>NC_134591.1:39168693-39483443 GCF_037038515.1 Microtus pennsylvanicus
CTGCAGGCGGATGGATGGGGCGTCTCCAGGCGGCGGCGGCAGCAGCGGAGGCGGCGGCAGCGGCGGTGGCTGTAAGTGCAGCCTCCACAAACCATCCTCCCCATCCTTCCACCGGGAACCGAAGCTCCAGAGGCGCCCGCAGTCCCCTTTCCTCCGCTTTCCCATCCCCCACGGCAGAGTGCCGCCCGGAAGACCCCTGACTTCCGGGGCGGGGCTGCCTGAGTGTCTGCGGGGCGGGCTGGCAGCTCGGAGGCACTGCCGCCCGGTGCGCACGCGCAGCTGCCGCCCCTCCCCCGCCCGGTCTTTCGGCCCTCGCGGTGGCGGCGGCGCATATCTTCGCTGCTTCCGAGGCACGCATCTACGCTGCGGAGTGAGTTCGCGGGGCGGGCAGGCCAGCTTCCGCCCTTTTCGGTCGGCCCTCGCTCCGCGGCAGGGGTGTGGCTTCCTAGCCACTCCCCCGTGGCTCCACCTCTGTGCCTCTGATTTTCCCCAGCTGTCCCAGCCAGTTGAGGGCTCTCTGGCAGAGCATCCCCTGAGGTGGTGGGCTCGACCTGGGTCAGCCTGCCATTGTCGGAGGGATCCAGTGGGCGAGAGACTCGGAGACGGCATTGCAGGGAACGAGCCGCCCATGGTGCCTGTCTATCCGCGAGTGGCCTTATTCTTCTAGTTTGTGATGTAGAGGCTCCTGGCCTGACGCCCATCTCTGGTCCTTGCTCGCTGTGTGACCTTGGGCAAGTCACTCCCTCATTCCCGGGCTTCAGTTTTCTTAGATTAAATCTCCTCAATGTTTGTAATTTTGCAGAAGATTTTATGCAATTTTAAGACTGGCTAGGCTTCTGAGTCCGCTTAACTGAGATGACCCGAAATTGGAAACCTAATTATTGGTCTCCTTTTAGATCTTTAGCATTGCTTACAAATTGCCGGACTCAATTTTTCCTTTTTGGTGAAACCAGGTTGACCTGGTTATCAGGCATCCTTTTGAAAATGTGAGACGGGGTGAGCTTGTGGCAACACTGTTCCTCTCTCGTCCCAACTGAGGCTTTCTTTCCTTTAATCCAGATGGTGTGGTGGCTCGATTCTCCCAGTGCCTGGCTGAGTTTCGGACGTGGTTAAGAACCAACTGGTTGAGGTTCAATGCAGACAAGACGGATGTGATGCTGGTAGGCAGGGGCACAATTGGAGACGAAGGGAGGGCAAAAGGGAACTCCCTCATGTCATAGGAACATTATGATTACTGTCTGTTCTGGTGTTGTAGGACTGCTAATGACCAACCCTTTCAAGACTTTGGGGTGAGATAAAACAAACATCAGCAGCATTAAGAATTATAAACACAAGTTTGCAACATAAAGATAAAATGGGGCCTCTGAATGAAACTGTAGGGAGAAATTATGAAAGGAACCGAATCTGTTATTTGAAGAGCCAATTTTTTTTTAATGCATTTTAGGATGGCATTCATAAGAGAACTGACGAAAAGATAATTGCAGTTGCATAGTTGTGGAGCTTCCAGATGTACTGTGCTGCTGTGCTCGGCAACCTGCATTCTGCCTACTAAAGTCAAGAGAGATCCAATCTGTCTCAGATGTCACTCGAGACAAGTTTTGCTTGCAGGTAGCCTATCATCACATGTACTGTGGAGGCTATCATTCCTAGATAAAAGTTTTGGGAAATAGTTTAGGAAATAGTCTCCAAAGAGGACTCGTGGACTTTGAACATTTTAAGATCGTAGGTTATGCTATGGTCATCTGTCTCAGTCAGAATTGTTGCAGATATTTTCTGAGTGTGCTCTGAGAGTTACTTTTTGAATTGCAAAGACAGATGTGCCTACATAGCAGAAATAATACTAGTTTTTGAGTCAGGTGTTGGTGCTGAAAACAAGGTTATACAATCTTAGGTAAATGTAAGTTGTCAAAGTAGATTTTGTTGATTGAGGGGCTGATTGAAGTATAATTACGAACCTAAGTATATTTATTAGCAACTAAATATCTCTGGAGAGTGTGTGCGTGTTTGTGAAACCATGCATGCCGGTGCAACATGCATGCATTCCTACATATGCCTCTCACAGCTACTATTGTTGTTTATAACTTTATCTTAAAAATTTTGAGCTTGAACCCAGGTCCTCACATGCTAGGCAAGTATTTTACCACTGAGCTATATCCCTAACCCTCATTTAACTTTTGCATGGAGAATTCAGAAATTGGCATTAAAAAGAGATGTTACCGGATAGAATAGTTGTGAGTAGCTTAATGTGATAAAAATTCAAGTTAATTTTCATCAAATGAAGGAGACTCTTTAGGTTGATTTAGGCCTTATATGGTGGTTTTTGTTTGTTTTGAGACAGAATACAAAAACTTTGCATTAGAGTTGGAATCAGCTACATTATTTTTACATTAAGCAGTTTAATTTAGATTTCTAACAGTTACCATTTTGGATGTCACATTAATAAATTCTAATGATTTTGATCAGGTTATTGGTGAATTTTCTTACTCATTTTACTCTGCCGTGTCCTGCTCTCAAATACATGTTTTTGTTAGCCCAAGTATAAATTGAGGGTTTGCATTTGAGTACAAAGAAGAGGTTTTTTTTGGGGGGGGGGTTATAGAGTGCTGAAGAACTAGGGGTGATGGGTGATAGCGAGGGAGCAGCTTCTGGCCTTTCAGACAGGGAAGAATCAGCCAAGCATTTGAACTGTTTCTGCAGAGGAGCAACCTCTTCAAGAGGTACAGTGAACTTCTGAAAGTCTGTAAACACAGGCAGAGAAGTGTGGAACGAGGAACTCCCTGGCAGATTCTACCTTAGGCAAGGAAGATAAGGCCCATGCAACAGGAAGATATCTGTAGTGAGTTCTCCTACCTCTGACACCAGAGGAGTCAGTCAGTGTCTCCAGAAAGATGTAGCTTTCCTGAAGGTGGTACCTGAGGCTGGGAACAATGGGATTGTCAACAGGAGGAAATGCAAGGGTACCGCTTGCAGTGGTAATGTGTTGTGTACTACCTATGGTATTAGAGACATTTCTCCTTTTCTCCAGAATGTCTAGAAAACACCACACTCCAATTTGCAAGAGGAAATTTGTAGAGGGAATTTCCCCCACAAAAGATAATGTCATTTCTTATCTATAGTAGAGGCTGTGTTACTATCTACCTTCAAACTTAGTTTTAACTATTTAGAATTTTTAAAGTGATTTTCCCCCTGGTGTTTTGTATGAAATGTTTCCATTTAATGTTACCATAATAAAGATATACCAAGCTGCAAAAAAAGATAATTTAAAGTTAATAATATTGATTGGCAATATCAGTTAACTTAAAGGCAACTAACAGTAAGATAAGTGCCTATTCAGAATGTTGCAGAGTTGATTTTCTGACTTTGAGGACTCGCTCCATAGCTTAAGGAATCTGAGTCTGTTCTTTACCACCATTCAGATTTTTGTTGTTTGATATTTTAACTGAAGAGTCAAAGACTCAATGAACTAAGCAAGTTATGCCTTTGTACTAAATATCAACAATAGTCCAGTTTTCCTTTTAGTGGCCAGCCAAAATCCATGTGTATTAGCTGTCATATTTTAGTGCACAGTCCTCCTTTATCACCGTGGTATAGCCACCTCTAAGACCTTTATTCTTTTTACCTGTGCCCACCACTGGCCCACACATGTTCATTGTTCTTTGCCTTTAGCGGTTTTCATTAGTGAGAACTATTTGGATAGGAACTGACATTTTAAAAAAGTTCAAAGAATTTAATAAAACTATGTATACATATATACACATGTATATAATTACCTTGCTAAAATATTTATTTCCCTCCAGGAATTTGTGGGGGGAGGAAGCTTATGATCTTTATAATAAAGTGAAATCACTGTACAGTGCAGTTAATGGTAAGAATTGTTTGTAGATTTGGGAACCTTAAAGTTTTCCTTTCTCTTCTTTCCCTTGCTTTTCTTTCAGTAGAAAATGTGCATCAGATGTTTATGTTTAATTGGTTTACAGACTGTCTCTGGATTCTTTTCCTGTCAAATTACAAGGTAATGTCCTTTCACTTAGCAGCTACTTCATATACCTGTAAATACAGTTGATTCATGCACAAATTGTTATTGGGCTTAAGACTTGCAGGTTCATGGACAGTGTTTAGAAATGGGACAAGACTTGGTGGAATCTAGAATTTTAAGGAAATAGAAATAATTTAAGAAATCAGCATCCCTATATTGCATTTTAAGTATGAAGCTTAAGAAAGTTATGTGTGTACACATGTATTGTTAATCATGGTGTATTACTTAGAGGTAATGAGTATCATTTAACTGATTTGGGTAGTCATTTTGAAGCTTCATTAAGAATCCTTAATTGTGTATGAAAAAAGCTGGCCTTCTGAAAAAACTTTTTAAACTTCTGGTTTAGTAAAATATCTTACTGCCCATTTTAATATCAGCCATAAAACTATTTTAGTCAGCATTTACTTTAGGAAATTGGAATAAATCATTGGCCCTGGCCATTATCAGTGTGGAGCACAAGGCCGGTTAGCAACCCTAGGCCAGTTCATTAAAACAAACTTTTTGCTTGCAGGTATTTTAGGTATTGCAAGTAATTAGGTTGTGTCTCCATGCAGTCAAATAGACATAGCCTTCGAAGAGCAGCTTTTCATTACATTTGAAACTTTAGTGTAGTTGTGCAAAAATTCGTCTGATGCAGACCTGTGTTGCTGTAGCATCGCAAAAAGTGAGGAAAATGTGAGGTTGGAGGATGCATACTTTACCTCTGCTCTTCATCTTTGCATTCTGCCAGTTTGGGCAGCAGGGCTTTTCTTGTCGGGAATCACCAAGGGAAGTATTTGTCAGAGCGCGCTTCGTGACACTGCTGTTGTGTCCGGGAACAAATGTTTTCTAGCTAACACACTTCGGAAGTGACCGACGTGTAGAATAGGAGGTATTTTTCGCGTACTGCAAGAGTGCCCGGCGGGGCCCTCTCCCGGACCTCTCGCGCTCTGCCCCAGTACGGAGTGGCGGCTCTCGGGCCCGCCTCTCGCGCGCTCCCTGGGGACGGCAGCCGCGGGGCCGCGCGCTCCCTGCTTGGCGCGCGTCCGCCGGCCTCTCCCCTCCCGTCCCGCCGAGCGGGGCGCCGCGAGGGGGCGGAGCGGGGTGTGGTGGCGCGCTCGGGCGGCTCCTGCGCGTTCCCGCCGAGGCGGCGGCGGAGACAGCGGCGGGAGCCCCGCGGCCCAGGCGCACATCCGGGTTCTGGCCGCGACCCGCCGCGGCGATGTGACCCGGTGGCGCGGCCAACATGGCGGAGGTAAGAACGAGCGCCCCTCCCCGGCGGGGTCTCGGCGGAGGGCTGCGGGCGGGAGGCGCGGGCCTGCCCGGGCCGGGCCTGTGGCGCCGCTGCCCACCTGTTGTCCGGCCGGGCCTCCCGCCTGGGCTCCGCGGAACTTAGTTGGGCGGAGACGCTCCGTCGGACTTGGGGCAGTCGGGAGGCTGCTGCTGCGTGAGGAGCGGGCGAGGGCGCCCGTCCGGAAGCCGCCCGTGGCGCAACTTCGCCGGCCCGCCCGCCCGCGCGGCCCGCGGACTACAGCCTGCTCCCGCGAACTTTCTTCCCTCCGAGCCTAGACGGCGCTGCGCCCTCCCGCCCGCCTGTCGGCCCGCGCTGCTGACCTGCGGTCTGTGTGGGGGGAGAGCAAGCTGACCCACTGCCTTTGGTTAACGTAGCATAGGTGAGCAGGAGAATTTAACCCCGTAGGCCCTATGCTGATTCAAACTGGGGGGGAGGAGGGGGGCAGAACCCCGGGGGGGGGCAGAACCCCCAGGTTTCTTTTCCACCCAACTGAAGGGGCTGTTTGGTTTTGTTTTTGGTTTTGTTTTTTAAGGAAAAGAAAAAAAAACTTCCAAATCAAAGTTTCAAAACTGCCTATTATTTATTTTCCCATCATTTTTCTTTCCTTGGAAGAAGCTTTTCTTGTTTCTCTTGTCGCCCCCCCCCCCCCCCCGATTTGCTATAGGATAGAACCCAAGGGTCTTGAGCAAAGCAGACAAGCAAGCAAACGCTCTACCACTGAGGAGCCACATCCCTTCCAAGCCTTCGCTTCATTTCTAGTAAACAAGTTCCTGGTTCGCACTCAGATTGGTAGGCAAACAAGTTTGTTTAGGAGTAATTAGGCCTTCGAATGTACTATAGGAAATTTTAACATCGTGTCTGGTTTTAAGCTGAAAATACTGAAGCGTCAGTTGACTTCCTGCACAGCGAGAACGTTATTTTGTTACATTAGCTTTTTTTTTTTTTCGAGATAGGGTTTCTCCGTAGCTTTTTGGTTCCTGTCCCGGCGCTTGCTCTTGTAGACCAGGCTGGTCTCGAACTCACAGAGATCCGCCTTGCCTCTACCTCCCGAGTGCTGGGATTAAAGGCGTGCGCCACCACCACCCGGCACATCCGGTGTCTAGTTTGCCTTTTTTAATTTTTATCTGTGAATGTCGTTATTATTTGTTCACATTGTTATTGTTGGTCTTTTTTGGATCTCTATTGAAGCAAATCGGGTAATTACTTGATTAATAAGGCGAAACAAGTGCCAAACATTTCCATATTTTTATGTCAAAGGCATTAAAAAATAGCTTTAGGAAGTAAGTGATTTTATTTGCCACTTAGCTCTCAGTGTTCAACTCCTTCATTTGCTAAATGAAGTGGCTAGTGATTACTTTTGTTAATACATAATATCCTTAAATCTTAAAATAGAGAAACATAAGATGGTAGACCTTTCCTGTACCAGTCAACCTTCCTGGAATCATTTTTAGGGTGTTAACTTGTGCTTCTATTATAGAATTGCCTTTATGAAGAAAGAAGAAATTTTTGTTTGTTTGTTTGTTTGTTTTTCGAGACAGGGTTTCTCTCTGTGTAACAGCCCTGTCTGTCCTGGAATTCACTCAGTAGACCAGGCTGACCTCGAACTCACAGAAATCCACCTACCTCTAAAAGGGCGTGCCTCGTCACCTGGCTGAAAGAGATTTTTTACAGTAGTAGGACTGCTTGCTGCCCTTATTGAAAATACTTAATTTTACTGACTTACAGCAAGAATGCATTATGTCTGTTTTCTTTTTACCTGTTCATAGTTAAAGGATTGCAAAACATGAATTTAGTGACCACAGTAATTTTATTTCACTTAAATGTTCCTGGGTTTGATCCACTAGCCTGAGTGTTCCTGGACTTCCGTCCTGGTGGGGTCTGACTCTATGTAGCTGGATTGTCAAGCATCTTGTCAAGATGACGGTCCCTGGATTCCCTCTGCTGAAAACCCACTAGTCTGCACAGCAGGAACACACTGCTGTACTGTGGCCCAAAGTTTATGTTGTTGTGTAGTCCTATCCCACAGCAAGCTATTGAAAGTAGCTTTGTGTACAAAAATACTGAAGCGTCAGTTGACTTCCTGCACAGCGAGAACGTTATTTTGTTACATTAGCTTTTTTTTTTTTCCCCCTCGAGGCAGGGTTTCTCCATAGCTTTTTGGTTCCTGTCCCGGCGCTTGCTCTTGTAGACCAGGCTGGTCTTGAACTCACAGAGATCCGCCTGCCTCTACCTCCCTAGTGCTGGGATTAAAGGCGTGCGCCACCACCACCCGGCACATTAGCACTTTTTGTTTTAGAAATGAAAGGGAGAGGTGTGCTGAAACTGGCTATTTCTTGTTTTCTACTTGAAGCCATTCTTAGGTATTTCATTCTGTGGAGATGGAATTCTTAGGATTTGCAGGAACACATGAATGGTTTAATTTCTAGAACTTGACTTTTGTTCTTGATGCATTTGTTTAGTGAACTGGAATATCTGTTATAGTCTTTGAGTGTTTATAGGTTCTCTTTGCTTTGCTGTGTAGGATAGAACCCAAGAGTCTCATGAACTTAGAGGAATGTAGGAACTTTATGTGTCACTGAAAATATCCCAAAATAGGTGAAGTAACAAACTTATAATTTTCCTTGTCTTAATTTTTTAATAATTGGGGTTTATTTTTTAAAGAGCAGTTAATTTTGGAAAAGAAGTTTGGTTAAAAATGTTTTTACTTCTGTATAGACTTAATAGGGTTTTTTTTTTTTTAATGATGTATGCTGTAAAGAAATTGCATTCTGAACTACAGTGCTTTTGAATAAGAAAAACTGAGAACAGTATGCATTGACTTGGTAACTATGGGGGAATTGAAGCTAGCTCCACACAGAAATTTAAGCATTCTGCTTGTAGATTTACGTTGTTCTTTCCTATTTCAGGGAATGATCTTGACATTTTTTCCAGAAAAATACTTGATTTGTAACTGTAAGTGGCATTAAATGCAATTGTAATATGTAATAGTTGGGGTTTTAATATACTGATCTGGCCATCTCTTGAGTTTATAATAGAAAGTATATGTTTAGTGGTTCTTCAGTTGTGGACACGTGAAACTGTATTTCGTGTACACAGAAGGATTAGTATATGTTCTCCTTCTTCGTTCTTTTCGATAGTATCTCCCAGTGCTTATCATTTCTTATGATTCCTTACATGGGCTTACTAAAGGAGGCTCTCCTGTTAGGCGAAAAGGAAGGAAATTACAGAGTAGTCACAGTTCTATAAAGTCAGTGAGAGAGAAAAAATAAGAGGAAGGAATAGTTAGTTGATCCTTAGGGCTTTATAAGGAATGTGGTGCAGGGACCTTTGTGAACAAAGAATTTTGTCATTTATTTCAGAGTATGTAAACATACAGGGCTCCACTCCCACACCCCCATTTTTCCAGACAGGGTTTCTCTGTAGCTTTGGAGCCTGTCCTGGAATTTCCTCTGTAGACCAGACTGGCCTTAAACTCACAGAGATCTGTCTGTCTCTGCCTCCCAAGTGTTGGGATTAAAGGTCACCACTGCCTGACCATACAGGGATTCTTAAGGGGAAAAAACAGCCACGTACAATATAAGATCTATTTTTTTTTACCTGAACCTTTCTTCTATAACAAAATATTTAAATAGACTTGCTTAATGTATTAGTTTAAATATTTGTAATAATGATACATTTATTTACTATTATATCCATCCATTTCTCAACATAGTCCTTGTTTAGCATTATTTGAGATTGCTTGGATTTTGGTTTGTGGTTTGTTTTTTAAGGAAACTGGATTGTGTTGTTTATCTTCAGTGTTAGTTTCTCCTAACAGCAGTGAATTTAAACTGTAAACAGTTCTCTATAGTGGTGATGAGTTTTATTTTCTTTGCTTATTATTTATTTCTCAAAGCTGTCCAGAATAGTCGGGAACTCCAGTGCTGCATGAAAGTCTTGAAATGTTTCTTTTGTGTGGACTAAGTCAACACACTTGATAACCTAGGTGGGGGAATAACGGATGTGAATTCATTTAAAGTTATGTTGGTGAAACTAATCTATTTCCCATATAATTTAGATGCATACACCGCCAGTGAAGCATAGTCTGTCTTCATAGAAATAAATCACCATGTAAAAATTTCTTGCTTGATGTTCAGAACAAATCTCGTGTTTTTAAAGGATTAACAAATGGCCCCAGAATTCATACCAGAGACTAAACCGTTGCTTGGATTTTTCTATGGCTATGTAATTGTTAAAGTGTGTGTGTGTGTGTGTGTGTGTGTGTGTGTGTGTGTGTGTGTGTGTGTGTGTGTTTCTAAAGCAGCTTTCTGTCTATTGAGCTTGCCTTTTCCTATAGTCATGTTTTTTTAAAAAAAATCAAGTCAGAAGACAATATTAAGCTTACCTATCTTTTAACTGCATTTTGGGTAATTCGTAATGAAAGTAAGCCTAGGTTTTAAAGGAACTTAAAGAAATTGAAGGCTTTTCACCATAGAGAAAATGAAACTGATCAGCACTTATGCACTTTGTCCTACATAACATAATTAGTCTGTGTAGCTCAGTCAAGTCCCAGACTTGTGCGTTCCTGGTAGAATTAATGTCATTCTACCTTTGGAAATATTGCTGCTGTAGTAAATTTCCTAATTTCAACCTCAGGTAGTCTGGAGACTAACAGCATTTCTGAGAGTAAAGACGGGTTGAACTGATCCACTTGTGTATGGGAGAGGATGGAGTGGGGAGCCTTTGACACCGTATGCCTGCAGTATGCATATGCATCCTGGAATAGTAATGGCAACATGTAAGAAATGGTGATAGAATTGGTTTGAGGGGGTAAGTCATTTCTTTTTACTGAAGATCTAGTTAATGCTTCAGACACATTAATTTTTGTGGAAAAAAATAGCATTCTAGTTTGTTTGTTTGTTTTTCCCCTAGAGTTTGTCTTAACTCTCACAAATTAGGGTTTTCTGTTTTAGAGAGGTGCTAACAAGAATTGAAGACAGTGAGACACTGAGGTTAGAGCAGCGACTTAACCAGCTGTCGAGCATGGTGGTGTACAGGAGCAGTTTAACAGCTGCGTTTACTTCAGCCTGCTTTTTCCTTTGTCTTCTGCCTAGTTAGTTTTCTCTCCCACATAACATGTATAGACCAAAAATTAAACTAACTTTTAAAGATTATAATTAAAAAATAGTAAAAAAAACCAAAAACACACTAGGTTTTTTGTTTTCTTTTTCTTTTTTCTTTTTTTTAGGTTTTTAAGACAGGGTTTCTCTGTGTAGCCCTGGCTGTCCTGGAATTCAGTCTGTGCTGGCCTTGACCTCTGGTCCGCAGATCTGCCTTCCTCTATCTGCCCAGTGTTAGTTTTAAACAGCACTAGTGCTTTGTTTTCAGAAATTAAGAGATCTATGGTCCTCATTTTCTCTTTAAAAAATGAGTAATATGCGAAAACAATTGAAAATTCCAGCAATACAGAAAACCATAAAATGGGAAAACCCTCTGCTTACCGACTCATTCTCTGAATATAGGTGTTATTATTTTTATTAAACTCTGTTTCTTAGTCTTCTTATAACTGAAACATACAGTCTGTTTCATCGTTATGTTACAGACTTGTGGTGTTAATGTTTCTTGGAAGACTCATGTATCATTTCTAAAATTTCCATCTAACTCTTCTCTTTAAACAAGCTACAATAATAAATAACACACATACATATTGATATACACCTATATGTGTAATTGTAGGCTATGTTGATGTTGGTTAAAGATCTGAATTGTTGAAGTCATTCATATTTTTAACAATACTGTGAGTATTTTAAGAATATTTTATTCCTCTAACTTTTCAGTGCACAGCCTGAGTTTGCTATTGTGTGAAACAAGTGCAAAGAGTAGGTGTTGATACTACATATATGATTAAAATAAAGTAACTCCATTTGAGAGTTGTAGCACTGTAAATAGAAATTGTGTTCTTGTGTGTCTATAAAAATGCTTTCATTCTATATTGAAACTCCTGTATTGTGATAATAAACACAACTTGATCTTGAATTTTATTTTTGTCATTTGAATAAAAGTAGTAGTCACAGTAAGAACTTTTAAAATGCTTGTTTCCAGTGGATAGTCTTGATTTGATTGGATGCAATTAAGTTACAATAAACTAATCTCATCCTTTCCTCCTAAACTGATAAAATTTTATTTGTGACATAAACCACTAAAAATAGATACTTAGCATGTCCTGTCCCACTCCAGCTTGTGAATGTTACCTTCCATCTAGCCCAGCATGTCTAACAGAATATTAGCTCTCTTTGAACATTGAGCAATGTGTTCAGAGGAGTGCCCTCTGCTTAACAATGCTGCCAGTCCTCTAAACACAGGCTTCTTACGGAATAGTAGGTATTTGGGGCCTTTTTAGAACTTCAAGCTGGCAACTATTTGCTGCTAATACTCATCAGTGTGGTATTGTTATTTACTGCTGGTGAAAGGCCTGTCATAAACTGAAGTACACAGCTTCCATATTCAGTATCCTATTATTGATAATAGCTAATGCCTTTAAACTTGTTCATGTCCAGATCAAAAGATGCCCTCCCCCCTTTTTTAAACACAGGGTCTTACTATGTATTTCTGGCTGGTCTAGCACTCACTCCGTAGACCAGACCAACCTCAGCTCTTCCTCCCTCCCGAGTACTAGGATTAAAAGTGTGCCAACAAACTTTCAGAAAACTTTTTCTTCTTTAATCAGAAGACTATGAAACATTGTAATGTTAAAAAAAAAACAATTATGTTCAGGAACTGTTTCTCTTTGAGTCCGAATCCATAAGAAATTGTGGTTGTTGTTTATGTCATGTATATTTGCTTCAGACATTTACTTAAAAAGGAAAAGGAGTATCATGAAGCTTGTCTGTAGTACTTATCAACTTGGCAACAAATGAAGTCATTGAATGATGTAATTGTCCAAAGGTTAGACTTACAGTTGGAATTACGGTTTTAAAATGGTGATTTGCTGGATAATAGCTATAGTGTCTACCTACACCCATTTCACGTCAGAACTGTGTGTTCTGCCCTTTTTATGGTTGTAGTATTATTTCCATGGCATCCTACTGTCCAACTTCTCATCAGAGAAACCAACTAAACAATTCTATTAACTGTTCTAGCATGATAACTTTAAAATAATGGTGGTATGGTATAGGAAATAGATAATACTATGTGTAGTTGGAGGCTGCTTGATCGTTCCCGGCTGCCCAGACCTGAAATAATCACACAGAAATTGTATTAAACACTGCTTGGCTAGTCACTTAGGCTGTTGCTAGCTAGTTCTCATATCTTAAGTGAACCCATTTCTATCATTTTGTATTTTACCACAAGGCTTGTGGTTTACCTCCGTACTGGTGCGAGGGTGGCTTTCTCCTCCAGTGGCTGCATGGTGTGTTCCTGACTCTGTTTTTTTGGTGTTTGTTTTTTGTTTGTTGTTGTTTGTTTGTTTTTTTTTTTGTGGTGGTGGTTTTGTTAGAAAACCATGCTGAAGAGATGAACTGTTCTCTTACTAAAATTTAGAGGTAGAAATTGAACCACTGAAAAAGTGTGCTTCAAAGGAAGCCAACATAGGTCACTACTGGAATCTGGAACGCTGCCCTTAGAACAGTACCATGATGTAGGCAGGTTTCAAAATGGAATATAAATGCCTCGTAGAGATCTGCCTTAGAGTCCATGGCTTTGAAAATTAACCACATCCCCCCCCTTTTTTTAATTGCCTTACTTCTTGGCCCTGTTGTGTTTAGCAGGAGAAATAATCTTAGAGTATGCTTTTCTTTTGCCAGTGACTTTTTCCTTCTCAGAACATCCGTGGTTAGCTCTGGCTGAACTGGCATTTTAAGTTCTCCCAAGTTACTGAATTTGTCTAGAAGGAATTTATGTTTGAAGATGACTTTTTATAATTGTAAATTAGCTTAATTGAGATAAAACAACCACACTGTCAAGTGGCAATATTAGTAAAAATAGTTGCTACCAATTTTATCTTTATATTTTTCCATTTATGGTTGTTAATGAGTGGTACAGTGATACCTATAAGTTCTGCACTTAGTTGGGATGCTGAGGCAGGAGATGATGAGATCAAAGCGATCCTGGATTTTAGAAAGATCTTGTTCTTCTAGAGGGTGAGGTGGGGGATATAGCTGTTGGTAGAATACTTGCCTAGCGTGTACTTGTTTGAAGCTCTGGGTTCAGTCCCTAGTATTGTGGTTGGGAGAATGTAATTGTTTCTATCTCTTGTTTCACAATTTGGTTTTTGTTTTGTTTTGGGGCTTTAAAAAACCACTGGTAACAAATTTTGTGTATGGTTATTTCAATATAAGTAAGATAAGAACTATTTCTGGAGATTTTAAGATCTAAAACTATACCTCTCTTGTCTAGGTTTTTAAGGACTGTATTTGTTTTTAAAGTCAGAATTAATTTCATATTACTATTTTTGCTTCTAAATCCAAGAAGGTTTTAGATTTTTCTTTGGGCTTTAGCATAATAGAAGGGAAAGATTATATAAAAAATTTGTTTTGTGTTAGACATTAAAACTTATTGTATGTTTTTGGTGTCACTAGTCATTGAATGCTTCTTAAAATGCTTATGAAGGTACATTACACAAAATGTTAATTTATTTTCTTTTCCCTTTAGCCATCTGTTGAGTCTTCAAGTCCAGGTAAGTATTTTTTGTGCTTTCATAATCCTATTTGACTGTTTGTCCTGTTAGTCGGCATAAATGCTAGAGGAGCTAGACTGGCATCTGACTTGCTTTTCTTCTGAACGCTTCTGTTTTCTGGGGAAAAGAAATGGATGAAATGTTTGACTGCCCCTGAAAGCCCAGGTGAGGCTCTGCAAGTCCTTCCTAACTGTCTGGGCTTTCTTTCTCCTCTCCTCTTTGTCCCTATTTCCTCTTGTTTCTCTTCTACTCTTCTCAATTGCTTTATGTATTTCTTACAGTTTTAAATTGTTATTTAATTGAAAACGTATATGAAATAATGCTTTTGAAAACGAGTAAGCTTACAGATACTCAGAACATTTTATTTGATAAAAAATTGTTAATATATTTACCAGTGAAGGACATAGTAAAATAAGCCAACCATTCAGCAGGGGAGTAGGCATCAGAAACAAAAGGAATTTATTTGTAGATTGATTTGAGTAGGATAGGTTGTATATACTCTTAACTGTTCATCCTGCATTTTTATATTTTTTCTTCAATACTGCACATAATTTTTTGTTCCTCGGGAATCCTCTAAAGTTTGTTTTGTTTGGAAATATCTCACACATTGAATATTTAGCAAAGTTTAGCATCACATTGCTGAATTTTGCTTATTGAAATTATTGCCATTTATATTGTAATTTTATTTTGGGGGGTTTCATTTTTTTGTGGGATGGTCCTTCCCCACCCCACCCCCTTCTCCCTGGAAAGAGTTTCTCTGTGCAGCCCTGCATGTCTTGGACTTGCTTTGTAGACCAGGGTGGTCAGGGATCCACCTGCTTCTGCTTCCCAAGTGCTGGTTAAATGCGTGTGTCACCACCACCTAGCTTGTATTGTAAATTTTTTTTTGTGTGTGTGTGATTAACATGAATAGTCTTTTTTAATAATCCAGGAAGCTTTCCATGGACATAACTTGTTCTAGAGATTGGATTAAAGTACTAAATAACTTGAGTATTGACTTTACAGTTACTCTTATCAGTTAAAGAGAGTTTGTCTTCTTTTTCCAGTATGCCAAAGTATATTGGTCTCCGTAACTTTTTTCTTTTAACTTTGTGGTTTATAAATTATTTCAGGATAGTAGGAGTTAGCAGTTACATAAAATCACAAAAGTGTAATCACTGTATTGTTTATAGGGTATAGAAATATTTCCAATATTTTTTTTCTTTCAAAACTTCAGAAATAAATTTGCAGAAAAAAAGAAAATGGATTCCTTGTGTTTTTGCATGTAAGGTTGCACATTCACTAAGCTTTAGAGTTTCTTTCAAGGCATTCATCAATAAGTATATAAATATCAGGGCCTGTGGCAGAAGGAGCGTTTGTTGCTATGCAGCTGTAGAGAGTTACTAAAGTTGATAGAATTAAGGATAAAGGACTCATGTAAAAAAATACTGTTTAACTGTCAAAGGCTGCACTTCATAGCTAGCAGTCATAGTCATATAACTTTGCTAAATGACTCATCTACAGACTCAGTCAGCATCATCCAATGTGCAGGCACAGTACGAAACCCTTATATGTGAGAGGGAAGTTTTTTAAGTGACTAACTAGGTATACATGATACATTATAGTCTAAAGTTGTCTTTGTTCCTTTAAAAAAGATGATCCAAAAGTAGATGACAGAGTAGTGATTATCTTATCTCCCTAGCAAGATACTTAACTTTTACAAAGCAAAAAGATGTACTTGTTGTTGAGCTTCCCCTCCAGGAAACGGTCCTAATAATGGGTCTACAATCTGGCAGACAGTAATGTGATGGTTGCTTGCTACTTTTGCAAATAAGGTAGTAAGAACCCATATAAAACAAACACTAGTTTAAGGCAAGAAAATAGTTGAAATTGCAAGTCTATATGTGGAAAAGGAGTTGGAATTAGAAGAGCAGCTCCTTTACGCTTTGGCATTTAATGTAGTTGGGGGAGTGAGATGACAGGTCTTCAAGTAGAACTGTCTGCAAATGATGGCCAAAAACTAAAAGATCTCGGGTAAGTAATATGACGTTCATGATTTGGTGCTGTGTACAGTGATTTTGGAAGTGTTTAAGTGGTTAAAATTTAGCAGAATTATTTTTGGCAATACCTATACTCAATAAGAACTATGTTAGGTTTAATAATGTCCAAAGAGAGGAATGGTGATAAAATCTTTTTGTATGTATGGATGTTTTGCTTGTGTGTATGTATATACTGTACACATGCTTGGAGCTTATGGAGCTCAGAAGAAGAATCCCCAAGAGCTTAAGTTAAAGGGGGTTGGGAGCTACCAGGTGAGTGTTCGAAACTGAACCCAGCTCCTCTGCAAGAGTAACTCGTCCTCTTAACCCTGAGGCCTCTCTCTAGCTCCAGTAATACAGGATATTTGTTTATGTTTTTGAGTCGTTCCGTCTACAAACATCAGTAAAAGTGTAGCATAGTTTGTGAGACTCCTTCACTGTTGACTGTTAAGTGTCTCATAAGAAAAGTTTCAGGAAACTAAAGGGATGATAAAACTAAAAATCCAAGTTAATGGTCCTTATCTGTGTCCTCATGGGAACCCTCCTGCCCAGTAGTTCAACTGCTACTGTAACACCAGTAAATTAGGATAGTCTGTTATATAAAATTAAGACAGGATGCTTTTCTATTTTTTATATAAATCATTTTGAAACTTGCATAATTATTACTCATTTTCACTAAAATCTAGTATAAAATAGATTCTATTTGGTGTTTATATTTCTTTAATATCATTTTTAAATACTTCTCAAACAGAATTTTGTCTTTCAGGTGTTTTGCCACCTATCAGGGCTTGCACATATTTTAGTAAACTCAGGCTCTCCATAAGTGTTCTTTGAGACAAGATACTTAGAGGACTTTTAAGAAGTTTGGAGCACAAGATTTGAAATTACAGCTAGGACTCCGTTCCATCTTTGCTGTATTTAGAACTGGTACTTAACGTCCTTAAGCCTTGACTCTTTCTCTTCCCTCCCCCTTTTAATGGAGTGATAATACTTCATACCACTGCATGAGGATTGAAATAATGTTTGTCAAATGATCGAGCTTATTATTTGGCATACATTTAAAAGGGGGATTCTTCTGAATATTGTGGGAATTGACTAAAGAACCTGAATCATCGGTATGCCCTGGTTTCTTTATTTTACCCACTGATTCTCTTACATAGTTTGAAATAAGGGGATTGTTAGTGCAACCCTTACAATAAACTGATATTTTTTTTAAGTAGTTTTTTCAATGTTAAATGACATACTTGTCTATGAGTAAGCAGTGCTTTTACAAACTGAAGTGTTGGTTTGGCAGTAATCAAAACGTGGGAAATATCTACAGAACACCCACATTCCTAGCTTTTGCAGTCTGTTTGATGGTAACTCTATTGAATCTAGTAATATCCCCCCAACCGAGGCTAAATATTGATTAGGATACATCAGTTCCTTTGAGTTTCTTGTATTGCCTTTGATAAAAATTTTATATATCTTCTTAATACATTTTACTCCTATTACCCCTGAGCTATTTCAGATTAGCTATATAAGTTGAAGATAATTGCTCAAATATTAGAATATTTTTTCAAAGCAGTGCCGATAGTACATGTATATTTTCACTAGATGGGCGAGTGTTGTTTAATAGCAAATGTACATTCTGATAAATTCAGGTGGCTGAGCAAGTATCATAGAACATAACATACCTCTGCAAACTTACCACATGCCTGTATGGTGTAGCCTCTGTAATATATACAGCCTGTCATTGACCTAAAAAAATCACTCTGTGGTATATGACTGTTCAGACTATGAGGTACCAGAGAGACTCTCAAGCATTAATTGGGTGCTTAAAAATTGTTTTTCCCCCTCCACAAAAAAAAGACCACTTTTACTTGACAGAGCTCTTTTTTTTTTCCTTATAACTTGAGTTTCCTGTTCAGAAGATTACAGCAAAATTTTTAAGTTACAAATATTTTATCCCCGTTTCACAGTGTAACTGATCATATAGAAGTGAGCCATGGCAAACAGTAGTTCCTTGCAAGAGCTTTGGGAGTGGGGATGAGTAAAGATAGTAATTTTCTAAAGCAAAACATTTATTGTGTCTTATCTTTTTCCTGGTCCTTTTAAACATACATTCAGCCTCAAATAAGCAATGCATATATACTAAAATAACATTGGTAAGATGCACTTAATTTGGTTTACCATACGTCTGGAAATGTTCTTTATAGGAGGCTCAGCAACATCAGAGGACCATGAGTTTGATCCATCAGCTGACATGCTGGTTCATGATTTTGATGATGAGCGCACATTAGAAGAAGAAGAAATGATGGAAGGAGAGACAAACTTCAGTTCTGAAATAGAGGATCTTACAAGGGTAATTGACCTATACTAGCGGTGAAGTGGTGTAGCATGTGGAGAGGGGGACACTGGAGACTTTGGTGCTCTGTCAATGCTGGAAAATTTAAATACCCAAACCATAGGTGGGGTATATAACATTTGAAATTGAGGCTAAACAGATTATTGTGTAAAATAATGGAATTCAGTAGTAATTTTTGGTAAAGCATCTTATCTTTCAGAAATGAGACATGAAAGGATTTTAAATTTTCTCTTGGGGAAACCCCCCCTCTACCCCCCTAGTTACTGCATTTTTTTATTTATCCTCTTCAAAGCCTGAATGTCTTAAATGTCATCATTTTCTTTGTGATTAAAGTTCTAGATTGTGTCTGCCTCTTGCTATCAGGGTTACCTTTGACCTTTCTATACTCATTGATCCTTCTCGTTCTTGGGAACTTTTTTCATTGGTATTGAACAGAGCTTACCATTCTTGATCCACAATCTATTTTTCCCTGTACTCGTTTTCTCTTCAGTGTCCTCTGCACATTCTTTACCTAAACTTTTAAGTGTTTGTACTTCTTGGTTATCGCTGCCAGACCTCCTGTTCTGTTCTTGCTTACTATGAAGGTCAGCTACATCAGAATGTGCTCTAGACTTAATGAGTAAAGCCAGTCTCCCAGAGGTGGGCTCCCAGTCTGTATCTTCACTAAGCAGGGTTGAACCACCTGCCTACCAACTCTGAAAACTGCCAAGCTGTGTGTTCTAATCTATTTCATGGTCTCTGCTCAGTTTTTCTTAGTTCATATTTCTGATTGATCTCTTTCATCTCATTCTCCAACTTGACATTTTCCTTAAACATTTTGGCAACTATCTCTAAAATTGTGAACACTCAAAACAATGCTTAATATTCCTTCCTTACATGTTTCTTCTCTGTTTATAAAAATTGTCACTTTAAATTATTTACATTGTTGCCTAAGTCTGAACCAGGGAGAGTGTTACTGTGTTACAAATATTGAGTTTCTACATAAGCCTGTTATTGCTCACCACTGAAATATCTCTTAACTAGTTCTTGTTCCATATCTACCTCAGTAAGTATTTTTTTCTATTCTAGACTATTAGACCACTTCCTAATTGGTTTCCCCATTTCATGTTTTACTGTATTTCTTCTAATATATTCCCATGCAGCATCTATAATGACCATTCTAAAGTCCAAACCCTTTTATTTCAACCTCAGATATAACTCCTAAAGAAATCTAGACTCTTTAATCTTGCTGCAAGACCAACTGCTTGATAGGACCTTTTCCATTTACCACGAAAAGCCTGTTAGACACTGTGCCTTACCAACTGCCTTTGTTCTTGGATTAGCTAGTTTGTTCCTGCTTTGAGGTGTATTTGGCAATCTGGGATTTGCTGCTGCCTTCTCTAGATTTAGTGTTGCCGTTTATATATGCTAATTAGTTTTTAAAAAATAACAATGCTGTATCCGATTTGGTATGGTTTAGTTTTATTTCCCTATCACAGTTCATGTGCATTTGTATATATGTATATATAATAATACCTATAACATTTATTAATTTCTTAAAGGGATCTAGTATTCTCTAATAAAACTTACATGTATGACCTAATTAGCTCCATGATAAAGGAAATATGAAAGACACAGTGCTGTGTTTATAGAGAAAATAAATGTTATTATTCTTTTATAGTAATTATCTGTGTTTCAGAATTTAGTTAGGGATTTGAAAAGATCCCTGATACTATTTAGTTCAATATTTCTCGGGTCCTATTTGGGATCCCTTAACTACTAAAACTAGCATTATCCACAGTGCCTTAGCAAATTTTTTTAACTTTGACCAGAGAACTGATTTTTTTTTTTAAGAATTTATTTAGGCAGCAATATTGTATTTTGGTTTTCACGGCCTTAAAAAAAAAGTCCTTGTTATACTTGGGGTCAGAAACAGTCTTTTGAAGTAAGAAGCTAGTCAGTCATTGCTTACTTTTCTTTAGGGAATGGTAATTGAAAGTTGCAGAGATTAGAGAAAGGAAGAAAATAGTGTAACTAATGCTGTATGTTTTCATCTCAAGCAATCTTATACCCTCCCAGAATCTCCTCTGACTTTCCACATAGAGCAAAGTCTTAGGCTTCTGTATCTCCATATCTAGAACTTTTGGATCCTGAAAACTTTATAGGTATGAACCAAGGCCAGTTTAACTTACTGATTGCTCATCTGCTTTAAAGGAGCAAGACGGTGGTGAAGTTCATGGTGGTGCTTTTTATTTGGAGTTTTCATTGTCTGAAGTCTGTCTTGTTTGTTTTTATGTAATTGTAATTTAACAAGTGCATTTCATTTTAGCCTCTGAGCTCTTTCATATCAGAATCAACTGAATTAGCTCAACGATAAATATTTAAATATTAGAATACTTTGAAAGTAGTTTTACTTTTATTCAACTAGAATTGTAAGCTTTTTATTGCTATGGGCTTTAATATGTGCAGCTATTGCCATATTATCATTCTTTTTTCTCTCTCTTCTTCCTTCCCCTCCCTCTCCCTCTCCCTCTCCCTCTCCCTCTCCCTCTCCCTCTCCCTTCCCTCCCCCCTTCCCCAGAACTGGATTTACAGTTGTGAGCCATGTGGGTGCTGGGAATTGAATCTGGAACCTGGGTTTTTTGGGAGAACATCAGTGCTCTTAACCACTGCGCTATCTTTCCAGCCCCATATAAGTCTTACATTTAAATATTTTGATACAGTTAGATGAATTAATTAGAATTTACTGTGGAATACTAATAAGGATGTTAAAGTTATGCACACAGTTTATGAAGTTATGTGTTTGCTGTGAATTACCAGTACTAAAATCTAACCCTTTTCCATTGCTCTGTTAAAACTCAAAAGACCAACCATGGGCACAGTTGTAGCACTGCATTCAGAAGAAACATTAGTATCAACTACATCTATATATATTTCAATGCATTGTAGAAGAAAAAGACTCTTACTAATAATATCTTTTCTTAATACACACTGTAAAGCACTGAACACATTTCCAGTAAAGCACTACAACCTAGGTCTAGGGATTGAGGTGGCTCCTGAGAAAGCCTGCACTGACCTCTTGAGTGCATACCCTTACTTACCTTTTTGTAAAAGCTGTTTCCCAATTTCTTATTTTTGTCACTTCTCTGAATTCTCTTTCTAGAAAAAAAAAATGTATGATGGGTTGAGTTTTTTTGTTTGTTTTTGTTTTGCAGCATATATGATTAAAAATGACAACATGACCACTTCTAGGTATGGTTGAGGAGATAGTTTTTATTGTAAATATGAGGGAGAGAACAGCCAGAGGCATCTGGAAGAGTTCAGACTGAACATGAGCATGGCCAGCAGAAGAGACCTGACCATGAGAGGAGAGAGAAGGGGAGATGAGAGAGAGGAAAGGAAAGAAGGGCATCTAGGTTGTTTCCAGGTTCTGGCTATTACAAACAATGCTGCTATGAACATAGTTGAGCATATACTTTTGTTGTATGATAGGGCCTCTCTTAGGTTTATTCCCAAGAGTGGTATTGCTGGGTCCAGGGGTAGGTTGATCCCGAATTTCCTGAGAAACCGCCACACTGCTTTCCAGAGTGGTTGCACAAGTTTGCATTCCCACCAGCAATGGATGAGTGTACCCCTTTCTCCACAACCTCTCCAGCAAAGGCTATCATTGGTGTTTTTGATTTTAGCCATTCTGACAGGTGTAAGATGGTATCTTAAGGTTGTCTTGATTTGCATTTCCCTGATCGCTAAGGAAGTTGAGCATGACCTTAAGTGTCTTTTGGCCATTTGAAGTTCTTCTGTTGAGAATTCTCTGTTTAGCTCACTGCCCCATTTTATAATTGGGTTGATTAGCCTTTTACTGTCTAGTTTCTTGAGTTCTTTATATATTTTGGAGACCAGACCTTTGTCAGTTGCGGGGTTGGTGAAGATCTTCTCCCAGTCAGTAGGTTGCCTTTGTGTCTTCGTGAACAGTGTCCTTTGCTTTACAGAAGCTTCTCAGTCTCAGGAGGTCCCATTTATTCAATGAGGCCCTTAGTGTCTGTGCTGCTGGGGTTATACGTAGGAAGTGGTCTCCTGTGCCCATGTGCTGTAGAGTACTTCCCACTTTCTCTTCTATCAGGTTCAGTGTGTTCGGACTGATACTGAGGTCTTTCATCCATTTGGACTTGAGTTTTGTGCATGGTGGTAGATATGGATCTATTTTCATTCTTCCACAGATTGACATCCAGTTTTGCCAGCACAATTTGTTGAAGATGCTCTCTTTTATACTATTGTGTGTCAGTGTTTGATGACTTTATATCTTCCTCTTTTGACTTTAATCCAGAGACAGTGTTTGTCTTCTTTTTTTTTTTTTTGATTGTGTCTTGGTATTTTGCCTGCATGTGTGTCTTTATACCATGTGTGCCTGGTATCTGTGGAGGGAGGCCAGAAAAGGGTGTCAGATCCTGTGGAACTGCAGTTACAGACAGTTGTGAGCCTCTGTGTGGGTGTTGGGAACCAAATCCTGCTCTTCTGCAAGAACAGCAAGTATTCTTAACCACTGAACCATCTCTCCAGCTCTTGTTTGTCTTTTAAATAACCCGCTCTTTTAAAGTTCAGCCAATGTCCAGTTAGCTTACACAGATATGATTGCCCCACTTTTTATTATCGTGTTTATGCATCTTACTTCCCAAAGCACATTATAATGTACCTGTTTTTATTCACCTTGTGTCTGTCCTTATCCCTCTTAGTCTTATCTACTCAGCCCTTACCTCATCTTGCATCAGGATGGTGACCATTTAACCTGAGTCAGATTTTAAGGAAGAAAGTATATGTGATTAAATAAGCAAGCTAATGAGTTAGGTAACCTGGGTTCTTAATTTAACTTTACTATTCCATAAGCATATAACTTGATTAACATTGTTAAACTTCTATCCTTACAAAGATAATATCAAGCGCTTGACACAATGTCTGGCACATTTTAAACTACTATATAAATTTTAGTTGTATCATTCCTGTAGTTCTCAAAGCTGCAGCACAGCTGTGAGCATGTGCTATATGCCTCATAGCTTTTGCTTCTGTCCTTTTTCTATATCCTTACTCCTAGATGGAGGATAAAATGCAGCTATTTCAGTACGATGTTTCAGTGTTAGTTGAATGATCCCTTAATACCTGGTAGAATATAGACTTTGCTAATGAAACTAGAAATTCTCTAGACTAGTTGACGGGTAGACTCTCATTCACTTATGTCTACTGGCCAAGTTTTAATCATCCTTTAGTCTTTTTCTCTGAAATCACTATTGTTGATAGCATTAGAATCTCTGAGAGTACAAAGACAGAACTGTGTCTGGAATTAACATAGTGAATTCACAGAGTATTGTGCATAGCATGTGATTTAGGGCAGGAAAAAATATCTATGATTTGAGACTCAAATGATACCTTAATTTCTGATTGTGGTTTTTCAAGATAGGGTTTTTCTTTGGAACAACCCTGAAGCTCTCCGGAACTAACTCTTGTAGACCAGGCTGGCCTCGAGCTCACAGAGATCCGCCTACCTCTGCCTCCCGCGTGCTGGGATTAAAGGCGTGCTCCACCACTGCCCAGTTTTAATTTCTGATTTTTAAAAAGATTTGGCTTCTTTTTTCAAATTAACTTTTCATCATGTTATTCCTACATTATGTGAGATACTCCCTGCATTTTTGTTTAGCTGATTCTGATGAAATACTAGAAACAAACTGAGAAACTTTTATTTATTACATTTTTGATTTTAATAAAGAAAGCCTGCCTAAAGATCAGAAGGGCAAAGCTAAGCCACTACGGTCAGGCAGTGGTGGCACACACCTTTAATCCCAGGATTTGGGAGACAGCGGCAGATGGATCTCTGTGAGTTCAAGGCCACCCTGGGCTACACAAGAGCAATGCAGAAACAAATCGGTCTTGGTGGCTTACTCCTTTAATCCCCATACTAGGGAGTCACATGCCTTTAATTCCGGCACTAGAGAGAATATAAAATGTGAGGAGCGAGGCTTAGTATGCTTAGTCTGTTTAGTTTGTGGTCACCCAGTCTTGGTAGAGGTGAGACTTCTCTTGCGACTTCACTGCTTTGCTTTTCTGGTTTTCAGTATGAACTCGATTATCTGACTCTGGGTTTTTATTATTAATAATTTTATTATTATTATTATGCTACAGGAAGCTGAATGTTTTTATCCATGTCTGCCTGGTACTAATGAGGTATTCCAGTTGCAGACCAAGGAGATTGTAGACAGCACTTTGAGCATTCTCAGTTTTGTTCTTGTGAGGTAAGGGAATGAGAGCATTACCTATGGCCAGATACTCCTGTTTCCTGTTAACCTAAACCCAGAGACCTAGCAAATCTGTAAACTTCTTGGTCTTTCTAAAAATGTCATTGGCCTGAGGGATAGTACAGTGTTAGGGTGCACTTAAACTGTGTAAGCATAAGGATCATAGTTTGTGTTCCTGCACCCATGTAAAGAAACAGCCACTGCTTAGCTGGAGTGTCAGGAATAAGTTGAAGTGGGTCCCTTAATACCTGGTAATACCTGGTAGAACATAGACCATGGTAATGTCATGTTCTCTGATATGGGTGACTGATAGACCCTAGTACAATAATATCATGGTAGAGTAGGACCACCCAAAGGCCTCTGGCCTCTGGGCTCTGCATGCACCACACATCACTCTCACCCCCGCCCTCACACACAGATGATGTCTACCAATCCGTTGTTAGGAATGCTGTGTCCCCCTCCCCCGCACGTGCACACAAGATATCAGAGATATTCATTTAAGAAATTTAGTTAGCAGAAATTAAGTGTAAAAACAAAAAACAGAACACCCACTATGTCTGGTTAATCTGTTATTGATCTTTTCATAACTTACATCTTTTTGAAATATTGGTAGGGGGAGAAGTCTTCTCTTACTATGGAAAGCATGCCTGCTTTTTTTTCTTAACCATTTATCATTTGACTTCAGTGGCTGGCTTTCTCTGTGTGCTAGTTTTATCACTGGTTCTTCTAGTGGATTCTGTTTGTGAGGTATTGAGGAGGCCACTTTGTATTGTCTCTGCCCTTTCTGGTATTGGAAGTGTTACTAGATTTTTGAGAAATAATATTTTATGAAGTGACTTGCACTTCTTATCCGTGTTACATGAGGAAAAACAGTCCATGTTTTAACCACTCTGTTTTTTCCAAGTGAAATTCCTTTTTATACAGTTAATGTCATCTATCCTTCTGTAAGCTAGCTTAGCTTCTTGTCATGTTAGTGAAAGATTTTTAATACAGTGTTTAAGCTTTATTTTCTCCCATTGGAAAGGCTGATTTGCTAATATCTTATTATACACCCATGAAATTAGTGTCCTTTAAGATTGTCTCATACTAATGTAAGAACATTTATTTGAATTTTTTTTTTTAATTGCAGATTAGAAGCCTGGCAGTGGTGGCACACACCTTGAATCCCAGCACTCAGGAGGCAGGTGGATCTGAGTTTGAGGCCAGCCTAGTCTACAGAGTGAATTCCAGGACAGGCAGGGCTACACAGAGAAACCCTACCTCAAAAACAAAAACCAAAAAAAACCCAATAGAGATTAGAGATCCCTCATCTAAGACATTAGGCCAGAGACAGACTAGGGTAAGACCAGCATCCTATTCTTCAAGCTGACCTAATAAATAAGACAGATCAACAGTCAAGACTGTTGTTCAATATGTTGTAGAGTGGACCAATTACTGTGGTCTAGTCAGAAAATGATTTCAAAATAGAGTATAGCGATTTAAATGAACTCTGTTAAATTGCCACTTAACACTCATCCATTATCCCAAAAAATGAACTAAAAATGAAGCGAGCTGTTTATGAATTCTACAGCTGATAAGAATAATAGTTGCAAACTGCCATGTTAGTGGGTTTTTTTTTTTTTTTTGACTCATAACTTTAGTGGCCCTTACTCATTAACTTCAGTTGCTGAACCTGCTACTTATTTGGTATGCCTATTGGGTTTAAGGAAAATTACATGAGCTGGAATTAGAAGGTCCAGGGTCAAAGTTTTTAAAACAGCACGTGCCGTGTCTCTGCTTTGCTTCCTTAATACGAAAATAAAAGCAGATATCACCATCTGATATTGTTAAAGATGTGAGGAGATTGTGTGTTTCTGAATGCTCTCACTCTTAGAGAACATGAAATCAAGAGTACCCAGCTCAGATGCTTGACCATCAGGAGATGCTGTGGGGAGGCTACTGTGTGTGGAAATAGCCCTTTTTCTATCCTTACTGGTTCTGGGTCTTGGTATCAAAGTTCTGTTCTTTTTGAGTACTGACTCTTAGTCTTAAATTTCAGTGTCCTTGGTACACTTCAGATTTCCGTGGACCAATTCTTTCAATACCTCAAATATGGTTTTGGTTATTTATACTTTAAAAATAACACAGCATGGCTGTCAATTAAGTGTCTCAGCTAACATGGTGATGCCTTGCTGGATATAGCCATTGTTTGTCAAACTATAGAGTCTACAGATTACTTCAGAACTGAACTGTCTTCTAAAGTAGGGTAACAAGTTGATTTACAATGTGTACTACAAGTATCAAATGTCATTTTCTTCCTATGAGGTATTTATAGATTATTAATTACTAGATTTTTTTTCCTTTTAAAAAAAGTTATATGCATGTGTGTGTCTGTTGGGTGTGTGCCTGTGGGTGCAGGTGCCCAAGAAGGGCAGAGGTGTCACATCCCCTGTAACTGGAGTTATAGGCATTGTGAGCTACCCACATAGATTCTGAGAGAGGGGCGATAAACTTTGTGTTATCAACTTACATTACACATTCCATTGTATATGCAAAAATATGTTTGATATGTGTGTTAGACTTCTGTTGATCATTAGCACATAATGATGGAAAACAATAAAATACATTGTTCTATTTAAAGAGCACCATTTTTGTAGATTCTGAATTGACATGTTTTTCCTCAGAACATGTATGTATACTTATGTTTGTATGTATAGTATGTTGAGATAAATTGGGTTAAACTTTGATTTTTTTTATGATTAGAATTTCATTATTTCTGATGCTTGACATCACTTGATTAGTGGTTGCCTTCTGCAGAAAATGGTCTTATTTTCCCAAGTAAGGCTATTTCTTCATTTTATTCATAGTGGATATGTCTTTTGGAGGAACTGAAGAAGGTTTGGCTAAAGCCTTATACACTAATAAAATGATTGGCCTTTAGATTCAGATGATGAAAATCTGATTGTATAGTAGTGTAACTTGTATAATTTTGAAAAAGAAAATTCTTTAATGTCTGTGCCCATGTTTCTCATCTATGTGATAGGATTATTAATACAATAGTTCTATAGACAATCAATGCAGATGTTATTTTATATGTAAATTGAAGATTACTTTAGAAAAATATAGATGACTTTGTAATCTAGTATCATTCTTTGTGTAATTGCTGTTGTTCCTGCAGTGTGCATTTTCTGAGTAGGGAATTTAATCTCCCTTTCTGGGTTTTTTGAATTAGATGACATGCTCTTTTCTAATTATTCTCCCTTTTTTGTTCATTTTTTTTTATTTATTGTTTTCTAATTCTCTTTGCCTCAAATTATTTATGGTACTGTTTGTAATAATCCATATATAAAGGCTAACTGTGGTATGTAGATTTGAATTATTGCAAAAATTGTGATTGATTTCAGGCTATTAAATATACGAACAAGTTAAAGTTGGTCAGTTTATAGGAATAAAAGATTGGCCTTTCAGTTCTTATATTTTGAAAATGCTAAACATATTAGACACAAAACCACACAATGCTCCAAAGAAAAAAAAGTGTTAATTTACAGATTTGTGGATTAAAACATGAAAATATGAAATCATTGATTTCAAAAATTGACTTCTTTTGGTGTACTCAGGAAGGCGACATGCCAATCCACGAGCTTCTCAGCCTCTATGGTTATGACAGCACTGTTCGCTTACCTGAAGAAGATGAGGAGGAAGAGGAAGAGGAGGAGGAAGGTGAAGATGATGAAGATGCTGATAATGATGACAACAGTGGCTGTAGTGGGGAAAATAAAGTAAGTTAGTGCTAGCTCATTTTTTTTTATCTTACATGTGTAACATTATTGGTCCAAAATCCCTGTTGTATTTGTGAAACCACAAATAGTAAGTACTAAGCTCTAAATATAAGTTGTACAGTAAGATTAAATTTCAAAAATAAAAATATAGAAATGTGTGATATGAAAATTGAAAATCCCTTGTAATTCACTCCAGTGAGATAATTTTGCTCTATGTCATTCTAGATTTCTTTTAGCTTTTTCTAAATTGTACAAACTTGAAAAAAAATGCTGTTACTTTTAAATAATAATATATTGTTTGGCAGTTCTATGTTCATTTTTTAAAATTATCTTAGATACAAGAGGACCACACTGCTTTCTTGATTTTGCACCCAGTATAACTCAATGCCTTTACCAAAACTCGCACTGCTAAGTACCCTTAGCTAAACTCTAAGTGACGTTCTAAGGTTTCACCCTGGTTCCAAGTGCTAACCCAGGAAATCACATTGTGTTTGGTGGGTGTATTATGATCTTATAGTTACCTTTAAAACACAATTTGACTATTGGCCTACAATAGCATTGTTCATATTGTAAGTACATTTCTTATTTTATAGGAGGAGAATACAAAGGATTCATCGGGTCAAGAGGATGAAACTCAGTCTTCCAATGATGATCCCTCACAGTCCGCTACTTCCCAAGATGCTCAGGAAATAATTCGCCCACGTCGATGTAAATATTTTGATACAAGTATGTATTATCATTGGTATAGTTAAAGTGTAATGTTTACTTCTATAATACCTAAAATTCTAATATGGTTTTATTGATACTTGAATTCACTTATTCTGAAATTGCTTTCAAAGGCAAATGGATTTTTTTAGGAGTTACTAGAGTATCAAAATGAAGGCCCTGTTCTTAATGCATGTTTCACAGCATTGACTGCTTTATACACAGCCTGAACATGGGTGTGTTCCTTTTATCTTGTGTAGTCTTGGAAGTTTTTGTTTGATTCTGAACCATCTTTGGTGTATACTCATGTGTCACTCAGCAACAGGGATACATTCTGAGAAATAGGTTATCAAGTTTCTTGGTTGTGTGACTAATGTGGACACAGCACCTCAAGATGGCAGGACCACCATCATAAATGAATTGAGTCTGTTGACCAAAGACGACATCAGGCAGTACATAGCTATATATTTGTAGTGTTGTCTTCTCTAATCTTGTTGCTCCTGGGTGTAAAAACGGTGGTCAATTCTTGGGGTGTGAACACATGCTAATATAGTTCACCAGTTTCCACTGTTGAGGGATGTCGTGTGGAGGTTAGAGAACAAGGGTCAACTTTCTCCTTCTAAATTACTGTGGTTTCTGAGAATCAAACTCTGGTAGACTCCTTATATGGCTGAGGATGACCTTGAATTTCTAATCTTAATGTCTCCACCCCTCAAATGCTGGGATTATAGGCTTGTGCCACTATTCCTCTTCTCATGCAGTGCTAGGGGTTGGACACGGTGTTTAGTGCATGTCAGGCATCCTCATTTGAATGAACATAACCAAGCAGCAGCTTGCCTGGTATGAACAAAGTAGAAATTGGGGAGAATAAAGGTTTTCAAAATGTACCCATCCTGCTAATTCTTTCCCTACAGTTTTGCTCCAAATTTCCCAGTTTTATAAGTAAAACTCTTTGGACAGCATTGCTTTGTCTGAATCCTTGTCTACTATGTGAAAACTCGCTATTGTGTAACTACTTTGTAACTAGACATTAGTAAAGATGATGTTGACACTAATCCTGAAGTTGTCGTGTCCTTACGAAATCATTTCCTGAGAAGAAAGTTGACCAGGAGATTTAGTTTTTCTTTTATTTGGGGAATTTATTTTGTCGTTATTGTCTTGTATTAAATATAGTGTTCATTATTTCATTTTAAATATGAAAATATGCTAAATCAGCAGACCTTTTGGCATGTCTAAATATTTGATGGTATGTATAAAAATACGATGTACAGATATGGATAAGTCCATTTTATAGTATCATTCTTTTATGTATTGTAGATAGTGAAATAGAAGAAGAATCTGAAGAAGATGAAGATTATATTCCATCAGAAGACTGGAAAAAGGTATTTTCCCAAAACTTATAGTAATATTCTAAAAGCAAAAAAATATTTTGTAATGAATCATTTGTATTGAAAAAGTCAGTGTTTTAGCCTTTTTTTGTGACGGTTAAGCATTTTGTAAATATTTGTTCATGCTCTTTATTAATATATCCAACTAACAGATACATTTATCTTTTTATAAAATGATAGTGTGGGTAGAATGGGACTTTACTGAATGTATTGATACTTAAACTAATGTTAGAAATCCAAATTTCTAATCTTCTAGTCCTAAAGTAATAAATGTTGATGGTCCAAGTTGGGCTGCTCTACAAACATACAATTAGTTTTAAGATAAACTTGCAGCATTAGGTTCTCTTTCCTTAAAACATTACATAGCGTTATTTATTTAACCATACAGTTAAATCTTATAGGGTTTAATTTTATGCTATTGCATAGGAGTTGAACCTCTTAAAAAAAATCATAGTACACACTGTTAAAGCAAATCATTTCTGTAGGAGGATGTTTTCGTTAGTGAAAGATGATTATCTGATCTTTCCTCGTTAAAAAATAACACCCTCTGAGTTTTGTTTTTTTTTCTTCGTCTTCTTTTCCTGGATTTGTTTTCATTATTTCATGCATATGGGTGTTTTGCCTGCATGTATATTTGTTCCTGTTGGAACATAGAAGCACAAAGATCAACTTTGACTACCTTCAGGAGATTGTTGTTTCCTTATAGAAGGAGGAACTAGAATATGATGTGATATTTCATTTGTATTTTGATAAATAAATAAAAGCTTTCCTGAAGATCAGAGAGTAAAACAGCCGCTTTTGTCAGCCTTACAGGCCAGGCGGTGCTGACACACACCTTTAATCCCAGTAGCCACACTAGTTTGCCTTAGATACCAGTTGGCACACTCCTAGAATCCCAGCATTAGAGAGGACTATAAAGTAGGAGGAGACAGCTCTCAGTCAGTTTCATTCTGAGATTCCTGGAAACAGGATCGCTGTTTTGGACTGAGGTAGGGGTAAGAGCCAGTGACTGGCTTTTTTGCTTTTCTGACCTTCAGATAAGTGCTATTTTTTTTAAAATACAAATGAAATTTCACTACAGGAATCAGTCATCAGAGATTGAGCCATTACCTTCTTTACCCTCTCCCCTATTGTATGCAATGCTTTCCCATCTGGACAGGTGCCAGAGTGTGTAGTGTAGATGATTAGCTGAAGGGGGAATGCATGTATGAATCTATAGGGAGTCATTATCCATTCTGGGATGAAGGTGAGAGGTGAGTGAATAAAGTGAAAAGAGGCCTAGGGATTGGCAGCAGAGGTATTCTGTAGTGGACACCATTAAGAAAATGCTGAATAGTGCAGAAGAAGTCGTGATGGTCTTTTTGAAAACTGACCATGAGAAAGTCTGGTTTTCCCTGGTGGTGGAACATTGGCTTTATTGGATTGAGCATGTCCATGAAGCAATAACATAAAAGAAGTTACTAGCAGTAGAGAGGAAGCTTTCAAACCCCAAGTCATTGCTGTAGCATGTTCCTACCTTTGGGAGGTGAGTGTTTGTTTTTGTTTTTTTGAGACAGGGTTTCTCTGTGTGGTCCTAGCTGTTCTGGAACTCACTCTGTAGACCACACTGGCCTTGAACTCAGAGGGATCCTCCTGCCTCTGCCTTCAGGGAGCTGGGTTAAAGGGGTTTGCCACACTGCTTGGCTACACGTTTATACCTTTAATGTCCATGTTTTCACTTGAAGATATCAGATCCATCTGTGATGGTCCCCATTTCATGTGAAACCTCAGTGGTGATCTCCAGTTGCCTTTCTCAAGAGACAGTTTCATGCCTTTTGTGGGAAGGGGGTCTTTTTTATTTTTTATTAAAGAAAGTCAGGCACTAACCTCAAGAAAAAAGACTTGGTTTGGAAGTGAGTCCACTTAGTTCCTGCCACACTTTTTATAGACATTTTATGTTTTTCCCCCTTTTCTTAAAGCTTTGTTTCTCAGACTTCAGTGTGAGTTAGGATTGCCTTTGCTAAGCACTGAGCTCTGTCACTAGAGTTTCCACTCAGTAAGTATAAGTTGGGACCTAAAGACTTCAATTTCTAACAGTTTCCCTAGTGGTGCTAATGCTGCCATTGCAAAGAATCGTAAGTGTAGATACTCTAAAAACACCAAAAGTTGATTTTTTGGTTTTTAGGTTTTTTTTTTAATTATTTTAACTAGCGGACCAAAACTCATTGTTACTAATTTTTTCCAGATCTTGTATATATTGTTTACGTTACATCTCATCCATTATTATTAATATTTTCCATCCAGTCCTGTGTAAGCTCCTAGCTATTATTAACTCATTCATCCTCACAATTCTGCCATGAGGTAGGTAATTGGTTTTATCACAGAGAGCAGAGTGAGTGTACCCAAGAAGATAGTGAAGCTAGACATGAACATAAAATGTGTATCACTAGATCTTTTTGTTATGTTTAAAATAGGAAATCATGGTGGGCTCCATGTTTCAAGCTGAGATTCCAGTTGGCGTTTGTAGATACAAAGAAAATGAAAAAGGTGAGTTATAGTAATGTTACATACCTGAGCTTTTGATATGATGGACTGATTTTGGAGCGGTGGTGTATGTTCATGTCTAGGTACACTCACCTGTTTGTGCTCATGTGGAGGCCAGAGGTCATTTTTGAGCTCCTTCCCCTGTTGGCTTTTCACCTTGAGACACAGGGTCTGTTTGGCTAGACTGGCTGGCCAGGGGGCATCTCTCTATTCCTCCTAGTGCCTGGATTACAGATGCTCATTGCTACTCTGGATTTCACACAGGGTGCTGGGATCTAAACCTGTGTTCTCAGGCTTGTGCAGCAGGCACTTTACCCTCTGAGCCATTCACTAGCCATGGCCTGTTAATTAACATATAAGATATGGTAAGGACACTGCAACCTACTAAATAACGCTAATAAAAGAAGTGCGTCCGTCAGAGCTGGTCACTGTAAAAGAAGGACAGTGATTGGTCTTCCCTAAAATGACTACTGAAAGCTCTTGCCTTAAACTTCATACAGTCCTGTAACTAGAGAACAAGAAGAAATGAAGACCTCATTGTCTTTTGGAGCTCCAGCAAGTTTTGGAATAAGGCCCCTATTGACTCAGCTCGAGTCACATGCCTGGCCAGAAAAATATCACTTTTCAGAGAGATAGGTGAAAATTTATCTTTGCCTTGGCCCATAATTTATTTGTTAGTGGCATTAGTATCTGTCCCCTTCAGACCATATGAGAATTTTGGCTTTGGTTTTCAGTAAGTGGTTATCAATATACAGCTTTAATGAGATGTAACTTGCATACCATACTCTATAGAAGTGATTATAGGCCTGTGCCTCCATTCCCTTGTTTTATGCACTATTGAGGATCCAGCCCAGGGCTTCATCATACTAGAAAAGTACTCTGCCAGCTGAGCCCAGGGTCCAGCAAAAGGCTGTTTCTGAACAGGTGTAAGCCAGATAAAAAGCATCCTTTGTTAAAAGGTCACAGAACATTTATTTTTTTGTTTTTAGAGTTTGCTTTGAGGTTGGGTCTTGCACTCTGTAGCCCAGCTTGGCTTTTATAGTGGTGTGTTATTTGTGTTTAATAAATAAAGCTTGTCTGAAGACCAGAGGGCAAAGCAGCCCTACTGTAAGTCATACAGGCCAGAGAATGGTAGCACACACATTTAATCTTAGGACTCAGGAGGAGACAGAGGAAGAGTTCAATGCCACCCTGGGCTATACAAGATTGAATCTGTCTAAAAGAAACAGCTCACACAAAGGTGGTCCCAGCCCTTGGAATCACAGGTCTTTAATCCCAACACCAGGGATTTGGAGACAGGAGCAATGTGGCTGGGCGCAGTTGAGAATATAAAGGGGAAGAGATGGGAACTCAGTGGAGTGTGAAGTGGAGAACATTGCAGAATCTCCCTTTTGTCTGACCTTTGGTAGAGGTAACCTCTCTCTAGTGGCTTGGCTACTTTACTTCTTCAGCTTGAACTCCAATATCTGTCTCTGGGTTTTTATTATTTATGCTACAGGGTTTGAGGCCTCCCCCCCGCCCCCCCCCCCCCCCCCCCCCCCCCCCCCCCCGGTTAGTGATCTCTAGTACAAGGGGCTGCTTTGGGTTTTGTCGTTGTTGTTGTTTTGTTTGTTTTTTTAGGCAGAGTCTTACTGTTCCAGATATTCTAAACTCCTGGATTCAGGCAGCCTTGCTGTTTGTTTCCTAATGCCTAAGATTATAGGCATACTGCTACAGTACCTGGTTTTAGTTTCGATGTGACGAAAATGGGGAAGTTAGCAGATGTAGTCTGCCTTTAGGACAGGTTGAATAGCCTTTATCCAGAACACTTGATTTTCTGATTAGGAATGCTCATCCTGTAGCAGTTCACTTAGCTGTGTGTTAGAAGGCTATGTGAATGTGATGTTTTGAAAATACGTCAGTGTCTGTGGTGAGCTCCAGTGTTGTTTGACACTGCTGATGTCATAACTTTTCATAGCTAAGATATACTGATTCCATCACATTCTTTCTTGGACATTAAAAATGGAATAAAATTGGCAATGTATAAGTATACATTTATTCATTAGGAACTATTTTTCTAGATTACAGAGGCTTGTGGCATTATAACTAGCTGTCAGCATCTTGTGTCAAATATTTGTTTTTTCCTCAAATCAGAATATATAGCCGTCTCCTAATTCTTTTATATAGTCCTTGCCAACTATGTATAATAGAGTATGCAAGATGGTTTTGGTGGTTTTTATTGCTTATATAACACGTTCGATTTGGTTCCTCTGAATTTTTCTAAGTCTATTGCAGTGTGAGTGCCTAGTTAAGTATGGCCCGCTAACCAACCTCATCAGATTCATCTAGGGTGAAGTAGCAATCTGGGGTCTCGTTTAATAACTGCTGAGTCTGTCTTTGATAAGATGCCATACGCTTTCCTCCTCCACCCTTTGCTCATACACTAGTGCACTGCTCTCTGAACTCCTGCTAATTTACATTTGTGTGCGTGTTGTCTATACAGTGTCAGAGAGACTTCTGTTGCTCTCACCCCGTGCTCGTTACCGACTATACTATAATTGTCGAAACTGCAGTGTTATTCTGAGGTTCATCCTTAAAGGAGACTGACTTTGTCATTTGGCGCCACCTGGTGATGGTCCTCTACCCAGTTTGAGGATTTGCAGAATATTATCAGTGATTCCAGAAATGTCTTGTGGGTAATTTGTGCTATCCCATAGGTTTAAATGAGGTATGGAGAACGCTGGGATTCAGACACCCACCCCTTCATTTCCTCTGAGACACCTTTAAAACTTTAGATTGAAGAGTTGGTTCCCTTCACAGAACAGCCTGAGCAGGAAACAGAAATTAGTACTATGTCCAAATTCACTTTGCAAGGGCATCGACATTTCAGTTCGAGTGTTTATTATGCTAACAGAATAAAGAATGACAAAAGGATATTTTTCTACATATTGTCCTTTGGGATCCATTTCAGAGAAGAGTATATATTGTGAGAACCAGGAAAAGGTAGGAAGTTTTTAAAAATGCATGTATATGGATGGAGGAAGAAAGTAATTTATGTGAAGACAGTTGATGCATTGCCTAATAGACAGGAGATTGAGTAGCTACTACTCCTTTTCTCAATACAAGGAATTTTGAAAGTCACCAAGTGATTTCCTTTCTATTGAAGTTTAAGTCTTTTGAGGCCTTACAAACTTTTTTCAACTGGATTTCCTCACTGCCTCCTGTCATACCTCTCCACCTTCCATCCAAACTTCTCAAAAGCTTTTGCTTTATTTCACTTCCCACTAACCTTCCCCGCCTCAGCTTCCGTCCTTACATCCTCATGTCCTTGTTAGTAGACCCAGCAGACCTCTTCTCAACCCTGGTCACCCTGGGATGTAACCAGGTTTGGAAATCGCTCTTGGAAGCACTTGTCATGCCTCCTGAACTGTCACATTTCTGGCTCTTTGAGGCTGTTGCTTCTTAGTTTTATGGGGTTTCAGTGTTATTTGAACTCTCATAAGGCACTGTCTTAAGGTTATATTCCTTTTTTTTTAAAATTTGGTGAGATTTAGACTATTATTACATTGGAAATTATGTTGAAACTTTTCAAAGGTTGTGACTTATGTGAAAATGATTATAGCACATGTGCAGACACATAAGAAAAAACGCATAAGACAGGAAAACAGAGGTCCAAGCCTGATGACCTTAGTTTGATCTCTGGTGTTTACACGTTAAACACTGACTCCCAGCAGGTGGTGGTAACTGCACACACCCTCAATCCCAGCTCTCTGGAGGCGAGTGAATCTCTTGAGTTTGAAGCCAGTGGCGTACAGAGCAAGTTCCAGGATAATCAGGGCTATACAGAGAAACCCTGTCTCAAAAAAATAAATAAGAAAGAAGAGCTGACTCCTATAAGTGGTCCTCTGACCTCCACATGTGTGATGTGGCACGTGCACAACATGCAAAAGAAAAAAAATGTATTTGTTTACTGTTACGTCTCTATACAAATAATGTCGTTTTGGCAGTTTTTATTAATGTTTTGTTTATGACTTTAGTATATGAAAACGATGATCAGCTTCTGTGGGACCCAGAATATTTGCCAGAAGATAAAGTGATTGTATTTCTTAAGGATGCATCTAGAAGAACAGGTGATGAGAAAGGTGTAGAAGCAATTCCTGAAGGATCTCACATAAAAGACAACGAACAGGTACAGTAGTCAGGAAAATTTACTTGGGTTTTCCTCATAAATGACAGTCCTCCATTGCTCAGTATGGGTACTCTGTCTACCTGAACTCCTTTTCTGTAAATTGGAATCAGCACAAGGTCTTCTGTTGATCAGCTTACGTCACTAGTGTGACGTAAACAGAAATTTATATATACTTTTCGTAGTGCTTTTTGTTTTTGATGAAGTTGGCACCTTCATCACAGATAATTCCATTGTGTATATGGTCAGGCTAATACCTACTTTGAACCTTCTATAACAGCATTTTTTAAAACCTTGTTTGTCATTGTTTTTCTTTCTCAATTTGTTTAAAATTATATTGGGAATCTCAGAAGGCTACAAAGAATTACAGCTTTAACAAAATGATATTTTATGAGATTGATACCTGTTGCTGGAATACTCTGGTCACCAGGTTACATAACCTATGTTGTACATAGTGAGAGGCATAAAAGATTAGGATTGAACTCATCTTTTTTTCCTTGGTGCTCTGTATGTTGCTTTCACTAAAATTGGACCAGAAAGCATAGAAATAAACAGATGATTCAGAAAAATGTGCTCTTATAAACTAGCATCAGGCTAAACTGTTGGTAGTCTGTGAGTCTTACATAGAAACCTTTTCTTTTTTAGGCTTTATATGAATTGGTTAAATGCAGTTTTGATACAGAAGAAGCCTTGAGAAGATTGAGATTTAATGTCAAAGCAGCTCGAGGTAAGCATATGCTAGACTTTGGTTTCATGACTTGGCTGAAATTTTAAATTTAAGCTGTTTACCTAAATATGTCTTTGGCTTAATAATTGCAGTCTTTCAGTAGATATTGCAGCGCATAAATGTCACTCAAATTGTTACAGGGAATGAGATTATAAAGCTCATATTTAAAGATTTTCTTCTTTGAGCTTTATAGTAGTCCTATGAGCTATGTAAAATAACACTTAAACTGCCTAACTTTAAAATTGTGAGACTGTGCTGGTGAGGTGGCTCAGTGGGCAAAGTGGTTGTCACTAAAACTGAAAACAACCTAGTTTGATAGCTGGAAACCATGTAAGGGTAGAAGGAAAAAACCAGTTTTATAAAGTTGTGCTTTGGTGTACATAACCCGTACATAAAACACTATAATGTGTCTGAAGCAGGTATAATTCATAAACAATAAAGCTGTAGTTGAAACCCAAGTTTTTCCTGATATACTCTAAATTTGGCTCCTCCACTGCACTGAAAGTACTATGTGTATCTATAGGTAGGACAGTGAAGGGTCATTTGTTTACTTGGCATCAGTTTGAGGGCTCTTTAGTTCTGAGCACCTATCCATATGAGTCTCAGTCATCATGGTCTTGTGAGTCTGGTGGGGAGGCTGAAAAATAGTTGCTGATCTTTAGAGGAAAATTAGAGGATATTGTTAAGGCCTATTGTAGCTGGATATAATCTAATTAAGGTGAGAATTTGAGGGGAAACTTTGGAGAACAAAATATTTTTGCTGATGAGTAAACGAGGAAAGAGGATGAGGTAGGGGGCAGAACATACTTTCATGCAGAATCCAAAGTAAGGAAGAACTGAAGGCTCGGACTGAGGACTGAGGAGAGCTGAGAAGTGGCTCATAGTCGAAGCATTACAAGTTGGAAGCCTGGCTGGAACTATAGCAAGACCTTGTCTCCACAACAGAGAAGGAATAAGTGGCCCAAATTTGAGATTAGAGAGTTAAGGACCAATTTTTATCAAATTGGGCATTTTTATCACTATCTTTTGCAATACCAACTTTAGCACTCAAGGGCAAGTTAATTTTTTTTGCCAGAAGTTACATTTTTTTATTTCAATATCTTTATTGTATATTTAATAGTTTGCTTTTATCCCCTCATTTTGTCAGAGGAATTATCTGTGTGGACAGAGGAAGAGTGTAGAAATTTTGAACAAGGACTTAAGGCCTATGGAAAAGATTTTCATCTGATCCAGGCTAATAAAGTAAGTAATAATTTATTTAGAGTTTTTGTAAAATTATAATCTTTTGGTTTACAACTACTTAGAATAAACATAGATAGACTGTCTGACATATTTGCCAGGTGATTTTTCTTTTTTTTTTTTTAATTAAAAAATAATTTTTTTGTTTTGCATACCAGCTCCAGTTCTCTCTCCTTCCCCTCCTCCCACATTCACTCCTCAAAGCGAATAAGGCCTCCTTGGGGAGTCAGCAAAATCTGGCAAACCAAGTTGAGGTGGGACCATGCCCCTGCTCCCGCATCAAGGCTGAGCATGGTATCTCATTCACCATTAAGGATAAGTCCTGGTCCCACTGCCAGGGACCCTGCAGACTGCCCAAACCACAGTAACTCTCACCTAGATTTAGAGGGTCCCATTCAGGTTTCCAGAGTCTGTGAACTCTCTTTGCTCATATGATCCCTTCTCTTCAGCTGCACTCCAGGAGCTCAGCCCAGTGCTTGGCTATGGGTCTCTGCATCTGCTTCCATCAGTTACTGGATGGAGGTTCTATGATGACAATTAGGGTAGTCATCAGTCTGACTACAGGAAAAAGCCAGTTCAGGCCCCCTCTCCACTATTGCTAGGAGTCTTAGCTGGGATCTTCCTTCCTTGTGGATTCCTGGGAAAGGATTATACATCTTTTAAACAATGTGTTTTTATTCATTCTTTGAGAATTTTATACAATATATTTTTATCATATTCTGTCCCCTCCTCTAAGTCTTCCCAAATCCTATCTAACCAATTTTATGTTCTTGCCCTATTTTTAAGTGCATGCGCACGCATCCCAGCGGTGAAAACACAGCACCAATGGAGTCTCAGTTTGTCTTAGCTGACTGCTACCGATTGTGGGGCCTGCCTCTGAGTGTGGTTAATAGAACCTGTCACTCCATTGAAGAAAACATTTTGCCTCCCTGCAGCTATCCATTGTAAATACCTCTTTAAAGTTTTTTTAAATCTTAAAATATTCTTAACATCCAATTTACAGTGAACATAATGATGATATTATGAATGTGCTGGAGTGTGCATGTCAAAGGGCAGCTCTGGAGCTGGTCTCCTTTCCCTTCTAGAGTCAGTCTCTGTCACTCTCCCCCATGGTGCATTGGGATTGAACTCTGTCAGGCAAGCACCTTAGCCTGCTGAACCATCTTACTGCCTTAAATCTTAAATATTTTTTATGGTTACCTAAGTCCTAAATGATCTTAAATCATATTCTTAAATGATGTTTTTCAGAGGTATCTATCACAATAGCCTTAGATGATGGTTTGCTGTCCTATAAATATCAGTCATACAGTATATATCCTGAAGAACTAAATAATAACTTTCAGACTTGATCATTTAATTCTTTTCAAGGTTTTTTTTTTATTATACTTATTCATGAGTGTGGGAGGGGGCATGTGAGTGCCACAGTGCACATGCAGTAGTCAGAGGATAATTTTGTGTAGTGGTTAGTGTCCTCAGCAAGTACCTTTACCTGAGACATATTGTCAACCTTTGGGTTTTTGTTTTGATTGTTTTGACATAGAGTAACACTATTTAGCTCTGACTGTCTTGGGCTGGAGAGATGGCTCAGCAGTTAAGAGCATTGCCTGTTTTTCCAAAGGTCCTGAGTTCAATTCACCAGCAACCACATGGTGACTTACAACCATCTGTAATGAGATATGGTGCTCTCTTGAGGAAGAGACCTGGTCAGTTGTCATCATCAGGTTGGACCATGAAACCCAGTATGGACAATTTCAACAGAACTGCCATATATGGGCTGCCCATGCATACTTTAGCATTGCCAGAGTATAAATTTCATTTCAATTTTTCCAAATTCAGTATTGGAACTTACTATGTAGACCAAGCTGACATCAAACTCCCAGATCTGCCTGCCTCTGCTTCCCAAGTGCTAGAATTGAGGTGTGTGCCACCACACCTGGTGTTTTTTTTTTTTTAACAACAGAATTCTCATAGGATATTAAATAGTAACCTACCATTTTACATAATAAGGAAAAAATGGAGTACCTTTGTGGGGAGATTACAATAAAGTCTCAGCATAAATATAAAAACTCATGAACATTACTTTTCATGAATGTGATGAGCTGGACCTTATATTTTCAAATCTGGTACAGTACTGAGTATTTGGTATTTATTGGCCATTTTAGAGTTCATTATATAATCTATATAATTAATCCACTGCAAAAATTTTCTGTCATTTTGCAAGTGGTTTCTTTACTCTGCTGATAGTTTCATTTGCAGTGCAGAGCTTTTAGTTTCAAGCAGTCCCATTTTTCAGTTCTTCGATTTGTTTCTTATATTGGTAGAGCCCTTTATAGAAGGTCTTCACCTGCACCTATACATTCAGAAGTTGCCGGGTTTTTGTTTTTGTTTAACCTCTGGCAGTTTCAGAGGTTCAGATTTTACATTAAGGCCTTTGACATTTTGAATTGATTTTTCTACAAGATTCAGATCTGATTTCATGCTTCATTGTGGTAAATTATTTATTAAAAAATTTAAATTTATATTCGCTAGATAGTCTATGAGTGAAAAGTATTTGTTCTTTGGATTCATTTTAACCTAATTGTCACTCCTATTTGCATTAGAGAAATGCTTGTTTTATTGTAAAATATTAGAAAGGTGGTATCCTTGAACTAAAAAAACAGAATGATGAATATCATATAGTTATTGTTGTGTTATTTTTCTCAGTGGATTTAGAAAGAATAGTTTTCAACACAGTTGTGTTCGTATTTCACGCATATCATGTTCATTTGTCATGTATATTAACTAAGGAGTAGCTTCTTTTTTTCAAGTCTGTCTTAGAGTTCCTGTTGCTATGGTAAAACACTGGTTTATTTGACTTACACCTTCCCATCTCAGTACCTCATTGTCGCTGAGGAAGTCAAGGCAGGAACTACAGCACACCCGTGAAGGAACACTGCTTGCTGTCTTATTCTTCATGGCTTGCCCAGTTTGCTTTCTTAGATAACTCAGAACCACCTGCTCAGGGTTAGCACCATTTGTATCAGTCAAGAAACTATCCCACAGACTGGTCAGTAGGCTAGTCTGATGGAGGCGTTTTCTTAGTTGAGTCCCTCTTCCCAGTGACTGTAGCTTGTGTCAAGTTGATGTAAAACTATCCAGTATAGACTTGAGAAGTTTTTCTTGAAGAGGCCCTGTTAAGGAGACTATTCTAAAAACAAGTGTTTGTTTCTTGCAGGTGCGAACAAGATCAGTTGGTGAATGTGTAGCATTCTATTACATGTGGAAAAAGTCTGAGCGCTATGATTTCTTTGCTCAGCAAACAAGGTTTGGAAAAAAGAAATACAATCTTCATCCTGGTGTGACGTGAGTTTTCTAAACTTTCTTGGATTTTTCTTAAAAGGTTTTTGAATTTTCTGGTTCTTCAGAATATAGTTTGTGTTCCTTTCCATACATTGTCTCTTGATATGTAAGACATGCAGACTTTGTTAACTTATTAAAACTGTAAGCCACTATATATGTTAAGACAGCAAGCATTAAACCAAGGTTTAGAGTGTGGATTTTCATTAGGTATTCTGAAAATGGAAAAGGACAGTGAGTTAATATTACATTTAATTTTAATCATTTTTCTTTGAGGCAAAATCTTGCTATGTGTTTCCGGCTGGCCTCATTCTTAGCAATTTTGTCAGCTCCAAGTGCTTGGATTGTTATGTGTGCACCATGGCCACAACTGATTTGGTTTAACCTTTGAAAACAGTAAAAGTAGGACCAAGACAAACTTGGGAAAACTGTTGGGCTGTATAACCAGTAGAAGGTCATTAAAAATGAAGGGAAATTAAATTTTCCCTTGTGCAATCTGTTTTGATCTTTGGAAGTAAAACAAGATTTAAATGTAGATGTTCTTAAGAGTGGAGGAAGGGCACTGAAATATTGCCAGGTTAAATTGTATCCTCTTGTTTGTTAATCATAACTTCCTAGCTGTCCTGAATTTAATATGACATATTACAGAAGTAATGCGGAACACTAACAATGCAACTCTAGTGCTCTGATTGAGACATTGTGGTAGCTCTACTCACACTATGCCTGATGTGTCTTACCTGCCTAAATACAGTACTGACACATGAAATTCTGTTAGCTGCATTCAAGCTGAGGTGATGAGTTCAGGTGCACTAGTAAAGGTGTCTTCAGCTGCTTTACAAAGATGTACTTGTTGCATGTGTCTGATTATATTTTTAAACTCCTAGGCCATAGTGTTTCTTTGTTACGGTCATTTGTAGGTAGATGTCTTTCCTGAGTACTTCCTCAGACCAGGCATTCTAAAACCCAAAGCAAAATAGCTAAAAATGTTTAAGGGAGAACTGGGCTTAGAGCTGAGTGTTAGAGTGCTTGCTGAGTGAAGGCCCTGGGTTCATCTCCAACACTACTCCTGAGCAAGGGAGTCAATGAGGGTGATCCACCTTTGTCTCAAGACAGTAAACTCCTTACACCTCCTGTTCTCCACTTACTCAGAAATGGTGATCATTAGAATGGAATTTCATATAAAGGAGCATTGCAAACTTTGTAATTAAAAGTTATCATTGCTTATAAGTTAAACCCCTTACTAAATTTATTATTTTTTTCTGGATTATTCAGTGGTACCATTTCATTTCAGAAACAATGTTTAGGTATGATGAAGATATCATTATCAGTATAAGAATACACAACACTTGCTGTGCTAGGTCAGACTCCTACTCATCCAGTTTTCTTTTTCAGAAAGCCTTAGCAGAGGACTGAGATGAGGCTTTTGTTGGCCCTGTGATGTCCAGTGCAGTAGGGTAGGCAGCGATGGTTCTCAATTAGTCCCTTATAGTTTTTGAAGGTGTTTAATATCTTAATTTCTAATTTCTCCTAAGGTTAAGTTTTCTATAGGTGGACAAGTCATAGTTAATATAACCCACACTTTGTATTTTCTTTTTTTTGATTTTTCAAGGCAGGGTTTCTCTGTAGCTTTGGAGCCTTGGTATGAGTTATACCAGTCCCATGTCAGAATCGAATGAAGCCACAAATGTTTTCCCCTTGGGACCATTACCATAGTTTTGTGGGATTTACTTTTTTTTTTTTTATTTTTCGAAACAGGGTTTCTCTGTAGCTTTTGGAGCCTGTCCTGGAACTAGCTCTTGTAGACCAGGCTGGCCTCGAACTCACAGAGATCCGCCTGCCTCTGCCTCCCGAGTGCTGGGATTAAAGGCGTGCGCCACCACCGCCCAGCTGGGATTTACTTTTATTCCTTTGTGCTTCTTTGAACTTTGTCTGCCTGTCTGCCTAATCTTTCATTCTTTTTTTCTTAAAAAAAAAAAAAACACATTTTCTTTACAGGGGTATTATACCTTCTATAAAAAGCAGTGACCAGCTGGGTGTAGTATCTCTCACCTGTAATCTCAGCATTCAGGAAGCTAAGATGGGAGGCTATCCATGAGTTTGAATCTAGTCTGCTGTGCAGTTTCAGGCCAGCTGAGGCTGCATACCAAGACACTATCTTACAAAATGAATGATAAAAATTGAAAAGAACTGTGAGAAATATTTCTGACCTCCTTGCATTTTCTACTAATGGTTCTATCTTAAGTGGTTGTATAAAACATATGTATTTCCTTAAAGCAGTGGTTTCTCAACCTTCCTAATGCTGGGACCTTTTAATATAGTTCCTCATGTTGTGGTGATCACAACCATAAAAATATTTTCATTGCTACTTCATAACTGTAACTTTGCTACTGTTAGGAATCGTTATGTAAATATCCGTGTTTTCCAACGGTCTTAAGACAATCCTTATTTATGAAAGGGTTGTTCAACATCCCCCAGGGGTTGTAGCCCACAGGTTGAGAACCACTGCCTTAAACACTGAATTTTCTTTTACCTTGTCTTTAGGTACACGTTAGACTAAGTGCATCATTTAAGAGGCCTTATGTTTCCTGTTTTGTTACTTTCCATTGTTCCCCTTCCTGCCCACAGCCTCTGAGAGCTCCACTACAGGGGACCCTGGTTACCACCTGGAGGGATTGAGAGCCACATTCAAATAGGAGATATTGCTATTCTGAATAGTACTTAAAAATCCAGTTAACCTGAACTCCAGCAATCTTCTGATTTGTCTACCTGACTTCCTTTCTAAGATTTTCGGATTTCATTAATATAAAATAAATATGGTGGTTATTTTTCATAGTATCATTGCCATATTCGAAAACTGAAGGTTTTTGAATTTGATGTCTTTTCATTTAGCTTTCTTTTGAATGGCTTTTTAACATCCTCCAGTGTTCATTCCCACTAAACTCTGTTTCTAATAATCCCTTCTCCTGCAGTGTCTATTCTTTTGCTGTAGCCTCTGAAGTCCCTTTTGTAGTCATCTTCCCTGTTTCTATTCATGTATGCTTCAGATTGGCTTTTCAGTTGTTTTCTAATGACAGTGTAGAGCATAGAGCAATAAGATTCTAAAAGCCATTACATTTGTAATGTCAAGAATGTTACGTTGATTGTTGTCTGGTCACAGTATGTTTCTGTGATACATACTTGTTTTGTGTTTGCAACAAAGGACAACCTCAGGTTTTGTTCTTTAGGAAGTACCCAAGTTTTTTTAGGGCAGGGTCTTTTCTTGGAACTTAATACTTACCATTACTGTCTGACTTGGTAGTGATCTGCAGGGATCCAGCATCTCTGCTGCCCAGTCCTGGAATTACAGGTGTATGATCATGTTTCAGTTGGACTTTACAGAAACAGCAGCCAACCCACAGACCACACACAGTCTGCCAGTTTCATGCTTAATACAATAACCTGGGATTTATCTGCATTTCATTATAAAATAACTACCCTCAGACAAGTATTTAGCCCAGATCATCTAACCTCAGCCCAGTGTCAAGATCCTCAACTATAGTTCAGGAAGTATTAATAAAGTTGTAAATAAGCCTATCTATAGCAAGATGCTGATACCAGCAAATATGTCCAGGGCTCAACCTATTATGGTACAAATCTGGCAGAAAGCTGAGCTATACAGTGGCTGGCATGGATCATCCTTTATGTTAGGTCTCAGTTGCACCTTCAGGGGTTGTCTTTAAGAATCTGAAAACCATTTAGAAACCAGTTCAGAAATCACTTTGTACCCCTGATGACATCATCCTCACCTCTTTGCTTACATGCACTCCAGCTTTAGTTAAGCCATGTTGAGCCTGTCTCTGCTCATTTGAAAGCCTTAAACCAAAAAAAAAAAAGAATGTCTTAAAGCTTGCCATGGACTTTACATTTCCTTAGCTTAGCACCTTCAAACACCTCCCTACAAATTCATAGCGAAAGAGCTTCCACAGTCATTGTTTGGATCCTGGTACAGTAGTAAGGCGTTGTCATGAGAGTAAGTGACAGTCAGAACATGTGTTAACAGTGGAATGTATATTTAACTTCAGCTAATTTGAATCATCACCATTTTATTTAAGGAAATAATTGTTGTGTTATGTAACTTAATCTTAAGGGATTACATGGATCGTCTTTTGGATGAAAGTGAAAGTGCTGCTTCTAGCCGAGCACCATCTCCTCCCCCTACTGCCTCCAATAGTAGTAACAGCCAGTCGGAGAAGGAAGACGGCACTGTCAGCAATAGTAATCAGAATGGTAAGCAACTAAGAAGGATATTTAGGTCAAGGGAGTTTGCTATAAACTCTAAAGGCTGCAAGTATAAACAGTGTGAAACATCAGCACACATACATCAAACATACACTATAGGGTAATTGGAAAGAGTTATTAGTGACATCATAAACTGAAATTCATGAAGCGATCTACACAGGGACCATTGCTTTCAATAAATTTATGTTCAGTAGCATCTTCTTACCTGAATGGGATAATGCCTAGGTGTAAGTAGTGCTTTAACTTTTAGACAAACTCAGGTACTTTTATCAGAAACACTTACTTTTCAGGTAGTTTGGGAACTTGTAACATGAGTTGTTTCAAAACAAAAAGTAGGTAATAACATATTTTTTTCATTTTAGTGTATGTTTGCTTTGTATGCATATATATCTATGTACCATGTGTTTGAAACCTGAGGAGGCTGGGAGAGGGTGTTAGATCTCCTGAGATAGAGTTATAGGTGGTTGTGAACCTCCATGTGGATTCTGGGGACTGAACCCAGAATGAACTCTAATCATATCAAGCATTCTTGACTACTGAGCCATCTCTCCAGCCCTGTTATGCTTTTAATATACATCAGATTTTGGTCTTTGTCCTTAAAATCCGTTTAGTTCAACTTCACATCAGCTGTATAACATAGACTTGACTAAGGTGTAGCCTGTGAAGACTTGGTTGGCGTCCGCTGGTAAACAGTAAAGCCACACTTCACCATGAGTCTGTTAACATCTGATGCCTTCTTTGTTCCTTGGTGAAGACACTCTTGTAGCAGCTATTTTAGACGAGTTGATGAGTTGATCTTTCTGTCCGGATGTAGGTGTGTCATCTAATGGACCAGGTGAAATACCAAACAAAGAAGAAGTGAAAGTTGAAGGCTTACATGCTAATGGACCAACAGGTGGAAATAAGAAACCACTTCATACAGATATGGACACTAATGGTTATGAAGCAGATAACCTGACCACTGACCCCAAACTTGCCCATATGACTGCAAGAAATGAAAATGATTTTGATGAAAAAAATGAGAGACCTGCCAAAAGGCGACGGATAAACAGCAATGGGAAGGAAAGTCCGGGTTCATCTGAGTTTTTCCAAGAAGCAGTTTTGCATGGAAAATTTGAGGAACATGAAAACACAAACGACTAAGTCCTAGGCCTTTGATACTTTCTTTGCAGTAAATTCTGGTGTGACTACAATTTTCAGGGTTGGTGGGTGACCTTTAGAAAGCTGATTTCCTTGAAGCAGTTGGTTAAATCTTGGCATTTGAATTGAGTCCTAACTTTAAGAAATAGGATTCATAATTCCACCTTTTGCAAGTTCTTTCACTTCACCTTTAAGGATATAAAACATTGGTAACTTTGAATGACCCAAAGACTTAACCTGTACCTTCTCAGGTACTAATCATAAATTTGACTAAAAGTTAATTTTTTCTTTTTTTTTTTGATGAGGAAGAATAGCGGGGAAAAAAAATCAAGTTTGTGTTTCTGCTCAACACCAATATTTTGACTATCTAGAAATGTCTTTACAACAGACATTTTTCTCTCCATACAAATTGAACTAAGGAAACCCTCATGAATCCTGAAGGTTATGCTAGCATGATTTTTATATGTAGAAGTTTAAAAATAAACCAAGTCAGGTTTGTATTTGTAAAATTGTTGACATCAATGATGTCTTTCCATATTCTTATCTGGGCTTAAGAAATACATTCTGTATTTTTCCAGATTCTTTGTAGCCTTTGAAAGATTTTTACAGTACATATGTCTTGACTGAGCTGTCCTTTCTTAATACAAAAAGCTTGTATAATTTTCTTAACTTGTACAGTTGGTAAACTTTTATGAGAGGAACTGATATTCTGAGTCTGTCAGCTTTCATTTTATTTTGCTAAGATTTTTCTAATGAATTTTTAAGTGTGTGTAGTTAACAAGTCATGTTTCTTATCCAGGTGGTAAAAGCATTCATAAAGAATTATGAACATTTTTTTTTCAACTTCTACTATGGACAAATAATTTGGGACTTTTGGAGTTCAGCATGATACTCAGATTGCAAGTTTGTTTGCATTTACTATAATTTTTAAGATTATTTTTAAGGAAAACAAGGACTGACTGTCAGCTTCAGTGCACAAATGCTCCGTGCTGAATCGAATCTGTGCAGTTACTCTCAGGCACTGTAGCACTGCCCACTGTTTTCATGAGGTCAGCAGAAAGGAAAGGTCCGCTGATGAGATTGTCACTTCTGGCTACAGCTGTTGACAAGTAGCAATATTGATTTTTATGAGAAGATAATGGTTTTAAGAATTTTCAGACCTTTCCAGTTACAACCAGTTTTGTCAGATTTGATACTGTTTTTCCAAAATGAAACAGATACAAAATAATGGTTGTTCTGTGTGATTTTTCTTTTAAAGGGATTATCTGTGTGCACTAACCTTGTAAGGTGGGTGCCATTTTATTCTTAGTATAAAATTCTTATGAAATGTAGTTTTATACAGCTGATAAACCAATCTATCTCTAAACTGTTTTTTGACTTTTTTTTTTTAAGTAAAGGATTATTAGCTAGCTACCTTTTGTCACACAGACACATTTCCAAATGCTGCTTCAGTTTGTTCCCAACCATCAATTCAAGAGCCAATGCTTTTAAAGACAGATCTGTGGTCCTTTTACCGACTCAGTTGTCTGATGCAGCTTGGGTAAAGGTTTGCACTGAGAATGACCATCCAGGCCTCATCCCCCAGAGTGTTCTTATATTTGTTCAGACTGCTTCCCGTCACTAGTGGGAACAACCTTTTCTTTCCCCCAGTCAGTATTGGAAGCCACTTTGACAACACATCATTTAATATGCATTTGCTGTTTTTACATAAATATCCCAATAAATCAGTTTCTGATGGAAATGCTGAGAATCATGAGGATTTTTTGTTTATTTGTTTTACCGAAAAAAATAATTTATCCAGAATGGCAGTAGGTCAAGTAGCTTTAGCAGACAGCCATGGCCCCTGTCTCCCTGCCCACCCCCACCCACCCATTTCTCTCTCTCTTGTCCCTCCCCTCTGTCCCTCCTCCCTCTCTCTCTCTCCTTTCTCCCCCTTTTTAAGACAGAGTCTCAGTGTGTAGCTCAGGGTGACCTGGAACTTACAATCCTCCTACCTCAGCCCCCATATTGAGATTGGAGGTGTTTCCCACCACACCCAGAAAATAGAAATCTATTTCTAAAGCAGATTTTATTAAATGAGTCCAAGCCATCCTAGCTCTTTGTCACAGATGGTCTATAGGAATGTTTTAAAAGAACAGTGATGTGCTTCTCAATCATTGCAATATTGGAGGTGTCATGTCTATGTTTTTAAAGATCATCTGGTATGCAAGTTTGTGGAGTTGTTGAAACTTGTTACAGGAACATTTTAAGGAAATTCTCAGGCATGGCAAATGTGCCAGATATATAAATGTTAATAAATCTTCCTTTTCTTTTTAAAGTATACATAATGAAAGACATTCCACTAATATGTGATGCTCAGCTTTTCCCAAATACTTTATTGTGTTCTGTGTTTCTACAGGGATTTCACTCTTTGTTTGTCAATGCAGCCACTGTAACTTGAGAAGTCATTGTACTATGTAAACATCTTGACAATATCATGAATCTGATTTGCTTAAGATTTAGTATATTTCATAACTCTTGGGCTCTTAGTTAAGATGAGAAAAGCCTTCATTATGGGCAGGGGGTGTCGCTCAGTTGGTTGAATGCTTGCACCAGCATGCATGAAGCCTTGGGTTCTATCTCCAGTACCATATAAGCTGGGTGTGGTGGTGAATGCCTGTAACCCCAGCACTTGGGAGGTGGAGGCAAAAGAATTCAGATGTTCAAGGCCATCCTCAACTACTTAGTGAGTTTGAGGCCAGGCTGAGACACTCTCAAAAGGAAAAGTCTGTGATGGTAGTTATTGAGGTCCTAGCAAAGCACTGTCATTTTTATTTGGAATATATAATATTTTACGATGTATTCTCAATAAGGTTCAGAATCTGTAACTCAGTTCAGCAAAATCTGTTGAGCTTTAAAATGCATTTGAAGTAATATTTAAGTAGGCATTTAAAATTATGAATTAGATGTTTTTAAATTTCTGCATAATAATTTTGCACTGTAAAATATGTCCCTTTTCCCATTTCCTTCTGCCATTCTGATATGCTCATTAAAGTATTTTTGTAAGCATACTTGTGTGATGTGATGTAGATGTTTTGTTGAGTTTCATTGTGTCTTAATTTCGGCTTTTAGTCTCTCTGGGTACTCACAGTGCAGATGTACACCACCCCTGTTGCCTCCACGCCCATGCTCAGTGCTTTCTGCTTTGACTTACCTGACATTGGATGATTATTTTCTGCCTCTTCTTTAAACTTTTTTTTATAGACAGGGTCTGTTTTTGTTTTGGAATGAGGGTCTATTATATAGCCATGGCTGCTGTCCTTGGAGATCTGCCTGCCTCTTGCCTCCCAAGCACTAGGATCAAGGCTATGTGCCCAGGCCACTTAGACATGTAGCCCAAACTGGCTTTGATCTTTTGTCTCAAGTGATGGAACTTAAAATGTGTACCACTATACCTGGGAAGGGGGTATATTTGTGTCTTCTATTCTCCCCAGCAAGGCTTTATTCCCAAGATTTCCATTATCCTTTCTTCTGAACTATACAATTTAAAATAATTAGTGCTATCTTTTTCAATGAAGTTATACCATATATTTTGCAAAATAAAACTTATTTTGTCACAATACTTACTATTTTATGGGCAAGTAATTGTAGTAGGAGGCTGCTTGTTCATCCCAGCCACCCAGAACCAAAATTACCAAACAGAAACTATTAAATTAAATCACCGCTTGGCCCATTAGCTCTAGCTTCTTACGGCCTAACTCTTACATCTTAATTTAGCCCGTCTCTATTAATCTGTGTATCTCCACGTGGCTGTGGCTTACAGGGTAAAGTTCTGGTGTCTGTCTCCACCAGGGGCTACATGGCTTCTCCCTGACTCTGCCTTCTTTCTCCCAGCATTCAGTTTAGTTTTCCCTGCCTACCTCTATTCCCTACACAGGCTCAAGGCAGTCTTTTATTAACCAGTGATATTCACAGCATATAGAGGGGAATCCCACGTCAGGTAATCACTTGAAATACCTGAGTGTTGGTCCCCTTTCATAGGCAGCAGTTAGTACTGACCAGCATACCTGTGTGTGACAGTCATCAGTGTCAACCAGACAGGCTTTCCCAATGTCATCCATAGTTACTGAAGTGGCGTCAAAATCTACAGCATATGGGAAGAGTGACTTCAGATTTTAATTTTTTTTTCTGAAAATGATTTTTTTTCCCTCTTTCTCAATACTGGTCACTTGGAAAAATCTACCATAAAAATCCACAGTGTTCTTCAAAATCCATCTTATATAGAATTACCTACCCAAGTAACTGCTGATCCCATGTATTTTATAATCTGAATTGACTTCTACCACACCCCCAGTGTAGGATATATAGATATATTTAATTTTTTGATTTTTATTAATAAGAAATAACATATTCAAAGGTTATCTATTAGAACTATAGTTCAAGCTTCTAGGTAGACCAAGGGATTGGATCAAAGTTCAAGGTCTTTGCATGCCTACACAGCAAGTTTGATACCAACTTGGGCTAAATGAGACAGTATTAAATTCTCTACATACACCTATGTATGTATACACCATCTGGTGCAGAACACTGAAGCTGTGTAATCTAGAACCTTTCATTCTAGTGACTTGACAGTACCTTTTCCCCTGTAATCTAGAACCTTTCATTCTAGTGACTTGACATTACCTTTGTCTTCCCCTGTAATCTAGAACCTTTCATTCTAGTGACTTGACAGTGCCTTTGTCTTCCCTGTAATCTAGAACCTTTCATTCTAGTAACTTGACAGTACCTTTGTCTTCCCCTGTAATCTAGAACCTTTCGTTCTAGTGACTTGACAGTGCCTTTGTCTTCCCCTGTGATCTAGAACCTTTCATTCTAGTGACTTGACAGTACCTTTGTCTTCCCTGTAATCTAGAACCTTTCATTCTAGTGACTTGACAGTACCTTTGTCTTCCCTGTAATCTAGAACCTTTCATTCTAGTGACTTGACAGTACCTTTGTCTTCCCTGTAATCTAGAACCTTTCATTCTAGTGACTTGACAGTACCTTTTTCTTCCCCTGTAATCTAGAACCTTTCATTCTAGTGACTTGACAGTACCTTTGTCTTCCCTGTAATCTAGAACCTTTCATTCTAGTGACTTGACAGTACCTTTGTCTTCCCTGTAATCTAGAACCTTTCATTCTAGTGACTTGACAGTACCTTTGTCTTCCCTGTAATCTAGAACCTTTCATTCTAGTGACTTGACAGTGCCTTTGTCTTCCCCTGTGATCTAGAACCTTTCATTCTAGTGACTTGACAGTACCTTTGTCTTCCCTGTAATCTAGAACCTTTCATTCTAGTGACTTGACAGTACCTTTGTCTTCCCTGTAATCTAGAACCTTTCATTCTAGTGACTTGACAGTACCTTTGTCTTCCCTGTAATCTAGAACCTTTCATTCTAGTGACTTGACAGTACCTTTGTCTTCCCTGTAATCTAGAACCTTTCATTCTAGTGACTTGACAGTGCCTTTGTCTTCCCCTGTGATCTAGAACCTTTCATTCTAGTGACTTGACAGTACCTTTGTCTTCCCTGTAATCTAGAACCTTTCATTCTAGTGACTTGACAGTACCTTTGTCTTCCCTGTAATCTAGAACCTTTCATTCTAGTGACTTGACAGTACCTTTGTCTTCCCTGTAATCTAGAACCTTTCATTCTAGTGACTTGACAGTACCTTTGTCTTCCCTGTAATCTAGAACCTTTCATTCTAGTGACTTGACAGTACCTTTTTCTTCCCCTGTAATCTAGAACCTTTCATTCTAGTGACTTGACAGTACCTTTGTCTTCCCTGTAATCTAGAACCTTTCATTCTAGTGACTTGACAGTACCTTTGTCTTCCCTGTAATCTAGAACCTTTCATTCTAGTGACTTGACAGTACCTTTTTCTTCCCCTGTAATCTAGAACCTTTCATTCTAGTGACTTGACAGTACATTTTTCTTCCCCTTGGGTCCAGCTGGGATTTGACACAATGAACAAATGTGTCAGTCATTCTGAGTGTGCCCTTTTAAATTGTTTTATTTTTTTAATTTATATATTATGTATACAGTGTTCTGCCGGCATGTCTGCCTGCACACAAGAAGAGGGCACCAGATCTCATTACAGATGGCAGTGAGGCACCATGTGGTTGCTGGGAATTGAACTCAGTACCTTTGGGAAAGCAGTCAGTGCTCTTAACCTCTGGGCCATCTCTCCAGCCCTTCTTAAATTTGTTGTAATAGCTTACTAATCTCTGAACACATACATTGTAAGTGATGGGGATTTGCTGGGGTGGTTGATGTTCTGAGATTTCCAACCTCTTGAGTGTGATGTTTGTGGTATACAGTATCCATTCCGTTGTCTACACTTCTGGTGTTAAAAGATAGCTGCTGGTATCTTAGAAAACAGAATGTAAGTGTGCTTGGGCTATGTCTGCAAAGTTTCTTAACAATTGTGCAAATGCCAAACACAATGAAACAGCTCCATTCTGTCAGAATTGCCTGTGACTGAAAAGAGCTGGAGACACCGCTTTTATGGTTTCCTCGAATGACTCCCAGTGAAGATGGTGGCATCTTCAGTGTTGTTTGTGTGCTCCCGTGACTAAGTATTCTGCCTGGGCCTGCAGGGAGGTGTGGCAAGAAGAAACATCCGACAAGCAGTGAAGTGAATGTCATCATAGCCCAAGTCACATGGGCTCCACAGAGGGTCTGAATCCATTTGTGGCTTGAATACAGAGAAATTGTATGCCGTGGTAATGTTCATTTCCTCCTGAGATAACAGTTTTTTGCTGAGAAGAGGCTGTACTAGAAGCTGGGGAAGCTTCTGAGGCAGTGTCAGCTGGTGGCCATGCTAAGGTGCTCAGTGAGTAGATCATGGAGTGGACAGAGAAAGCAAACCGTCCTCAGAGAAGCCACTCAAAGCCTGGCCTTGCCTTCCCTTATCTTCACACACACCTCATACTTTATTTCTGTGCATACCAGAGAACAGTCAGATTTTATTCAGAAACCTATCTCAAAGACAGCCGTTTTTATAACACCAGTCTTCCCCATCCCAATTCAGCCACGTTTCAAGGCGTCCCTTGATCTGGATACCTTGGTAATCTGTGAAAAGCAGGACCCTGAAGCTGTCTCCGGGTAACACAAGGATCGTTTGTAGTGGGACTGATGTCACAAGGCTGTGAGGTCACTGGGTAAAGACAGGTTTCTAATCTTACCTAAAACCCTCCGGCCAGCATTCCAGAGAGGAAGAAGGTATTTTTCAGAATATTGGGAGCACATTTATGAAAACAGAACCCATGGTCAAAACATTGAGGTCCACATTAAGATGCACTCATAGGGAAGTTTCAGGCTAGACTTTCTTGCCAAATGAGTTAGAATTTTGATTTTCAGAGCCCTGTGGATTTCAGAATTAGGAATTTGTAGTTAGCTCCAGGTTTTTGCTAAGCACTCACATGGCAATTGGTCCCAACTGTCCTTATTTTCTAAGAAAAGCAAGTGAAAACAGCTAGCTGGTGGCTTCGTCATGCACTCTCTTGCATCATGCACTCTCTTGCCCTTCTATAGTCAGCAGGAAGCCAAAATCTAAGTGCTGGGCAAGGAGAGCTTGTCCCGGTCCAGAGAGACCCCCTAGAGTGGTGGTTCTCAACATTCCTGACACGACCCTATAATACAGTTCTCATGTGGTGACCCCAACATTAAAATTACTTCGTTGCTCTTTCATAACTGCAATTTTGCTACTGTTATGAGTAGCAGTGTAAATATCTGATAATCAGTATATCTAATGTGCTACCCCAAAGGGGTTGCAACCCACAGGCTGAGAAACACAGTCTTAGAGCCTTATATGCAGACCTGTCCTTTTTTAGGAAGGAAAACCTAAGGCCCAGTGTAGAAGGAGCTGTGGGCCTGCTTTTCGTCCTGCCTGGCTCCCGCACGGCTAGCTTTACACCCAAAATAACGACACACAAATTGTATTCTTTTAAACACTGCCTGGCCCATTATATCTAGCCTGTTCTTGGCTAACTCTCATATCTTCCTTAACCCATATTTAATAATCTGTGTAGCACCACAACGTGGTGTCTTACCAGGAAGATTCTAGTGTACGTCCATCTTGGGCTGGAGCTTCATCGCGTCTGCCCTGGAGAGGAGCGGCATGGCGTCTGCCTAACTTCCCTTCTTCCCAGCATTCTGTTCTGTCTACCTACCTAATTTTCTGACCTATCAGGCCAAGCAGTTCTTTATTGATTAACCAATGAAACAACAGATTGACAAATGACCTTCCCACATCAGCCCAGTATGCAAAAAGAGAACCTTGTCCAGGGCTCTGCAACCTTACACCAAGCAGCTTAGGGCTAGACCCTTCTGTGCTGTGGAACCCTACACACTGTGAATGTGCATCCTCATTGGTTGATAAATAAAACTGCTTTGGCCTATGGCAGGGCAGGATAGAGTCAGGTGGGAAATCTAAGCAGAGATACAGGGGAAGAAAGGCGGAGTCTGGGAGATACCAGCAGTCTCTGGAGAAGCAAGAGGTGAGCTAACAAGCCACAAGCCTCATGGTGAGATATAAACTAATAGAAATGAGTTAATTTAAACGTAAGAGCCAGCCAGTAATAAGCAGTCATCAGCCAAACAATTATAATTAATATTAAGTTTCAAATGATTATTTTATAAGCAGCTGTGGGGACTGACTGACAGGAAAGAAACCGGTCCAGGGGGACCAGGTGAGACAGAAAAGCATCACCTCGGTCCTTTCCATTCGCAACACTGTATAGTTTATATGGGTTCATGACAGGCCTAGTAGACCTCAGAGGCCAGAGTCTCAGGTTTCGGTTAGCTACCCTTTGGCCAGTTGTATTTCTGGGTAAGCAGGCTGATATTCACAGGGTGTGGCTTCCTTCTGAGTCCATTGGAGACAGTGCAAATCATGGCAAGGATCGCCAGTAGAGAAGCCCACTGCAGATCATTCTGATCACTCTGAGCTGTGGCTTCTGGGGGCACTGGGCCACACTCACTATAAACTGGGCTTCGCATTTCTGCCCAGTTTCCACACCACATGGAGAAACAGACACCTTGAGAAGTTAGATATTCGCTTCCCCGTCAGGCGCATTTTACGTTCAGGGAAGATGTGCATCCAGAAGGTGGAAGTGTACAGACAGTGTACCTTCTAGCTCTAAGTGGGAGTTTTAGAAAAGGGAAATTCCTGGAAAACCAAGATGGAAGCCAGTGGAAGCCTGCATGGAGCAAGAATGTGAACCTTGACCTAGCAAATCAAGAATGGCTCCCTGGGGTGAAAGACGAAAGATGACTGGACAGCACGCGGTGAGACATGAGTAGTAAAACTATTAGCCAGGAATTTGGAGTCTGATGCTGTGTCTTCCAGTACACTCTAGTTAGTCAAATTGCTGAGCAGCAGGAAAAGGGTGTGATTTCCCACAGGGAAATCCCCCGGAACTCAGTTACACAATTCGGCATCATGCATGCCTTCTTCCAGGCTACTTGACCATAACCTCCCAAGTTGTTGAAGCAGGCTTCAACACCTGTGAATTCTACCTTGTAAAATTATCAAAAAATCCACGTTTTCTTCCTTGGGTGCCTTCACACTGGCTCCATCCTGTCAGTTCTCACACGTACACTGGCTTTGTCAGTTTGTCCTCTGAAGTTCATCTGCCCCTCCCCAGGTCCTTGTAAGCTGCAGTGCTAGCTGCCCTCGGGTAGCTTGGCCAGCTTAATGACACTGGTAGCCACCAGGCCACGTCTTCCTGGCAGATGACTTTTGATTTCAATGTCCCACCGCCAGGCTATGACTGTGGTGGCTGCGTCCACCGTCACCTCTCACAGACCCTGGGATTTGTCACCTGAGTCCTGCAGCTGATGCAAATGCTGCAGCTGATGTCGACCTTCCAAAATATGCACTAAAAATTAAATTTTTTCAAAACTAAAAGTTAAAATTGAAAGTGATCACTATCTAGAATCATTTGCTCAACGAATATTTATCGTGTGCTTATAGTGTGACTGGCAGAGGCTGGGAACTAAACAGATCAGAATCTCTGCCTTCATACAACTTCAATATGATTGAAGACAGTGATATGGAACTGAGTATCAAGAGCCTCTTCCCGTGTTCACCCCGACACAGTCTCTTTCTCTTTCTCCCCCCCCTGCTGTCACACACACACACACACACACACACACACACACACACACACACACACACGCTGGTAAGGAACCACAGGGATGACATCATGTGCTATAGTACCAAGGGAAGACATGTTCCAGATAAGATATGAAGTACAGAGGCTATGGTTATGGTTCCTATTGCTGTAAAGAGACACCATGACCACAGCAACTCTTGTAAAGAAAAACATTTAACTAGGGTGGCTTACAGTTTAGAGGTTCAGTCCATCATCATCATGGTGGGACATGGAGGTATGTAGGCAGACGTGGTGCTGGAGAGGAAGCTGAGGATTCTATATCTTGCAGGCAAACAGGAAGTTGTCTGAGACTATGGGTGGTATCTTGAGCATATATGAGACTGCCAAAGCCCAACTCCAAAGTGACACACTTCCTCCAACGAGAACACACCTATTCCAGCAAGGCCACACTTCCCAATGGTGCCACTCCCTTTGGGGGCCACTTTATTTAAATCACCACAGAAGCCCTGGAATTCTAGAGAGCTATCTCCTCTGGTGTTTTCCCAAATCCTAGTTTTAAACAATCAGGTCAAAGCTGGAGAGATGGCTGAGAGGGTAAGAGCGCTTACAGTCAACCCTGAGAACTTAGTGTAATCACCAGGTCCCCGGGTGGTGGGAGGAGGGGACCAGCTGTTGCAAGTTGTCTTCTCACCTCCAACCCATGGCACACATACGCATGCACGAACACACAAACCAATAAATATTAAGAATTAGTTTCAAATACCAGTTTTCTAAAGGTACTGTGCTGTATATCTTTTTTTTTTCCAAATTGACATAAGCTAAACTCAAGTGAGGAAATAGCTCTAACACAGTGGCCCGTCGGGCAGTCTGTGGAACTTTTTCTCAAATAATGGTTGATGTGGGAGGGTCCAGATACTGTGGGTGGTGCCGACTTTTGGGAGATGGTCCTGGGTCCTATAAGAAGACAGGCTTTGGGAACCCCTGAAATGTGCTGACAACCCCTGATGATATGGCTTCATGGATGGATGATGGATGGATGGGGTCCTACCTCTGGGAACCCCTGAGACGTGCTGATAATCCCTCAATCAAGGCTTCCCTCTCAAGTGACTCTCAGCTGTAGCAGGCCGACTAGGACAATATCCAAAGGAATGAAAGCAGAATCTGGACATGAAGAGCCACGCTCACAGCAGCGCGGCTCACAAGAGCCCCACCCACATGAGCCGTCAATGGTCTGTGCTTGTGTGCGCACCAGAGCAGCAGCACCCTTCAAGGAAAGCCTGATGTGGAGCACAGAGGACACACGGTGTGAAATAAACCAGTCCCAACGACAGAGACTGCAAATCTCTCTTGCAGTAGCCTAGGCAAACTTGGAGACACAGGAACTGGGGAAGTCAGGGATGAGAGGAAGGGGAAATGGAGGCCTCTGGCCAATGCTCATAGCTTCAGTTTAGTGAAGGAACCTGGGGACGACTGCACAGGAAGGTGGACAGGCTCTGTATACCTGCAGAAAGTTACAATGGTAACTTCTTAAAAAAATACCTCAGTGTGCACCGACCTCTACAAACCTTAATGTACTTCCATCTCTGTTGAGTCTGCTGTGCCAAAGCGGCTGTCCTGCTAAGTGCATTCACTCAGGGAGCATTACCTAGTAAAAGTACTCAACACACACACACACACACACACACACACACAGAAAAAACCCCAACTCATCAAGCAGATCAAACGTCCTGAAGAAAGGTTAGCACTTTTCTCCTCCAGTTCATCACAGGCATGTCAAAGACACTGACCACGTAATCATCACAGGTACTATTTTTGCAAAGTGTTAGTAGCGAACACTGTCCCCACGTCTAACTGCAAGCACCTGCAAGCACGTCACCTTCTTAAGTGTGAGCAGACACCTAGCTCTCAACTGCTCTTGACGCAGGAAAGAATTCTAATACACATTTTCCAGAAAAAGTATTTATTTGACATCATTAAAAAAATATTTAGGCACATGATTTTTTTTCATGTTTATGTCACCTGATTTACATACCTCAATGCTCAGGACCTTTTAAAAACACTAAGGAAATTGGTGAATAAAATCTATATTGAAGAAACATTGTGAGAGGCGGACACCTGTGGGCAAGTCAGTCATCAGCCCGAGAAGGGAACATCTGTGAACAAATAATCTCTACAAACATTTCTGTGAGACAGTAAAATCTAACCAGTAGATTTCTTCTTTAAAAATATTTTCAAAATAAAGTTTAAAAAACATAACACTAGAGTCTCTCATCATTCCACAAGGTGAGACGGAACAGGAAGAATAGTCGGCAGGCTTGGAAGAGTGATGGCAACAAGGACCACCGACAGCTGCTCGAGGTTGAGGAAGCAGTCCAGTGTGTTTAGTTCTGAGGCGAGGGAGGAAGGCCTGGAAGCTACCTTAGGGTGACAGCTGAGTCTTCACTGAACCTCCATTCTGAAATGCAACTACCTCCCACTGAGATAGAAAATAGTTCTTGCTTTTTCAAATTTGCCATCAGAATATGAAAATACTTTTCTTCTTAAAAAGCAGAATCACAGTGGCTGTAATTATATGGAGAGCATTTTGTTTTGTGTTTTCAAAAGGAAAGAGGACTGAGACTGTCTCCCCAGGGAAGGGAAACTCCACACAGCCTGTTCATGGGCACAACCAGCACCACACAGGTGGGAAGAAGAGCATCCACAAGAGAGGGCTCAGGGGAGGCAGTTCTGGGAGCTGCATGGCTCATCTGAGCTAGAAGATGACCCAAGGACCAAGTCCTCTGAAATGGAAACACTGTTCTTTTGGGGTAGACCTAAAATGAGCATCCGCCCAAAACTGTGCAGGCAGAGGCCTTGCCTACAAATCACCGCATTCTCTCATCTGCGTCCTTTCCTCTAAGGTCTGACCTCTGGCCGAACACTTGTGAGTGCCAGACTATATCCTGTTTATGTGTCCACATGCTGGTCACAAACCGTTCACTCACCAGAGGAGCCCCAAGACAAAAAGCAGAGGGGCCCAGCCTAAGCCCTCGGTGTGCCCCTGGACCGACCAAGAGAGAGAACCACTAGTACTCTGTGGAGACCCCGCCTCAGCTTTACTGACCAAAACCTCTCACAGATTCCGGATACAAGGCTGCAGAAAACTTGCAAATGTGCTTTTTTATATATAATTTATATTCAAGGTACAGCCTACAAATAAAATTTTTAAATAGAGGGAAAAAATATCACAACTCTCCTATTCCCCAATGAGGCACAAAAATTATAGACTACAGCTCTTCAGTGCCTCCCCGGGGCTCCGGATTCTCTGGGAAGTAGGCAGGGCCGGTGCTTCTAACGTCACAGGCCTGCAGTTCTGGAGGCTGAAGTGACAGGCGCACAATTCCAGTTTTCGAGCTGGACAGAGAACCACATTCTCCATCTTACATTCAGTCTATGGCGGGAGCGAGCTTTTCTTGCTACCACCAGCTCGTCTCTGCATCCCTGCACTCAGTTCAGTGCCCAACAGGTATGCGTGATGCACCCCTGGTGAGTGAAGAACTGAGTAACAACCGGCTTCCTCCACCCCTTGCTTGTCTCCTACTGAACAAAGAGGAACCAGACATTCCAAGGCACACTCTGCTCACCCCACACAATCCAGGGAAGTAAAACTCTTCAGAAAAGCCTCATGGGGTTTTTAGTGCCAAAGTTGTCATCTTTGGCAAACGTAGTGATACTATGAACATAATGTAATTAAAAAAGAAAGAAGTTCAGATCCTCTGCTGCATTCCCAGCTAACCTGCCCCCGGAGACAGCCCACTGGAAGGCAGCTCTTGCTGGAACACATTGTATATCCTGCCAGGGTCACCTGGATAGCAAGCTACAGGGCACATGTCAAAACACTTGATGCTTCACTGTCGGAGAGAAGAAAAATAAATTAAACCCACCCAGCACATTTTCCAGTCTGATATAAATTAATTCAAACATAGTTCACATACAGTCAATAAATTTTCAAAGGCAACAATCAATCCTAGGGTCATACAATTGCAAAGGAATATTACTCCCCAGTCAGGACGCCTCAGTGTCTTCAGGGTACACAAGCGGGGACCGTCAGGTCATACTGCTCCTTTCCCCTTGGTGTCCAGCTTGTTACTGGTCTCTGACTGTTTGCTCAGCTGCTCCTCCGTGAAAGTGATGTAAGAGTACACCAGGCTTCCAGCAATACTGCAAGACAGACAGCCATCATGAGGGAGGGAAAGGAGAAGCGAGGGCTGAGTCAAGTCCCTTGTAATGGGGAAAAGTCTGATTAAAATTTATAGTGCTCTGCTGTGAAAAATTACTATATAAATCCACACGATGGAATACTACACACCCATTAAAATGCTATGAAACGAAGCAGGCAATGACATCTTAAATGAGAAAAAATGCACAAAACATTAAATGGTGGTCACCTCTATATGAACCACAGCACCATGGATATGAGCTGCAGTTTGTACTGGAAGAGAGATCTGGGAGACAGACCAGGACCATTCCCTGCGCTGCAGCGGGCTGCTAGGGTGCTAGGTGGCTCCTCTCTAGTTAGAAGCGAGCTCGCAGCCTATGGCAGCTGGTTACTAGCATGCCTCACCTGCTGCTCGTGTACCGCACACCAAAGTGCGTCCATGGAGACGATGAGCTCTGTTATTTCTCTGAGGGGACTTCACACCTTCCTGCCTCCAAAACTAAGCTGTAAGCTGGAGGGGGGTCACAAACAGCATGCCTGCCTGACTCCCACTTGAGGCTGCCAGTATTCATTCCACTGGATTACCAGCCAGCTGAGAGCCTGGGCTGGACTCTCCCCTTAAACTTATCCTGCCCTGGATCTGGCCTGGCCCCCATCTTCAGACAGGCCACAAGGCTCATTGGCATGTTGCTCATTTAAAACTCATTCTGTTTTCCTCTGGGCTTTGACGTCGCAGCCAGGCCAGCTGTAAAGGGTGAAAGCTGCCAGCCTCAGGCTCCCATGAAGAAGGAACTGAAGTTAGGAGCTAATACATCACTACCCACTCTGAGCCCTCCCTCCATCCACACTATACCAAGCTTCCTTTAGTCTAACCTCCCTAGATTCCTGCGGACCATCTCCCGAGTGCTGGGATTAATGGTGTGTGCCACCACTGCCCGTGTGCTCGGGAGGCAGAGGCAGGAAGATCTCCATCAGTTCCAGCCTAGTCTGACCTACAAAACAAGTTCCAGGACAGCCAGGGCTGTTACACAGAGAAACCCTGTCTTGAAAATCTACAAGAAGGAGGAGGAGGAGGAGGAGGAGGAGGAGGAGGAGGAGGAGGAGGAGGAGGAGGAGGAGGAGGAGGAGGAGAAGGAGGCAGCCACTGTGCATCTAGGTTTATCTGGAAGATTAAATGAGATTACATGTGTTGAGAAATATAATTATGGGCTGGGGTTATAGCTCAGTGGCAGAGTGCTTGCCTAGCATAAGGGAGGCTTTGTGCTTAATCCCACTACAAATAAAAATAAAATCCATGGTAATACACACGTGCGTACACACACACACACACACAGAGAGAGAAGAGAGAGAGAGAGAGAGAGAGAGAGAGAGAGAGAGAGAGAGAGAGAGAGAGAGAGAACACTATAACACAGCGGTCAAGAGGAGATACTCCTGTTCTTCTACTTTCCTATTACCCTGATACAGAGGAGAGGTAGAGTCCTAAGTACCTTAGCCTACTCATGACACTACAAAGTACTGTAGACCAGACAGCATATGAACAACAGACATCAGCTTCTCCCAGTTCTGGAGCTGGGCAGTGTGGCGCAGAGGTGGAATGTGTATGCAAGCCTTCTCACTGGGTCCTTGAATGAAGGAGGCAACAGGGGTCCCTCTCTTTGCTAGGGACACCAATCTCAAGAAAGCTTCATCTCCAAACTCTACCGCCCTCTTTCCTACACCCCTGACCTTGGGAGCCAGAACTAGAACACGAACATTGGGGGAGACAGCATCTAGTCCACTGCAAGGGACAACGGAAAATTGCTGCAGCCTGTCCAAGGGAGCCTTCAGGTCTTCCACCTGGATTTGATCATCACCTAGTACTGTATTTACAGAAATGCCAACTCATGGAACTAAATATCCGTCAACAACATGTATGTGCATATTAAAACTAAGAACCAATCATTATACAAGCCTTTCTAAAAACCTGAACATAAATATTATAGACACAAGTATTACTAATCCAGAGACCTGCTGTGATAGACACAGTTGGGGGATGAGGATGATGATGGTTGTGAGGGAGGAACAGGAGGAGGAGCAGCAGCAGCAGGAGAAGCAGCAGCCATACTTTCGTACAGACACAGGGGTCAGTCTGGCCTGAAACTGCACACCCACCTCTCCCAAGTCTGACCCTGTGGAACTGAAATGGTAGCACCTGGGCTGATAAACCTCTGATCACAACCCGTGGTGTCTAAATTTACCGCATGCTGGGAGTGGAGCTCAGTGGGTAGCCAGCCTCGCACATCAGAGGCTTGGTCCCCACAGCCCTCTACAGTGGGACAGTAGATGCCAATTGTTTGAGTACTAAGTAAAAGCACACAGGCCTGCAGCCCCCCACACTGCAAAGCTGGAAACGGGAGGGTCTGAACTTCAAGTTCACCTCAATCAGCTGGAGGCCCATCTGGGATACATTAGACTCCGTCAGAAAACAACAAAAGGGGCTGGAGAGATGGTTCAGTGGTAAGGAACATTTACTCTTGTTGAAGAGCTGAGCTCCGTTCCTATCACCCACAAGGTGGCTCTTAACAGTCTACAACAGTTCTGGGGGATCCAGTGCCTCTTTTGACCTTCACAGGCTCCTGCACATACATGGTGCACATATATACATTCAGACACAGACAAACACACACACATAAAATAAATACGTGTTTGTTAAAAAGAAAAGGTACCTCCAAGACACACAGTTACAGCCATGTTCACTATGTTCCAACAATCAGATATTCGGTCTATAAAATCCAGTGTAGCAATCCCATGGCAGGAAAAGAATCCTACAGTCACCGCTGCCTCCATGTTATTTACCACGGACAAGCTAGTGTGTGTAAGTCTAGGCAGGCGGCTCTGCATTCCGTACGGCAAATATGCCAATCCACTTAAAACCTATGACTCAAGAATTCGATTTCTGCTATTTCCAAACAAGCACAGTCCCTGACAAACCACTGACTCCAGGTGCAGTCCTCCACAGAAGCAAGACCACTCTCAGCTCCCCCAGAGCAAAACCAAAACAAAACAGAACAAAAAACTAAGTCACATGATATGACACTCAAATTCCACCAACATCCTTCCCTTTCCCCAAAATAATTTTGTACTGACCAAACAGTCTTCCCTAGTCTACTCCTCTAACTAGCTGAACGCCATCTCCTTCACTGCTCGTCCCTGCTATGTACAGAGGCCCCACGCTGGAAACCTTCAGGTCATTTTGCTTGCTCTTCTCTCTAAAGTCAGGGGCTCACTCCCTCCATTCCCGGTCTGAACAGGAAATGCAGCCACAAACCCTTCCTAGTCGGCTTTTCCCTGCCTCGTTCTCTCCCTGACTTTCTCTCCAGCTAGCAGAGCAAGCATCTCTACAACAAGGAAAATTCCAGAAAGACAAGGCTTCCGGTTCATTCCAAAAGCTCTAGCTCAGCTGCCTCAGCCAGGCTCTGAGCATATGCTTGTTTATAAATAAATCCATCTTCCTGGCCAGATTAGACACCCCGAAGAGGAAACTCCTCTCTGGCTTGGCCTTGTCCGTGTGAGCACCTGCTTTATTTAGTCTAAGGATCAAGCGGATCCAACAGCCCAGGCTACCTTACCTGAGAGCGGAGCTGAAAGAACAAGGATGGCACAGCAGCAGACAGAGGGCGGGGAGGAGAGCAGAACGCAAGGCGAGCTGCTGCCTCCCAGGGATCTGTTATGTCCTACCTATACCAAAATAAGTGTTGGTCTTCGCACACACTTCAAAAATAGAAATGTATTAGTCACAGAAGAGTCTGGCTAGGCTATGAACCATCCCATCTGCCTAGGAGATTTGGGACACTGCCCAGGAATAAATTTAGAAGAAAAAAAAAAAAAACAAGATCCCCAAACCCTGTAGAGATGACTGTGGCATCCACACCCTTGACAAGGACATCGCTTGCTTTATTAACATGCCAGACAAATGCTTTTTCCGGATCAGAATTCCGGTGAGGCTCCTTGTGCCTTCTTGGGTTTTGAAGAAACAGGTAAAGGAAAAGGAGGCCAGCGTGAGCACCTGTTTGGCATCTCCTACCACTCCTGGCTGTCGGCTAGGAAGAGGCTTCTAAGAGAATGAGTGTTCGGTTCTGTTGTTTGCTTAAGTTTCCTTGACACTTAGGACTAAAGCCTTTCTGTCACTTTCTCTCTTGTATCTGACTCCCTCCTTTCCTCTCCCTTCAAGAAAATTTAAATCTGAGTAGATTCCCACTAAAACTAGGAGAGCAACTTGATGAGTTTTCCAAACCTGTGGGAAACTTCTTCAAATTTCCAAGTCTTCTACAAAGTGACCTCCATTACAGGACACGCTAGGCTGATTAAAGTCGCCGAGGAGCCGAAGCAAAAGGTACGGACAACTTAAAGTGAAAGCCCACATTTTAAAAACGAGAAGCTACGGTTCTGAAGAGAGAACAGTAGGTAGCGGCAGCAGCAGCAGAACATAGGACTTTGCTACACTTCAGTCCTGCTCTCCCCTCTTCCCACGGAGATATCAGAGCTAGCTGGCTTCTCTGCATTTATTTGTTCAAGAGTCCTAGCTACACCAATGAGAAACCATATATATATATATCCATCCACAAAGAGCCTGGCAGGTGTGACCTCAGCAGTCACTAAAGAATACAAATATGTCCTTCTCTTTCTCCAAATGAGAGTCACCAAATAAAGGGAAGCTCAGGCTTCTACTCCCGAAGACTGGATCAGACAGATGCTTAAGAAGGGAAACACTCAGGAGAAACACCCTGGCTCTAAAAACCACACACAATTTTAAGGAAAGAAGCAAAGGATCCAAATGAGAGAACGACAGATTCAGGTGCTGGGCAAAGTTAGTGGAACCATGTCCTGGGAAGCAATTCCATAGCTGAAGCACACTGTATCATAGAGTCCGCAGAGTCTAGCCTGGACACACAGGCCATAGAAAATGGCTCTTAAACCTCTGCAAAAGGTTCCAGGTTCACATTACCAAGATACATATTATGAAAACAGAATTAATATACTTATCTATCGGCTATTACTAAATAAACAGTACTGGGGTTACGAATGCGGAATGGAAGATGAACTGCAGCCAGGCACTCAGCAAAGTCCTTAGTGTCTCTATGAAACGGGACACTCACAGGAGCCATTACAAAGGGCAGGGCCTTGCACAACTGCGCAAACCGAGCGAGAAAACACTGGCAATGTTTTGTTGTTATCACTATGGCTGGATGCCTCTTATGGGTAAGGAACAAAATACATGACAAAATTAAGATAAGCAATTTTCTGCCCTCAAAAGCTGGTAATCTAAGTGGCAAAAACCTACACATGTGACTCACGGGGCTACACTAGCTTATTCGATCATTCACTGAACTTGTAACTGAAGACTCTGGAATCTAGCCCTCTGGGTTACAGTCCTCGAGCTGTGACTCACTTGTATGCCACTGGCTCACTCTAGACCACTCTCCTATGAGGGGACCTACCATGCTACATAGAATCGCTGGTACAGAGAAGCAGGCTCAGTACCTGTCTTCAAAATGCATTTAGGTTCTTTTCTCAGCCTCCCTTATAAAGCTGAAATAATGAAGAAAAAAATCCCAAACAAACAAATAAGAAATACCTATAAAATAGTGTTATGAGAATGTAAGCAAATGATTGAAAGGACTTGATTTTTAATTAAAAGCATGGAAGCAATTGAATGTGTATATTTACAGAACACATTAAAAAGCATCTTATTCCAGACTTTATTATAAATAAAAATGAATTGAAAAAAAGGCTTTATGAGCAATTATGAAGCCTGAAACAAAGCCACCTGGAACACAAGAAAAAACCTTTCTAGACTTGAGTCAGGAAAAGACTTCTCAGATTCAGCAATGAAAGCACCACACACAGAAGAAAACATCACTAACTTGTTCTGCATCGAAATCTAAAAATTTTGTTCTTCAAAACATACTATTAATAAAAAGGTAAGTCCCAAGTTAGAATATGCTATATTTCCAGAACTCTAAACTCATGAGAAGAAAGGGCCCTAGTGTTTCAGATGGGCAAATATCTGGCTTGTCAATTCACTAAAGAAAACAGGCTGATGGTACGTCAGTACCAAAGAGATGCTCAAATAATTAATCCTGGGAGAAACAAGATCACAGAGAGACTGCAGGACAGTGCTGGATGAGAGGCTGAACAGAAAGTGAGACAGGCAGCTCGCAAGGCCAGGGTGAGGAGCACCAAACTCCACACACTGCTGCTAGCTATGCAAAGGAGTCACGACGTCATTTCGGGAGGGAAAGAAGGATGGCAATATTCTCATATTCTTTCTTTCTCTCTCTCTCTCTGTCTCTCTCTCCAAAAAATCCCATATGTTAGACATACACTCTAGCACCGAGTCACACCCTAGCCTGAAGTTTCTTATTAAAGTTAAACGTGTTACTAATACAACCCAGGGAATCTAAGTATTTATCCCACTGCAATGAAAACCTATGTTCATACACAGACTTCTAGGCAAGTATTTATGGAAGGTAATCCATAATCGTATAATAGCTTTCACTGGAAACGGCCCAACTGCTTTCAAATGTTGAAAGATGTAAATATATCCATCCAACAGTGTGCCCAGCAGTAAAAGTGTATGAGGTGTTGATGCATGCAAAAGCAGCTGGAAAGCACGTGAGATAGCTGGGCTTGAAAGGGAAACACAACACACATCATTCATGCAGCATTCTGGAAGCTCTGCGGGTAGAAATCTCTGTCAGGATCTGGGGGCGGATAGAAGTAATCACATACAAAAGGGTAACAGATTAAAAGCATTTGTCAAAACTGACAGCACTCCACAGTGGAAAGAATAAATTATTATATTTAATTATTTAATCATGTGTTAATTTTTAATGACAGAAAAAGATGCATTCCAGAGAGCTGAGGAATTCTAGCCATCCTGGCTGTAAGATTATGGTGTCACTACTCGGGAAGGCAACCTTCTTCAGTCTGAGCCGTGGGGCCAGAGCCCAGACTCTGATGGATGGATACACAGGAGCAAGTTCTGTGTTCCTGCTGCTTCCCTACCCTGCCTGCTGCTTCTCTTTTGGGAGGGGCCCTTGGCTGAAGACTGAGGAATGGGACACTGGAAAACAGCGTTCAGAGAAGATCTAGATAGCCTCTCAAGTGTACTCCAATGAAAACGTAACACCTCCTTGAATCATAGGATCAGAGCTGAACGGTACCTGGATGGCTACGAAGAATGCCCCGTGCTTCCTGCACTTGAACCAGGCCAGAGATGCGGACATTCAACTTCCCTTTGGGGTGGGGATTTGGAATAGGGTTTCATGTGGCTAAGGCTGGTGGCGACTTGCTATGTAGCAGGATGAGTTCCTGTTCCTCCTGCGTTCATCCCACTAGCCCTACGTCACGGCTGTGAGCCATCATGCCTGACTCTCGAGCCTTTAGAGTACAACTAAGAAATGAAGCAGAGTGCAGGGAGCCAGATTTGCTCAGGCTTAATCAAACACACATTCTTCAGAAATATAGTTCCGCCAGTGGTTTCCTTTAGAGTGCGGTCTGTTAAGGGGAACTGAAATCGCTTCTAAAGAAGTGAAATCTACTCAATAGTTCCTGTAGTTTGGCTTTTACATTAAAAAGTCAATATCCACAACTTACGTCTTCGCATACTAACAAGTCAAAGAGAATAGCAACTAAAATATAAAGACAAGTTCATTTTTAAAGAAAAAGTAAAAAAAGAAAAACCTAAGCAACATTCCTTTCCTTGCCAAAAGCTGTAATGAAAATAACATCTGAACAGGAGTTGGGATGCCCAGATTTGAATCTTATTGGGTTCTGTCACTCTAACTCAACAGTAAGCTAGTTTTATCCCTAACACATAAGAACACTCAAATTCAGAAGTATCAATAACTCAGAGACAAACAAAAGTCGTCATCCACTCTAACTCCACACCCTTTCAAGAAGCAACCTCCAGGAACCGTTGGAGTGGTGGTTTGAAAGAATGGCTGCATGGGTTCAGGAATGTTTGGTTCCTCGCTAGAGTCCTGAGAAGGATTAGCAGATGTGCTCTCCTTGGAGTAGGTGTGTAGGAGGTACAATGCTGGAAGTGGGTTGTGAGGTTTCAAAGCCCATGCCAAGCCCAGCGTACCTGTCTGTCTGTCTCTCCCCTCCTCCCTTCCTCCCTCCCTGGGTCTGGAATAAGTCAGGTAGAGGCAGCAAGCAGGCTACTAAGGAGACAAGACTAACATCAGGACAGAGATCTGGCCCAAAAATAAGTTGGATAATTTGTAGGCATATAAATAATACTTAAGACCACCAAATTCAAATCCTAGAACTAAAAGACAGCTTTGACACAGCGTCAGTCGACCCTTCACTGATGGTGGCAAACAAAGTTAGAAGAACGGTACGATGCTGGTGGGAGGCTAACGGATACACTATGGAAATCAGTGTGCACAGCTCTCCAAGAGCTACAGCCAGATCTGCCGCATGACTCAGCTGTCCCTGCGCAGATGCTGGAAGAACTACATACTGCTACAGAGACACCTGCGCACCCATGCTCACTGCTGCTCGTTCACAATGGCTAGGTTCTGGATTCTGATCAGATGTCTACTGCAGAGACACCTGCGCACCCATGCTCACTGCTGCTCTAGTCACCAGCTGACGACTGAATGATGGAAATGTGATACAGACATATAATGGAGTTTTGTTCAGCTGTAAAGAAGAATGACGTCATGAAATGTGCAGTTAAATAGATGAAAAGGAAAAAATAATACATTAAGTGATGCAATCAGGCACAGAAAACCAAATGCTGCATATTCTTCTTCACATGTGGGTTTTAGCTTCGAATCTCTAATTTTGTATTCATCTTGGAGCATCTGTAGAAGGAGACCACTGGGAGGGAGGAGCCTTGAGTGAGGAGGTTAGGAAAGGGTAATGTGGGAGCAGAGGGAGGGAACAGTGGTTCTGGAAAAGCTTACACAAGGAAGGGGTGTGAAGAACCAAGATGAAGAGTGTATGGAAAAGCTATATGGAAGCATACTATCTTGTAGCCAAATCTAAAAATGTACTTATTACAAGACAGAGTTTGAAGGGAGATTTTCTGTATGACTGGAAAAAGCTGTTCCTAGAAGCCAAGAGTTATTAAACAAAATCTCTAGTGCCAGGTTTAAGATGCCTCTTTAAACCACTTGGACATGGAAGATCCCAGAGGACCCAAACACAATACCAACCCTTGCCATCCCTCTTAGGTGCCCACCATAACTAAACGATAAGATCTATTGCTTGAAGACACCAGATACCCTGAATGCAGAATAGACATAAATCTAGCAGGAACTGAGCAGGAAGAGTCCTCTCTGCTAGGCAGCTTCCATAGTTCTAGAAGGGACTGTGTGTAAGGCTGCTGGGGGAGAAAAGGCACCAGCGATCCTACCCAGCTGTGACGTGCACAGTCTCCTCGACCAGCCTCCAGAGAGATGTGTCCACTTGTGCAATTGTGGCACTCTTGTTTGAATGGGTAGTGGCACTGTTGTTAGAACTGCCCTCTTTGGTTGGATTTGAGACTAACTTCACAGGAGGGAAGTCATGCTTGTATTATAAACCTGATCAAAAACTCATGGCAAGAAAAATCATGGAGGACATCAGATTCCCAGGAAGTGGAGTTATAAATGGTGTGAGCTGTCATGTGGGTACTGGAAATTGAAACTGGGTCCTATAGAGGAGTAGCCAGTGCTTTTCACTGCTGAGCCACCTCTTTAGTCCCTCAAAATTAATATAGTTTTTAAAGTAATGACACACCTACGGTCAAATACTCACAACTGGTGATTTTAGAACTGGTGGATTTTAGCCCTGAATTTCTTGAGAGCATTACCTGATCAAGTTCAATAAGCAAATAACAACTCTTGGATGAAGGGAAGAAGAAGTTCAACTCTAAATCTTACACATTGAATATGGAACCATTTCCTTCTGCTTCTTTAAAATGTTAGCTAGAGACATTAAAATATATTTACCACATTTCAGGCACTCCACAAGTTTATTTTATAAGCAGACATATTTATAATTGAATAAACAGTCCAATTCTATGCTGTGACACTATTTGAGGACCTAAATCCCAATTGTCACTGTACTTACATTTAGTTCAATATTTTTACTTACCTGATATTTAGGCCAATAAAATTTGTCCACGTGAAAATATAATCTCCACCAAAGAACATTCCAATATAAGTTATTAATATATTCTAAAAGAAAATAGTGATATATTGTTATGTAAGTCTAATTAAGCTTTTGAAATCTACATGTGATTCAAGTCCAAAATGTATAAACACATAGTACCAACACAGGTCTCCCATCTGTGTGCAGCAAGAGCAGGAATAAGGGATCTCTAACATGAGCCTCTCCCCAGCTGTTTCTTCAAAAGATGAACACTCACACCACAGAGCACACTACATATTATCAAACTTGCACTGCCTCCTGCTGTGGCCAACATGATTTTTTTCTCCCATCAGGCTAACTGCCAACTTGTGAGGGGAGAGTAAAGAAGGTTGCTTAACTGCAAGGATTTTCCTTCTTTTAAAAATAAAAAGAAAGATGGAGATTTGACCAACACAGAATGTCTTTTGAGGACTTTTCCTTGATATCTTAAACACACACACATATGCGAAGTAAGATCAGGCACACCTTTAATCCTAGCACTCGAGAGGCAGAGGCAGAAGGACCTCTGCGACTTTGAAGCCAGCCTGGTTTACATAGCAAACTCCAGGACAAACAGGGCAATATAAAGAGACCCCATCTCAAAAAGCAAAACTAAACATAAAATATGTAAGGTGTCATTTTAAAGTATTATACTTAAGATCACTTCTCCTGGACCAGTCAGATGACTCAGCAGGTTTCTTATGACCGATGTCCAATCCTTAGAACCCAGATGGTAGGAGGAGAGAACTGACTTCCTAAAAGTTGTCCTCTGCCCTCTAGGGGTGCCCTGTGACATGTGCATGCATGTGTGTGCGCACGCACACATACATATACATACACACACAGAGTTTTAAAAAATTACTTCTACTAGATAGATGGTACCAACTGATAAAGACACCACACACTTTGGACATAGGACTCAGAGAATCAGAGCTGGATCTAACTTGAAAGTCTTCCCACAGTACCGGAAAGAGGAAAGCAAACAATAATCCTACCCAGTTGTGGCACATACGAACCACAAGGACCAGCATGACAAGATCTCAGAGGTTTCAATAGTGGCACCCGTATCTTGGCAGTAACCAACAGCTGCTAATTATATTTAAGGCCCACTTGTTAGGAGGAAAATCTCAACCCCTGCCCCCTGCACCCCAGACAAAGAACTAAAGGCAATAATATTCCCCAGGGATGAATCCACCAATTTGTTATCCAATACCTGGGACATATATGTAACAGTAAGTAGACTGATAGGGTTGTATTTATGTGTATACTTATGTGTGAGCCATTATTCTATTAGTTTGACAGGGTGCAAGGTGGACGGAAGGAATCTAGAGAAGAAAGGAAAATGTGAAAATGATATACTTTAATTTCAAAATAATTAAAAAAATATAAAAATAAAAGGCAAAGATTTTTTTTTATTCTCTTCTCTGACTTCCAAGTACAAATATAGTTTGGGTCCTTAATTATCCTTAATTATCTTACGCTGCCTAATCTTTCCTTCCTGTCATGGAATAAGTCAATCCCTATTTCCTCACCTCTTCCCCTTCTCAGTGAGTAAAGAGCCATGAGCTGTGAATGTCACATTCTTAGTGCCTGGACTCGCTGTGTGTTCAAGGCTAGGACTGGAGGGCGCAGCTCAGTGGAAGAGCACTTCCCTGGCATGTGCCAGGCCCCTAGGGTTGATCCCCAGCATGGGGTGGGTACAAAATACATTAAACCCAACTTTAAAACTGTCTTTATAATGAAATGTCCTTTGGGAGGGCATTCAAGAACCAATCATGTCAAACTCTGATTCCATGATAAGGAGCTCAAGATGTTTGGGAGTTTTAACCACTGCAGTTTCTCAAAAGGTCAATGCCCATTCCATTGAGGGTGCAGAGAAAAATCTAAAGATAGCTAAGACCTCCCCTCTGCATTCCCTTCCCTCACTGCTGACTGACAAGGGCATCAGAGTGGCAACTGCCTTCCTTTTCCAAAATGATCACAGACCCCCTCTCTTGTTATACTTTTCCAGAAAGCCCATGTCCTGATGGCAGAGGAATCTGGGCATCTGGAGCATTCTTAAAACTGAAGAACTAGAATCACTAAGTCTGATAAATGAGGTCCCAAGTTTCAATGAGCATTAGCTCAACACTATAGTTAGTTTGGCTTTCCTGCTTGGAGACAAATGATTCTTCCTTAAATAAAGGGGAATGGGAGGAAAGGCAGCACTGGAAACGCCAGGCACAGCTTTTAAAAAGCAGGCCATTTGAGGGCTGGCTCAGATACAGGAAATGCCCCTGTATTCGCTTCTGGCAGGCTTCACCTCCCAAAGAAAGGCTGGAAGCACAGCTCTCACTGGGGCTGAAGGGCTAGGTCTACCACTCTGGCGGGAAGCCGTCTACTGCTCTTTCTTCTTCTGCAATAACTAATGTGTTTCACCTTCCCACACTCTCCAGAGCTAAGCCACCTCCAAGTAAAAGCTATACCATTTTTAAGTTCTTATAAACTAGTTTAGAAATCACCACCACGAAGTGCCAAGCTAGTAAGCTGGCACACAGGAATAAAGCTATGAGACTTAAGGTTACTGGCAGATTCTCTCTAAATTTATTATTATTGTGTATGTGATAGGGGAGGGACGCATGCAGTCAGAGGCCAATTCCATGGAGTCGGTTCTCTCCTTCCACTTTGACATGAATTCTAAGAAGCGAACGCAGGTCATCAGGCTCACACAGCAAGCGCTTTTACCTGCTGAGCCATATTATTGGCCACATAGCCAAATTTTAATTTAAAACAATTCAAGACAGTTTTTGCTTCTTTATTTTGGGAAGCATTCATCTCACAGAATGCAGATAGAAGCCAACACAAGAGTCAGTTCCCACCTTGTACACGTGGGTTTTAGAGATTTGTGCCCAGGCTGTCAAGTTCAGTGGGAAGCATCTTTACCAACTAAGCCATCCCACTGGCCCCTAGAGTTTTAAGTTAGAGGAACATTTTTAAATAAAGCAGATTCCAAAAAGAAACAGCATTGTTATTTCATCTCACCTTAATGCAGCCAACTATTGTTGTGGTAAGAGCAGAATTGTACTGCGTGCAGAGCACTGTAGCATACATCAAGATAAACCTAGGCAGAGAGGAAAGGGTCTGTTACAGGCTAGCACTTACTTTCCCACAATCCCTCACAGGCGAGAGCTTGCTTTCCCATAATCCTTCACAGGAGAGAGCTTGCTTTCCCACAGTCCTTCACAGGAGAGAGCTTGATTTCCCACAATCCTTCATAGGAGAGAGCTTGATTTCCCACAACCCTTTACAAGCTACAACTTGATTTCCCACAATCCTTCACAGGAGAGAGCTTGCTTTCCCACAATCCTTCACAGGCTAGAGCTTGCTTTCCCACAATCCTTCACAAGCTACAGCTTGCTTTCCCACAATCCTTCACAGGAGAGAGCTTGCTTTTTCACAATCCCTCACAGGCGAGAGCTTGCTTTTTCACAATCCCTCACAGGCGAGAGCTTGCTGTCCCACAATCCTTCACAGGCTAGAGCTTGCTTTCCCACAATCCTTCACAGGCTAGAACTTGCTTTCCCATAATCCCTCCCAGGCTCGAATCCTTCCCAGGCTAGAGCTTACTGTCCTACAATCCTTCACCAGGAGAGCCACCCAGCGCCAGCCATGCGGGCTCTGAGCAACAGAGACCTCTCTGTGCCTCACTCGCCTCAGCTTCAGATCTTTGAAGCTGCATTCAAGAGAAACACGTGTCTATTTTCTGACATGGTGTTCTTCCTCCTACCAAAACCATGCCCACCTTTACAGTGATTAGGATTCCTTGGAGAACATCCTGCTAACTCATGCAAGCCACACAGGATGCTCACGCTCATAGGCCTTTGCCAGCTGGGCACTTACCACTAGGATAAAATGACCCTAGGACCAGGATGAAGGCAAGATAGTTTATCAATAGTGGAAGAAAAGCAAATGAGAATTTAAGAGGGGGTGGCAGGTCTGCTGGACAACTGCCCGGCAGCATTTGTAATACCTAGACCACTAAAACTTCAGAACACTGTCTCACTGTGTAGATGTTCAGGCAGGAGGTACAACCAAATTGGCGAGCTAAGGAAAACACACCTGAAAGATGCAGAGACCCTCTTCCCTTCCACACAGAAGTGGGGTAGCCCCAAATCTAAATGCCACCACTGTCAACCACTAACCATGCAAACTTAGATGATTACTTAAGTTCTGAGTCTTCTTTCTTATAGATGAGGGACAATGATTTCCATTAGACGTCAATGTTGAAGAAAATAAAATGATGCAAATGGAAATATAGTAGCTGTTATCAGACAGTAGGATGGTGGAAAAATATACATTTCATTTCTCCATCCATCCTTGTGTGACTTGGGATCAGTTCAGCATATTCCCAGATCTAGAAGGTGACACACTCAGGAAACTGAACAAGACTCTCAGAAACAAGGGAGAAGAACTCAAACAACTTCCTGAAGCCTGCTTCTCTAGGAAATGATGCGCTAAGAATGTATAAAGGCTTACCCCATCACACAGGAGAGGGTGAACTGCAGAAGGAACAGGGTGTCTGTCCAGCCCTCAAACTCCATCGCCTGCAACACACAAGGAAGCGCTGGGTTATGGAGCATGCCCTCCCAACAGCTCTATCATCGGCTGGAGTCCTTTGGTTCATCTGTCACCTCCCTGCTTCATCACTCCAAGGAATCAGAGTGGTACCCAGGAGTTTCAAATTTTGGGGGAAGGAAAGGCCGTTTATTTCTAAAGGGAATGGTCCTCAGTAGATGGTCCCACACCCATGAGTACATGGGCAAGACAAATGGGACTTAGTCAGTTATTTCTTTAAAAATGGCAAGGAATATGAAGTGGAACTCTCCAGGTAGACTGGAGAGGTGACTCAATGGTTAAGAACACTTGCTGGTTCAATTCCCAATCCCCTCCAGGGAATCTGACAATCTCCTGCAGCCATTGTAAGCTCCTCCACACACAGCATACACACACACACACACACACACACACATAAATAAAACTAAATAAAATTTAAAAATAAATTAGGGAAAGTGTGAGGTGAATATAGTCAAAATAAATCGTATGTATATATGAAATTCTCAGAGAATTAAAATATTATAAAAAAGAATTGAAGATATGAGTACTTGAACCAGTTTTCAGGTCTACATCTTCCTAAACTGAAATGTAGGAGACTTTGAGCTTCCCCTTCTTGGCACTAAGAAACTGACCTTTCCTTAGAGATCCAAGTCACGCCTGTCTAAGTATGCATTCTTGCAGGTAACGGCTGTCAACCCAAGGCTTTCCTGACCCTCCTGGAGTGCAGAAATGCTCAAGTGCAGCCTTAAATTACATGAGCAGCGGAAGCTGGTCTGGAGAACATTAGTCAAAACAGCTCTCCTCCTTGGAAGCTCTTGTTCTGCTGGTTTTGGTGCTTATTTGTTTTAAGACAAAACATAAAGAACCCAAAAAAGAAGACAGGATCGGGACTGGAGAGATGGCTCAGCGGTTAAGAGCATTGCCTGCTCTTCCAAAGGTCCTGAGTTCAATTCCCAACAACCACATGGTGGCTCACAACCATCTGTAATGAGGTCTGGTGCCCTCTTCTGGCCTGCAGACATACGCACAGATAGAACATTGTATACATAATAAAGAAATAAATATTTTAAAAAAAAAGAAGAAGAAGACAGGATCTTCTTCCATCAGAGGAGGAATAAGTAACCTGTTCAGCCCTGAATCCAACTAAACCTCAGTTTCTGGTTCCCACAAAACGAGGCTCTTCCTGTTCACAAAACACAAGATGGAGTTTCATCTCTGTGAGTCTGGGCCTGGAATGCCCTCCCCGTCCAAACTGACTTTTGTTCACAGAGCAGGCTAAACTCAAGGCTCCTTCTGCAGCAGCCCCTGATGAGGCAGGCACTTCAGTAGTGCCTCAGGACTTCCTCCCCTCCATGGCTCCTACCCTCAGCTGTCTTTCTCCACTGTGTCCTCAGACTGTGACCTGCCATGGGACGACCCACTTTTCACCTAATCATATTCCTAGCTCAGCAATTATTCAGCTTATTCGTGATTTTTTTCTTTTGGGGGTATATCATATAAAAATAAAAAAACACCAACTTGAAGTAATAATAAAAATAATAATCAACAAATATAAAGTGCATAATCATTACTACAGACAAGATAAAGACAACACTACACCTAACCCAAATGCTCATCACAGTCGAATATCTCACTTGTTCTAGCCCTTGGAGACCTCTGAAGTGTTTCTCTAGTACAACAGGCCTGGCAGAAATGAGGACACTCTCAACCTGACTATCAGATGATTGAAACAATGGGCCCAAAGAAATGGAAATCTCCCCAATAATCTCATGCTGGTTCTGATTCCCAGCACCCTCAAGGCAGCTCAAAACTGTCTGTAACTCCGGTCCCCAGCTGGCTGGAGTTCAGTACTACGACAGCTTTTCTGTCCAACAACAGAGCAATTACATACAATAAGCTCTTCCGAGTCTTCCTCACTGCTCTGGCATAACGCTGTCATCCGGGTCCTGCGAACACTGTTGCGCACTCACTTGTACAATCAGCCATAACAGCATCCTGCCCTGTGAACTGTACACGGTCTGCAGAGTCACTTCTCGGCAGACTTTCTTTTGCACTGTTCCCACATAATTTATTCTTAAAAATAAAGTTGCAATGAATCTCTGAGCAACACCTGTGGCCACATTTTCATTTATCTTATATAAAACCTGGAACGTGAGGTTGACGGTTCTTTTAATGAGCTTATTTTTATTTTATAAGAAACTGCCAAATTATGTTCCACATTAGCTACACAATTTCAGGTTCTCACTAGCACCGTTTGGGGGTTCTCACTGCTCTGCATTCTGACCCACTTATCTCTAACTATTTCATGTCGATCTACCAAGCAGTAAGTGGTCTCTTGTCCTCTCATTCTGTATTTCTCTATTGACTAACAAGTGAGCATTTTCATGTGCTTACTTAATATTAATATTTCTTCTCTGATGAAACACCTGCCCAGAGTTTTGCTCTGTGTGTGTGAGACATACGAACCTGAGTGTACAGTTGCACAAGCCTGTGTGTGCGCATGCGGCCATGCAGGTCAGAGCAAGACCTCAGATGCCACGCTCTCACTCCCTACCTGACTGCTTTGAAACCAGGTCTCTCATTGAGCCATGGAAGCTCCGTTCTGGCTAGGCTTCATTCGCTAATGCTGGAGTTATCGTATACATAGCCTTGCCTGGCCTTTTTGTTTTGTTTTGTTTTGTTTTGAATCTGGATGTTGGGGATCCAAACTCAGGTTCTCATGCTTGCAGAACAAGCACTCTTACCCACTGAGCCATCTCCCCAGCTTGTCCATAAATTACATTTACTTATTTGGGGGAAGAGAATGCACATGCCATGTGTTGGGGGGTCAGAGGAAACTTTAGAAAAGTTGTTTTTTTTACTTCCACTATGTTGATTCCAAAGATCCAACTCAGGTCACTGGGCTTGTTGGCAAGTACTTTTACCCTCTAATTCATCTCTACAGCCCCTTCAAAATCTTGTCTTTCAATGACTGAGTTCTACAAGCTTTTAGGGACAGTCTTAGTAAATACCCTTAATTATACATAAGCCACATACATGAGTACAGAAGCCACCTGTGAGTATAAAATAACCGGTATCACATTCATGAGTTCCGTATCTTTCTATCTGTGGCTGTGCACTTCTGACACCTCGGGGCACTGAGCTAAGGATGGTTTATCCATGTTTGCCATTGATGAAAGTAAACCAATACAGTCACTGGCTGATATTTATGGAGGTAGGGGGTGCTTTAGCACAAATCATGCTATTTGAATTCCGCAACTGTGTCAGATGGAGAATCAAGGTCTTATTATCCCCAGACGACAACACTTGACTAACAGCAGTTCAGAGAGTTAATATATAGGCCTGAGTTTGCATAGTCTACGCTTTAAGGCTCTCTTTTTATGGAACACTAGATTTTATTCCAGTAATGAATATTCAGAAGGAGACACACAATTCTTCTGGGATCCCTGCCCCCTTCCCTACGTATTTGGCTTGCCTCTGGAGAAAGTTAGTCAGCCTTCTGGATTCTGACTTTAGCACAGGAATAGATCTTTGGCTCTAACGATGCAAGCAGCAGGCACTTGAAAACACAGCTGCAGGATAAATATGACCCAACCAGAGCCTACAACACACACGGCTGCTCCTGTGCCACAAGAGGGCATCAAAATAAGAAAAGCAATAAAAGCTACTCCTTATTACATGTCTTAACTATGCACCAAACTCAGCAATGTCAAGCACACAGTTATCCTGCAGAGGTGTGTGTCTTGCCCTATAGCCTGATCATCCCATCTACACTGAGCAAGAAAGAACGCCAGGGAAGCTCTAAGAGACTGGAAAAGGAAGAAGCAAGCCCTTAAGGGCTACTCTGTATTTCCTGCTGGTTTTAGGGTCAAAGCTTCCAAAATCCTCTTATCTCAAACACAGGTTTTAATAACAACAAATGGATCACGCTTGCTTTGGGCCAGAATGCATGCAATCATTGACTGGCTTTGCCCACGTCAGCTCTCCTCACTCAAGCAGACCAGAATAAGGCCCTCCAAACAAAAGATGATTCTTTAAGAGAAGCCAGCCAGCTCATTTCTCTCTCAATATCTCTCTCAATATCTCTCTCAATCTCTCTCTCTCTCTCTCTCTCTCTCTCTCTCTCTCTCTCTCTCTCTCTCTCTCTCTCTCTCTCTCTCTCAGACAGGGTCTTACTATGCATCCCTGGCTGGCCCAGAACTCTATGTAGACCAGCCTGGTCTAGAACTCAGAGATCTGCCTTCCTCTGCTTCCCAAGTAATGGGATAAAGGGCACGTGATACCACTCTTAGTTAATTTTTTACTTAATTTTAAAAAGTAATTTGTAAATACTGCTTAATTTTGTCAAGGGTAATTCCAGGAAAAAAGCTCTGTCTGCAAAGACTGGTGCCCTGATTCCAACGGCAGTGACAGGCAAGGTTGGAAAGCTGTGGTCCAGAGGTTCATTACCTTACCTGGGCCACTCTAGGAAAGCTGCGGTCCAGAGGTTCATCACCTTACCTGGGCTACTCTAGGAAAGCTGCAGTCCAGAGGTTCATCACCTTACCTGGGCTACTCTAGGAAAGCTGTGGTCCAAAGGTTCATCACCTTACCTGGGCCACTCTAGGAAAGCTGCGGTCCAGAGGTTCATCACCTTACCTGGGCTACTCTAGGAAAGCTGTGGTCCAGAGGTTCATCACCTTACCTGGGCTACTCTAGGAAAGCTGCGGTCCAGAGGTTCATCACCTTACCTGGGCTACTCTAGGAAAGCTGTGGTCCAAAGGTTCATCACCTTACCTGGGCCACTCTAGGAAAGCTGCGGTCCAGAGGTTCTTCACCTTACCTGGGCTATGCTAGGCCCCTGAACAGCTATTCCTTGCTCACCTCTGTGTAAGAACTAATATTATGTGGCTATTAAATAAAAACATGTTGGAGTCTATTCATTAACATCCACCAACCCGAAAGCTAAGGGTGCCATCAGACAACATCAGATAAACAAACTTCCCCCATTTGATTGTGACTGCCTCCCTGAGGTAGCCACCAATATGCTTTAAACTTGCCGTGATTTATGGCTTCCTTTGTTCTGTAAAACCATAAAACTTCATGACACGGCTTCCACAAGAAACATTATATTTGGGGTAACATAAAAAATGTGTTCCTGGGCTATGGTCACTGGAATCTGGCTCTAGAGTAAGCTACTTTTTATTCACCTTAAAGTGAGAGCTTGTTTGTGCACCAACAAACATCTAACTTGGTAAACTACATTCCTTGAGGGATAACTTCAAGAGCCACAAAATCATAGAGATGCCTGCTACTGCTAAGGAGCTACCCATGGAGAACGAGAGGGGCAGAGGACAGACATGATCAACATACACTGTGGTCACAGAGCAAACAGAACACACAAATAAGCACCATATATTTAACAAGAATGGTGAGCATGATACCATGTCCCTTTGAAAACTACGGAGGAAAAAGCTTGAGTCCTTACCCAGAAGTAAGCTGCCAGGAAACTTGTCAAGACAGAGGGTAACGGCAGAACAAATCTTCTCCACAGTTCTCTCCCTGTCTTAGGAAAGTGAGGCCAAGGGCGGCGCCCTGGCTACCCGCCTACTCCACACCACACTCTACCATCTGCTACAAGCTCTCTCCCTCTTCTCCTGCCTTAGATGGAAAATGAGAGCCCAGACTGGTCACTACTTACTCTCTGCCCTCGGGCTCTAACACCTATAACTTATGTATGGTGGGAAAATTTGACCCACCTCACCTACTGAGTCATGGCTCCTATTTTTAAAAAGCACAGCCTCAAAGGCAAGAATAGGTAGAGAACATGCAAGCTGAGAAAGACACACCCATATGTATGTGAAGAATCTCTGATTCAACACATTTGTTTTACAAGGAGAACACCAAAGCCTAGAAATAAGGGATTTGTCTCTACAAGAGAAAATACTACAGGATCTCAAAAAAAAAAAACAAAACAAAACAAAACACAAGAACAACAAAAACAAAAAAACCCTGTGTGGTCCTCAGAGAAAGCCTGAAAAACTTAGTATTTCAAATAGGATAAGTGAGGATCCTACCTAAAAGGCTTCATTACTTATTAATGAGGTAATGGTTAGTAATTACTTAGACCTGGACAGCAACTTTTCCTTCAACTCCTCTGAGCAGCACTCAAGCAGCAACACAATGAAGACACCATGCAACACACGGGCTACAGCAGTGGACACCATGCAATGCATGGTTACGTGGCCTTGTGAGGTCCACAGCAGGGGTCTGTTCTTCCACAGGTACCTGAGAACATCCAGCTGAGAGTGCTGCCAGGAAGCCAAGCCCAGCACTTGCCACTCTCAATGCTGGCTTTGTGCTGCAGCATTCCCTTTTGGAGGCAGCGGCTCAGAGCATACCCACATCTATCCTGATGCTCAGAGCGTAAACACATCTACCCTGATGCTTTAGAAAATCGCTAGTTAAATGATACTCATACTTATTTGACCTAAGTTACTAGATTTTTTTTTTAATAAACAGCAAGGTGATTTCTGTATAACACAAAGGGTCTCACATAGTCCAGGCTAGTCTTAAATTCACTATGTACCCAAGGATGATCTTGAACTCCTGGTACTCCTGCTTCCACAGTGGCTAGCCTTTGCAAGATTTGGGTGGTTGATTGCTGACTAGCTGGCTGGGTCTGAGACAGTCTCACACTGCTGGCAAGGCTGGCCTTAAACTCAGCCCCACCTCCTGTCTCAGTCTCCCAAGTTCTGAGATTACAGGCAAAAACCAAAACTGACTATGTTTTGTTTTTTTGTTGTTGTTTTGTGTTTGATGAGTATTTTGTAAGATGCATCTTTTCTAGAACTAAGTATAACGATTCTTTCTAGTATCCCAAGATTTTGCAAATAAGAAAGGAGAAGGAGGGAGGAAGGGGAGGAACACATAGCCTTGTACAACTATGCGTTCCCTGGGATGAGTTTTTGGTTGGATTCTGTCTTGTGATTTATATGGAGCCTTAGGATGTCTGAGCCTCCAATTCTTACTTAAATTCCATGCCCGCAGCATCATGGGCTGTCTCCACTCTGCCTCTAAGGGACTGGCTTTTCAGAGCTCTCTCCCTAGATTCCTGGTGAGCAAAGCAAGTCTCCCTGCCTGACTGGACTTTGCTGCCTGGTCTTATTAGTGAGTAATAAGAATAATTCAGTTTGTTCAGCCTGCCCTAATTATTTTTAAATTTAAGATGCATGACAGAATACTTGGGTTTTTTAATAGTTCAATTTATAAAGTATAGTTTTTAAGTACTTCTGCATGGTTCCATAATAGAAAAAAAATATACTTACCCTGTTCCCACACACACATGCATAACAAGTTTTTGGCTACTTTATTGGTTTCTATTTTTCCAGAGTTTCTTTATTTAAATAGCTGAAGAAAATGTGACCATCCTTGTACTATGTGGCTCTGGAGTCTAACGGTGAGAGCAGTTAACAGTCCTGACTCTCTCAGACTCACACTAGCTAACACGAACACCAGTGTGCCTTTTGCTCCAGAAAGGGTTCTACCTAGGGAGTATTTTATCTGCCTAACTCATTTCCCATGCAACAAGGCAGAGAAAGAGCACAGAGGGGACTCAGACAAAGTCAAGCAATGAAAACCAGTGGGGCCAGAGGCTGTCAGTCCTGCATTCTTCACATTTCTCTGGGAGGGCACTGACTGGTCTCAGAACAGAGACCCAAGTTCTCTTTGGCCCTAGTTTCCTTGTTCAGGAAAAGTAGAGTTTCCCCAGGTCTCTGTCCATCTTCTGACCATGGATCTGCTCCCGCAGCCAGCCTGTGTTCACGGTGAGTTCTACCTGGAATACACCTTCAGGTCCCTCCCCTCACCTCAGTAAGGGCACCCTTACCCTTTCCTGGCTTTTCCACTTCAGACAGTGCTAAGCTCCTCACAGCTCCAAACCTGCTTTTGCTCCTGCCCAGGTTACTCTCCAGAGACATATAAATTATCTCTCAGCCCATTTACTTAAGAGTCTGCTCAGGTGAGCCTTACAAAATTATTTTCCCTAGCCACCGTTTTCAAAATAGCACGGCCCCCTCGTTCCCTTTGATAGGTTTCTCATCACAGCTCTCCCCACGTGACTCCGTACCATATGTCTCACCTACTGGAATCTGCACTCCACGCAGGCAGGTACATGGTCTTCCTTTTCACAAGACATAAGCACTTAATCGTCATGGAATAGAAACACTATGGCTGTGCACAAGGAAGGAAACGACATGGTGTGGGCTCTGCTCCAGTGTTACTCTTTCACCTGCACCGAGCTGCTTCTCGCACTGTCCTGTAAGCAGGCCCTCGTGGAAGTCCCAAATGGAGCAGAAATAGAGCAGGTGCAGCAGATGGCTGGGAGAGTCACATGCAATCAGACACAGAAGCCAGAGCACGGCAGGCACCAGAGGTTCTATTCTAAACAACACCACTGTGCATCCTTGAGAATCCCCCTCACTTCTGCAAACTGGATAACAACCCTCCTCAGGGTATATAACATGGACCGAGGAAACTTATTTATGAAGCATCTTGTCAGGTACAATGCATCCATACCCTACAGGTAAAGTATGGCTTCCAGCCAGAAGAAGGCTCCAACTGTTTATTTGCAAACAGCCTTTAAGATAAAGTGTCATAAACACGAATACACACACACACACACACACATTTATTCACACACACACATGGAAAGTACACCCACAAAAGAAACAAGCTGACAATGAGCCCAACTTACTGAACACCTAAAATCTGCAGTACATCCCAGACTTTATCGTGGACCCCTTAAACAAGGCTTCAGACAAATGTGATGAGCAACATGACAGTCAATGTCTTGTAGTATACTTTGGGTCCTAAGGATGCCTTATCATATTGGCTCTGCCTACCAATCTGTTCTATGTTACTGCTCTGATCATGTCTCTAAAACAAGTCTCCAAGCAGGTGAGCATTTCTTGGTGCATTTGGTGGGTAAGAAGACCAAGAACTAGGCAGGTGTGGTTTTATACGCCCTTAACTACCCAGTACTTAGGAGGTAGAGGCAAGAGAACTGCTCTCAGTTCAAGGCCGGCCTTACGTTCACACCAAGTTCTGGGTTATCCAGACCTACATATCAAGATAAGGGGAGGTGGCTGTTGAGGGAGGAAGGCTAAGCACGAGCTTTACCTGAGTAGTAAATACTGCTATTCAGCTCATACCTGAACAGATATGAGACTTTCTGACAGCCACGCACATTGGTTCTAGATCCTACACCACCTCAGATTCACACCAGATACCTTTCCTCTGTGGTAAATCCTAACCTAGATTTCTTACACATTTTAAGAGACGTTAACACAGAATTCTTTTAACACAGGAAAGATGCTCAGAAATAAATGATATAGTGACTTGTCTCAAAGATACATGGGAATATAAGAACTTCAAGTTAGGATCATGTCCTAAAGCTTCAAATTTAATTCATACCACAACACCGTTACTTATATCATCCATGTTCTTCTTTCATTTATAGCTGACTGTACATGGAACAATCTACCACTAACCCCAACAAAAAGACAGGATTAACCTACTTCCATCCCAAGATTACTCCCCACTCTGCTCCCCGAGAACCTATACCCGTGTATAGTTCTGCCGTGAGTGGGTCTGCTCCCCAGAAAGAGTACATGCTCTTCAAAGGTAAGTTCAACACAGCGAGACAGATAACACTTAACTATATGACAATATCAGAACAAGAATAGCTGGTAAGCAGAGGGTTTTAACAGAAAACAGCATGGCCAGTGTCTATTTATACTCCAATGTTTCATAAAAGCTGTATCAATTAATAGTAAAAGTGAAACTAAACAAACATGAAATGCAAAACACAAGGGCCTAACTGCAAAGCAGGGGGTTCCACTTTTATACTCAACTTTATCATCACAATTTGAAAACCTTGAGGTGAACTGACACTCATCAAAATCAGTGTTCTAATATATATGCTCTGATCATTAGAAAAATCAAACAGAAAACAGAATATACAAATGTGCTGCCCTAAGCAGAAGAGGAGAGGCAAACAGACCGAGTCCTCCTGTAGATGGTAAAGTGACTGTTCATCTTACAAGTAAACATGCTTAGCCAAATTAGAACATTCAAATTACATGTGCACTACTGAACCTTGATTTATGTGGGTTTCTTTGTTTTTGGTTTTTTTTTTTTTTTCTCCTTCTTATAGAGACAGAGTTTCTCTGTGTAGCACTAGCTGTCCTGGAACTGGCTCTATAGACCAGGCTGATCTCGAACTCAAAGATTTGTCTGCCTCTGCCTCCTGAGTCCTGGGATTAAAGTGCTACAGAACTTTGGAATACACACAAGTTGTCATCATTTTGGAATGAAGATATACCTCCTTTGACTAATAGCTCCTAATAGCTACAAGGTGTTTGTCAACACCTCATGGAAATCAAATCTTTGCTAAGTCCTTAGAGTACACAAGTATGTTAATCCTTACAGCTGTCTCTAGTACACACTGGCCTTGAGACTGGCGCCATCTGTCCTGTCCTGAGCACCCATGACACCTTTGTTCTGAAGGCTCCAGAGCCTGCTAGAAGGAAGCAGACTCTACAGATCAGGCCTTCGGAAGGAACTTATCTGCCAACACTGTGACTTTAGACAAGTTTTTTTTTAATGTCCTGAACCTCTTTTCATATTAACAAAATAGGGATCATTTAACCTTTCTACAGCTATTAGGAAAGTTGGATTATAGTTCATGTAAGTGACCAGTAGATAATAAGGATTCGGGAAATGTTCATTTCTCATCCCATTTTCTTCAAAGCCACAGAATAGTTATTTAACACCATTAGTCAAAGCAACAGCAATTTCTACTCTGGGACCATGTTTAGGCTTGCCAGTAGCCAGGCCGCAGTTCATTAAAACATTTATTCATATACAGCTCTTTAAAAGATTGGTCTTAAAAAAAAAGTTCCATAGGTTGCCAAAATTCTGTCTCAGCTTCAAGAATTTATGAGTAGTATTTCACAATCTTCTGTTCAAGTTTCCATTGATACATGGTCTGATGCCCGAAGAAAGCATAACTAACATATTTATTCTGAAGCCAAGGTTCAAGAGACAGAATTCTGGGATAGATATTATTGGCAGAATTTTGCATTTCCATTTGGTTTGTAAAATTTTGTGATTTCTAACAATACCAGTTTTTCTATACATATGGGCATATTCTACAGAAAAATTCTCTAGGATTGATTTTGTTTTTCTATTTGGGGCTTATTTAAGCAAATTTTTGCATAAAATTGGTAAACTACTATATGAGTTGCTCTTTATCTGGTCATGGCACCATGCAATACCAAGTACCTCCTAATGGCAATGGGAAACCAAGGTAGGATTTAAGCAAGGAAAACACCTGTCAAAGAAACAGAACTCTTGAGTGTCAAAGAGGTTTAATACTTCAGAACATTTTATTTTTCAGGGACAGTTTGCATTCATTCCTATTTTACATATTAATGAAAATGTAAACATTCCTCCCTCCAAGTCTCAGGAAATAGCATGAAGGAGGGGTAGATAAAATCTAAGAGCCAGAGGCTGGGGAGGGAGGCTGTGAAGCTCTCTGGACATGTGGCCACTGTGACAATCAGCACAGAGCAGCTGTAGTTACCTACATACAGCCATTGTGATAATCAGCACGGAGCAGCTGTAGTTACCTACATACAGCCATTGTGATAATCAGCACAGAGCAGCTGTAGTTACCTACATACAGCCATTGTGATAATCAGCACGGAGCAGCTGTAGTTACCTACATACAGCCATTGTGATAATCAGCACGGAGCAGCTGTAGTTACCTACATACAGCCATTGTGATAATCAGCACGGAGCAGCTGTAGTTACCTACATACAGCCATTGTGATAATCAGCACGGAGCAGCAGTGGTTACCTACATACAGCCATTGTGATAATCAGCACAGAGCAGCAGTGGTTACCTACATACAGCCATTGTGATAATCAGCACGGAGCAGCTGTAGTTACCTACATACAGCCATTGTGATCATCAGCACGGAGCAGCTGTAGTTACCTACATACAGCCATTGTGATCATCAACACAGCAGCTGTAGTTACCTACATACAGCCATTGTGATCATCAACACAGCAGCTGTGGCTACCTGTATATGGCCACTGTGACAATCAGCACAGAGCAGCTGTAGTTACTTACATATGGCCATTGTGATAATCAACACAGAGAAGCTGTGGTTACCTACATCTGGCCATTGTGATAATAAACACAGCAGCTGTGGCTACCTGCATATGGCCATTGTGATAACCAGACACAGCAGCTGTAGCTACATATTCCAATCTGCACATAAGCAGGCCCTTCAAGAGTCCATCATGGATGAGGGAGGAATTGAAAAAGTCTCACCTCTCCCTGAAACCTGTAGTTAATAGCTACAGGAAGGAAGGCATTTTCTTCAGAAGTGTAGACATAGAGTAATTACCCAATAAATAACCCCTAACCCATGCTCCTACATGAACACCTAATTATTCTCAATGAAACATGAACACACACACACATACACGAAAACAGGGGATCTTGTTTGAAAGAAGGAGTTAGGCAGGTGTGGGAGGGGGGATAATAGAGGAAAATGGAAAGGTGTATATGATCAAAACATGTTATACGTGTACAAAATCAATTAATCAACAATGTTTTTCATGTAAACTTTTCTTTTCTGTCCTGGCACAGAGACCTACTCTGAGCCGTCTTAATATTTAAAATGTTTATGCCAAGAAAGCAGGTTAGCATGACATCAGCACACTAGAGATCTAAAGGGTAAATTCTCAGTTTGGGGTCACTTAATAAGCACATCTCTTTCTAACAACCCAAAAGTTTATCTTTTGATTATAAACAGTAAATAAATAACCCGTAATTACAAAGTCCTACCTTTTGTGCATCTCCTGTGAAATAGGCAATGGCCAGGGTGGGAAGGATCATGAACAGTGCATTGTAATAGAGCAGACCGTACTTTCCCAGCTCCTAGGTAGTAAACAATTAGTTATTTCAGTTGGATCCAGCAGTTAGGTATCTTTACACACATAGATTACTAATCCAATTACATATGTATATTATGTTGGATGGTTTTTAAAGTTAAAAAGCGTCTTAACTTGAATAATCACATTCAAGCCTGAAATTCAGACCCAGATCTTTATGTCATAGAACTCAAGCTGGCTTGCCCATTATTACAAGCAGTCCTGAAGTTACAGTTCTGATTTACTAAAACCTATGTGACCGTACTGACCCTAGGTTAAAGCAAATAATAATAATGGATAAGTCATAAAGGTAAGTATCACTGCAAAGCTGTGTGTGCCTCTTTGTGTAGTACCAGGAAAAGATCAACAGTGAGGCCGCACAGCCTTACACAACAGGAGCCCATGACCCAGAACGTGAACCAGCCTGGATCAGAGGGTGTGCAGGATGCAGACACAGATATGCACCAACCACATACCTGACAAGTGACAAGACACAAATACCCACTCCCTCATCGCTCCCGTCACATTCTGATGATTCTGAATGTCATTCTCCCTTAGGACACTGCAAGTGTATCAGATGCCACTACACTGTACTGGACAGCCTTGAACTCATGATTGTCTTAGAACAGCCTTCCGAGTGCTGGGGTTACAAAGCTGCTAACGCAGCCAGACTCTATAAGGGTTTATTTGTTTTGTTTTTGGAGACAGAGTCTCATATATCTCAGGCTGATTTCTGTTGTAGGATATTTTGATTGCATTCTGACACTCCTGAGACCGCCATTAAAGTTTAGTTTGAATCAGAAGGCGGAGCTAACTACTCACAAACCAAAATTAGCCATAGAGGTTTTTCGGAGGACCTAGAGACACAGGAAGTGGTAGGATGGGGCTTAGAAAGATTCGAGCCCCCTTTAGATAGAGGAAGGAGAGAGGGAGGAAGTCACTGATCGCCTCACCACTTCTCGGAACATTCAGGTTCTTTCCCCTATATTTAACTCCTAAGTTTTTATTGATAAATAATAATTAGATAAAAACCTCAACTGTAGTCCAACGCAGGGCATGAGATCACGAGGCAGCAGCTCACCACCAGCTTTGCTGGCAGAGTAACCACTGCAGCTGGCTATCCCTCCCTTCCCCTCAGGCCCTGTGTGCGAGTCTGGAGTTTTCCTGTTGCAGCCACCCTATAGCAGCCTCCACCTGCCACCGGTTCCTGGCCCCAAACACCACAGGTGGCTGGGCCCCAAATACCACTGAGTTAGCCACTAATTGCCAGCAGTCTCTGTCATTCAGGTGGCCCAGTGCCATGTAGGATTCTTCTGCATGTCCCCTTGTATTCGCTTTTCAGGTAGCTCACCTCCACCCACTGTGGGTTGCAGGCTTCTCCTGGACCCCTTCCTTAGACCACTGCCACACCAGGTTGACAGCCTTGAAACCCACTAGAGATTTTACTGCTGCTACCACCGCCACGCACTCTCAGCCCACAGCTACCTACACACGAGCAGCAGAAGCTGCCTTCAGTCAGGCAGTACACTCCCTGTGATCTCTGCCCTTTCCTGTCCTTGTCAGCAAATGAGATGCCTGGGAATTCTTAAGGGGGAAATGAGTTTGGGTTTTTTGTTACGTTGTTAATAGTTTTTACCCATATTAAGAATAGAACTGGGCAGTGGAGGTGCACACCTTTAATCCCAGCACTTGGGAAGAAAGGCAGGCAGATCTCTGTGAGTTCAAGGCCAGTCTGGTTTACAGAGCTAGTTCCAGGACAGTTAGGGCTGTTACACAGAGAAGTCTTGAAAAATCAAAATAAATGAATAAATAAAAAGAATGGGGAGCAATATAATGCAGGGAGTTAGGCCTCTGTATGGTTCCACGATGGATGGCTTAAAACTGGAAAAATTAAGTGAAGGGAAAATAATGTAGCTGGTATTGACATAATGGCAATTATGTTTTATTGCCATTGGTTAATAAAGAAGCTGCTTTCAGCCAATGGCTTAACAGAGTAAAGCCAGGGTGAAAGAGATATAGAGAGAGTAGAGAGAGAGTAGGTGGAGTTAGAGAGAAGCCATGTAGCCACCAGAGGAGAAAGACATGAGCCGCAGCTAGAACCTTGCCTATAGGCCACAGCCTCGTGGTAAAATATAAAATAATAGAAATGGGTTAATTTAAGATATAAGAGCTAGCTAGGAATACGCTTAAGTTATTGGCCAAACAGTATTGTAATTAAAATAGTTTCAGTGTGATTATTAATGAGCAGCCTCTGTCGATACCTTTATTTTTTCCTAGGTTCTGTAAAACAGCAGATGAGCTAACAGTAAAATCAGGGTGAGGCTAAACTGCCATTCTCTTTCCTCTTTGTAAAAAGGATGAAGAATTGTTACTAGTAACTTCAACTAAAATACAACCACATAGACACATAGATATCAAAGTGGATAAGTGGAGGAGGAAAAGCAGGCATTGTAAAGAAAGCGACAGCCACAAATCTGTAGTGTCTTCAGTGTGTGTGTGTGTGTAACCTGTAGGGACAGCCACATGGCCTCACAATCTATACTCTTCTTTTCTGGGGCAGAGGAAAATCCTGGCCAATGGGAAACCACCAACTCAAAACCAGAACAATCAGGAACCCAGTAGGATCACCATGATCAGGTGGGACATTTGTTTCTGCTTGTCATCTGAGCTCCAAAAAGTACTTGAAGTAATTCTCAGAAATACTATACACAGAAGAGAGCAGACAAGGAGGCAAGTGGATGACTTGTCTTACTAAGATAAGATATAAGCAGGAACACACATAGATTGCAAGATTCGGTTATGAGATGAGCATGTATCAAATGCTCAGAAAAAACAAGGGTGACATCTCAGATGAGTATCGATGAGAGTCCTCACAAGGCCCACTAAGGAATGAAAAACAACCCGTCACCAAGATCTCTGTGACAAAGAAAGTCGAAATCCAGATAGCTGTTTTCTTATAGTAACTTAACCCTACAATGCAGCACACAAAACAGGGTTCAAATACTTGCCTTTCTGGGGGTGATGTAAAACCACAGCTGAATGTGTCTGTATATAAAGCAGACAGTGACCAAGCAGACAGTACTGTGGAAAGCCCCTGTGTGCACACTACCAATGTAAGACAGAAAGTTGAGGGTACACACCTGAGGTCTGGACCAGGAAGACAGTGCTCTCAGAGAGCAAGCCCAGGGCTCCCTAGCCTTCAAAGGCATCCTTGTTCCCTAGCCTTTCCCAGCACTCCCTTCCTCCACAGGTGCCCACACTCCCCTCTATTTCTTTTAGGTCCCTCACCAAGTCTTCTAGAATACAATCACAATCATGAATATATTTTCTCTGTGGAATTTCTTATTTCTCCTATCTCATTCTAAGTTGATATTCTCATACACTTCTTTCTAGAAAAGCCAGCATTACAACCTAATTTAATTTAAAGATATTTCATCATCTTTTTTTTTCTTCTTTTTGTGATAGTGTTTCACTCTGTAGCCTAGGCTGGTGTCGTTCTGCAACCTAGGCAGGCTTTGAACATGGGGCTATCCACCTGCCTCAGTTTCCTGAATGCTGAGATTCCAGGCATGTGCCACAGTGCCTGGCAAACACAAATTTATTATATTAGGATGAACATATACCTTATTATATTAGCATGAACATATTTACCTTCAGAGAGCTCCTGTGCCCTTCCCCAGCCCTGCTAAGTATGTTTCTTTATTCCATACTTCCCCCACCATCGGCGAGCATCCAATGAAGAAGCTGTAGACTGCTACTTACTTTCGAATCTAACTTCTGTTTCACATATGCGCCATTTGCTGCTGTCAGGACATCATTGATTAAGATAAAAACATATCCTTCCAGATCAAACGCCAAGTCAGAGCTGCAGAACATAAGCAACACTTTAAGATCACCTTTAAAAATAATGCAGTTCATTTTAAACAGGTCTGGGCTAAAGTGCTTGCAGGAACACATTCTTGTGTAGGTAGACCTTATGCTTTTTATCAGCTACCAGCATTTCCTAAGACCTGGCCTTATTTGGCAATTTTATGAGAAACATCCATGCTTACACATGTCACCACAAAGGGCCAATCATTGAGCCAGCCATGGTGGCACACATCTGTCACACAGCACTTAGGAGGCTGAAGCAGAAGGAAAACAAGCTAAGGCCAGTGTGGGTTACAGATCGAGCTCCAGGACAACCTGAAAGACATTTTTAAGACCCTACCTCAAAACAAATTTCACATGCACAAGTAATAATCATTTTGGTTCACTGTAAACTGCTCTAAGGTCAGACAAGAAGCAACCAAACATCATGACCTAATCTATAAAAGCAGAAAGCACTGGTTTCAAAGATAGGAAGTCAAAGGAAAGGGCTGTGAACAGGTCATGTTTTTTTTTATTTTCCTCAGAGATTCACATAAAAGACAGGACTAGCTTGTCACTGGGTGGGATTTCTGAAACATGGGTGATAGTTCTGGTATCAAACCACAAGAGTGGATAGCAAGGACTAAGAACTGAAGTGCTTAAGTAATTGCTCTGTGAAGTGACAGGGTGCCACTGGTGAGATCAAGGGGACAAAGCTCCTACACCTTAGTAGAGTGCTTTCCACAAGAACTCAGTAAAGATAAACCGTCAATGGAAATCTGGCAGTATACCTGCAGTGGATTCTGACACCCTCAAGCTCTATGGCTCTGTCAAGACACTACACACTTGTGGCTGAACTAGTAAAGGAGCCCTCGAGGCCACCGCAACATCAGGGCAAAAGGAGAAGCAAGGAGGTCCGACTGTTTAGTACAATTTTGGCTCTCACCGGCATAAAGAAAATACTTTAGAGTACACAGAGTTTAGTGTAGCCCCTCTAAGAAGATAGTAGGGGGTTATTAGTGAACTTTTCTCATAGGAGGCAAAGCAACACAGAGGGAAAAGGAGTTAGCTCTAAATTCCAGTAATTGATGATGCTGTCTTGTTTTTTTTTTTTCTCCTAAGAATGGAATTTCAGGGGACAGCAAGCTGGCTCATCTGGTACAGGCACTTGCCACCAACCCTGATAATCTGAGTCCTAGTCCCGAAACCCACATGGTGAAAGGCAAGAACCGAGTGCTACAAGCTGTCCTCTGGCCTCCACACGTGCACCCTGTGGCATCTGTTCACACACAAAAAATAAATAAAACACGATCCATTTTTATTTTAAAAAAAGAGTGGGATTTTGCTTGGAGAGTGAATGCAGAATAGAACCTGATGTCTACATCCCCTACACACACTTAGCCCCATCCAGGTACACGCTGGAAGTGTAACGAAGACCTGAAGAACAGAGGGCTCCAAAGGAAAGCCAGTGTGTAGCATTAGCAAATCTCCCTGAACACCCCGAGCTGAGCACCTAGACACCTTCAGTTTTCAGCCTGGCGGTGCACATGTATTTTCCCCACACCTACCTGTCTTCCCTCCTGTCTGCCTGCATCTGTATTCAACATGTACTCATCAAATTGGGCTCTTTCATATTTTTCTCACCTTAAAAGTGTATCTTTTCCTCTGTCTCCCTTCATTTACTTTAAAGCGAAAACCTTTATAAAACTGCGGAAAGCTACAGCAGTGTGATAGGGTGTCCACGTCATGACATTTGTGATATGTCCTCAGAAAGACCAAATGAAGCAACACTTCTATGCCTTTTCCACAAGGGAAGAGGATTCATCGCCCTTCGCCTCATCTCACAGAAGGGTGGATATTCAAAGGGAAAGGGCTAACACGGTCTAAAATCACAGACTGATTTAGACAGACTTGGTTTCTACCCTGCTGCTTACTAGCTGTAATCCTTGAGAGTTCCAGAAAAGATCCTTCTACTATAAAACAGGAAAATCAGACCCCTCAGAACGGAAAAGAATACATACGCATGTCAATGTGCTGTGTGGCGTGTGTATGTGCTCGGCAAGCAGAAGACAACATCCAATCCTAAATTATATAAATTGACTTTAGGAATCCCCCAAATCGCCATTTCTCTAGTTTTAATCTAAGACAGCACAAAAGATTTAATAGTGGAAGTCTTTTCAGTAGTTTTCAAAGATACTTAAGATATAATATTAATAACTATTGATAATTAAAACACAGGCTCTATTGGCCCACCTCTTACCTGGCAGCTACAAAGGCTCCGATAATCATTGCAAATACAGTCATCTTAATACCCCAAGAGAAAGTCTTCCTGCAAAATAATTTAAAATATACAAACATGTGACTTTATCCATGTAGACTCATTTTACATCAGTGACAAAACAAAGGGAACGTTTTTTCAAAAAAGACAAATACAATCACATTCACATTCTGAGTATTTCCAAGAAACTAGGTATTTAAAAGATGGGACAAAACTCTTTTGTTATAGAAAAAACTATACCCAGTTCTCTCTTATTCTTACCATTTGCTCATTGTCACTGAGTTGGGATTTTTATGTCAAAGTTTTTTTTTTTTTTGGATTTTCGAGACAGGGTTTCTCCGTAGCTTTTTTGGTTCCTGTCCTGGAACTAGCTCTTGTAGACCAGGCTGGCCTCAAACTCACAGAGATCCGCCTGCCTCTGCCTCCCGAGTGCTAGGATTAAAGGCGTGCGCCACCACTGCCCGACTATGTCAAAGTTTTTTAAGTAGAAAGATGTCACACACATTTGCAGTAAAAGTAGCCAAGACATGAACATTACTTAAAACCTATACCTAGGATTCGAACTTGGCTTTACCCAATGGCAGCAGCAGACACAAGAATTCTAGACAGCATGTCCCATGTTTGGGAGTTTTCTAACTGCGGTCTGTTACCTTTCCAACTACATTAATTCCATAGCAAGGTAATGAGCCTGTTTAAGTTCTCAAGACTTAAAGTAGCCAGATGGTGGTGCACGCCTTTAATCCCAGCACTCAGGAGGCCGAGTTAGGCAGATCTCTGTGAGTTCGAGGAATATATGGGGCTGGAGAGATGGCTTAGGAGTTAAAATTCCTAGCACCCACATCAGGCTACTCACAACTGCCTATAACTTCAGCTCTGGGGAACACTCAACACTTCCACCTGGCCTCCCACAACCACACACAGGAGTGTACACACACACACACACACGGAAATAACAGTATCAGTCCCGGGAACAAGGACAAAGTATTACAAATACAGCTTACTTGAGTAGAGCTCCCTCAGCGAACATTGTAAACAGAATGGAGAACCGTCTCAGAACTGTAAACATGGGCAAGCTGCAGAAGAAAAGCAAACAGGTAAAATAAGGCTTACAAGAGTGCAACTGTAAATCACAATTCTACGAATCGGTAGTTCTAAACGACTCTAATCTCTTTCTGACTGTATGCAAGTTCCCTGCTGATTAACCTTATTTGCCTGGAGAAATACTTTTTTTTATTTAAAAGCCTTTAAAACATGAACTACAAAATGGTAAAACCAGGCATCTATTATCACAGGCTAATAACACAGGCTTTCAAGTTTCACTCTGATAATTATGTAAATAGCCCGACTCCAGGCACATTAGTCTTTAATATTTCTTTCTGTTTATTTGTTTCTTTTTCACTGAACTAACTTCCCTTCTTGCTCTCAGATCACTAAGAAAATGTCTATGAAAACCATACTATTTGTACGGATGTTCCTCTGAATTCCTAGAGCAGTGTGCTTGCATTAATCAAACATGCAGCCTCTTACAATATAAGAATTTCTGACAATATCTCACTCTAAAATGCTTTCTGCTTGTCTGCCATTTAAAGGCAGAGTGTGACTGCATGGATGGATGACAATGGGTTTTTTTTAAAAAAAAAAAAGCAAATTTTATATAAGCAACACCCTGCTGTAGGCCTGTATTTCTTTCTAAGTCGGTAATGAGATGGAAAAGGATTCCCTTCCCATGACAAATTTGACTTTGTAGGAACTCTCCCCAGAGATATTCTGGTCATTTTGTCTCAGGGTTCTTGGTTTAAAAAAAGCAAAAAGGAGAATACAAAACTTCTTAGGCACTGATCCTCCTAGATCTCCATACTGTTTCTGTGCTAAGATTTTACTTCTGAATTTACACACATACGTGTGGGAATGTGCATGCCAGTGAAGGTGTTTGAAGAGGTGAGCAGAGAGGGGTGGATCTCATGAGGGCTGCTTGGTAAATGCTGGGAACTGAACCTGGGTCCTCTGGAGGAGTCGCCAGTGTTCCCAACCACTGAGCCATCTCTCCAGCCCCCCTCCATACTGTGTATAATCATTTAAGTCAGGGCTCCATTCAGTTCACGTAAAACTATTTCCCCTGGTGTATTTTAACACACACACACCACCGCAAAGTCAGAAGCCAAGAGCAAGGAGGTAAGGGGGGGGGGGATGTGCAGCATTGTCCCGTGGAGCAGAGCTATTGCTTCTTTTAAAAAGTGAACGGCTCTTTTCCGGTTACACAGTCACAGTTGACCTAGTAATCATGTTTATGTCAAGATTTCATCTGACTTTAGCCACCTCGTGCGAAAAGGAAACCTGTGGAAATTCTTATGTCCATCGTCTGATTTGCTGTGTGTAATACACCTAAAATGCACAGTGTTTATGAACTGTGTTATAGAAGTGAAATCCTAAACCACACATGAGGGCAGCATGCTGGAGGCAGAGACAAGAGGAGGACCACAAGTTCAAGGCCAGTCAGTGTTTCATGGTGTGTGCCAGGTCATCCATGGCTACAGAGTAAGAGCCTATCTGGAAAATAAATATATAATAAAATCCTGTAAGTCTGGCATAAATCCTTGTCCATGGCAATTCTGCAAAAATAAGAAAATCTACTGCACTACTGACAACATTTGAGCACTTCTAACACAAAAGTGAGAAGGCAAACAAAACAAAATTTGTTCAACAGCTCTGAAACAAAAACTTTGGATTCAAACTTCATCATTTGATGGAGGAGGCTTCCTGGTGTTTGTGCAGTCTCCCCCCAACAATCACGACACATTCATAGGACACTGGTGTTTAACTTTAAGATTATCTTATTTTAACCCCACTAGAAAAAATAAAGTTAGCCATACTTCAGTTTCTTTGTGCTGAACAGTCCCGTGATTTGGTTCCCAAAATATAGTAGAGGTAGTGGAAACGTCTGGAAAAGTGAAAAGGGTAACAAATCTCAATAATAAAGGCAGTGACAACAAAAATCCTTTCAAACAGACCGGTTCTGTTTATATAGTTAAATTCTTTCCACTTGAAACACGATTAGGTCTCATACACAGTGCTGACCCCCACGAAACACCCAAACAACATCAACTACCCTTTGATACACAACACTGCCCACAGACGGGAGAGGGAGATGGCAGGAAGAAAGGACACAGAAATATAAACATGACCGACCACGTGAGGCAGAAACATCACTTGCTCCAAAATATGACAGTGTATGCGTCTGAGACTCCAGTGTTCAGGGAACGAGAGAGAGAATTTAGGTTTCACACGGAGTCTCGCAGAAGCATAAGGAAGGGTACAAAAACACCCCTCCTCCAAGGGAAAAAAAGTAATAATAAGAGCATCGTGGCTAAAGTGGACAGATCAAAACAGAAGGCTTTTCCAAAAATCTTCGTTCTCATGAGAGGGTAGCACTGGTCCAGCATACACGGTTACCTATGTTCTTTAGCTCAGCTAGATGCACTCGTGGACCGGGGTTGGGGCTAGTTTTTTTAAAGATGCAAGGCGCTGATTTTTTTCCCCTCCATTTAAGCCACAGAATGGCTCCTTTTTATAAAATAAAGTATTCCTTCTTTCTCCCTTTTACCTTTCGAGGTACATTTCTGTCAAAGTCGGGAAACTTCACTACCCTGAGTGCCTTTCCCACCCAGAGAACGGCTACCGTGGCCACCATCTGCAAACAGAGAACACACACAGATGCACTGTTCTGCATATAAAGACGCACAGAGAAGTTCTGACAACACAGACCACGGAATGCCCAAGATTCCAACTAACCTGGCCAAGTCCAACACATAGCGAGGACGGAAATCTACAAAAAGGGTAAAGAAAAAAAAAGGGGGGGGGTTAAAAAAAAACGGCCAGAAAGCCCCTCAAGGCACAGTGAATTCAACTTTCACACTGACAACCTTAAAACACATTTTGATTCAACCCACACCAATGTCTGCCCTTCATCCAAATTAAAATAAAAAAAAAAAGATTTTGTAGCCTAGGGCGGCCACTTGTCTCATCTTGTCCCGTTTTACAATTTCCCTTGGCTTCCTGCAACGGATTTTTCCAGAAAGTTAAGGCAGAGATCTCGTCAACGGTTTTAAATCTTTTAAGTAAAATCTAGGGGAACACACACACATACACACAAACTTCTGCCCCGGAGTCTCAGTGACAGTGGCGACGGCGGGCGCGTGGGCGTGCGGCCGCGCTGGTCCCCAGACTGTCAGCCGCGCGGGTCGCCCGTCCTTGGACACCGACCTCGCTGTGCCCCCCCCCCCCGCCCCCTGCCCGCCGCCGCGGAGGAGGAGCGCGGCCGAGGGCATCCTCGGCTGGGCTCGAACCCCCGTCCCCGTCCGCCCGTCCGCCCGGCGCGCCTCAGTCGCCGCCCGCCAGCCCGGCCACCTGTAGTTGGTAAGCACGCTCTTGTTGACCACCACGATGAGGAAGGAGCTCACGCCGTAGAAGCCGGCGGCCAGCAGCTTCAGGAACACCGTCAGCGTTTCGGCCGGCGCCATCCCCAGCTCCTCCTCATCTCTGTGTGTGGAGGATTTCGCGGGGGCTTCTCCTTTAACCGGAGCATGCTGACGTCTGTGAACTTCCGCCATGGCGGCGGCGGCGGCGGCAGCGGCGGCGGCGGCGCGGGCCTGCGAGCTCTCGGGCCGGCTGGGCGGCGGGGGGTCTGGGCCCTGGCGGTGCGCAGGAGCGCGGGCCTGGCGGTGCGGGGCGCGGAGGAGCGCGGGCCTGGCGGTGCGGGACGCCGAGGAGCGCGGGCCTCGGGAGCGGGCCTGGCCCAGGATGCGGGGCGGGAACCCTGAGCGTGGAGCCCCCTCGGTGCGGGCCTAGCGTGGCGGCGGAGGTGCCCGGGGAAGCCGGCGGCTCGCGGCAGGGCTGCGCGGGTTGTGCTGGCCACAGCTCCCCGCACTGCCGCCGCCCGTCCCCGCCCAGGGGTTGGGACACTGGGGTTCACACCCTTGGGGACTTTGCCCTGGCATGATACCTCCCGGGGTCAGGGAAGGGCCGCGCCTGGCTCAGCGGGGCTGGTGCTGGATGGGAGCGGGAGACCGGGCAGGGGCTCCGGGAGCAGCTGGGACACCACTCGGGGGACCACTGTACCCGGGGCGGCGGAGCACAGTGCTGCGCCTGCGCACGACTGAACGCTGGGTCCCCCTGCGGGGAGCAAGCGGTTGTGCGGGAGGCGAGGCTGCTTGCAGGCCCGGAGGTCTCTCCCCTTCTCTTAACATGAGAAGTGATGCCCATTGCATCCTCACCTATTTTGAATGCGCTTTTTGGTCTCTCCTGCAGGCGGTCGAAGTTCACAAAAAATATCAAATGTGGTTCAACAGTAAACAAAGATTTCATTCCACAAAACCTGAGACTTCCCTCACACTTCCGACACTTTCTGCAAAACCTGAGACGACTCACACAGAAACCTTCTTTTCTGTTGTTGTTTGTTTGTGTGAGTTGATAAAGCCAAAATAGGCGTGGGTGGGTGGAAGGGGAAGTGTTGCAATAAGCCACTCGTGGACCCGTAAAAAAAAAAAAGTGAAAGGTGCTTGGAGCCTAAAAGGTTTGCTCCCCCATTGGAGGACTCTTTAAATCATCCCCTGTGCTCTTGGACCATTAGATGATCCCTCTGCTCCTTCCTCTCACTGTTTCCCTAAACCCCCTACAGTTTTCTTCGCAGGGTGCCATCACAGAACCCAAGAATACCAGTTTAAGCAAGGAAATTACTTGACTACATTTAGTAATTAGAAAGAAAAAATTTAAATTATCTCCCCAAATTCTCTATCATTTCAAGTTTTTTTCTTTTCTTTTTTTCTTTCTTTTCCTTCTTATTTTCCTTCTTATTTTCTTTCTTTCTTTCTTTCTTTCTTTCTTTCTTTCTTTCTTTCTTTCTTTCTTTCTTTTTAAACTGTGGTTTAAAACAACAGTTAATCATCTTACTCCTTGGGTGTGCAACCATCACCACACACCCTCCCTGGAATAGTCGCCATCTCATATGGAAACTCGTCTGGTAACTGATCATTGCTCATTCTCCACCCTCCCCCTCAAAACCAAGTAACCTGCATTTTGCTCTCAGTCTCTATGGATTTGACTATTTATGCAACCTCATATATTTTCCCTTTCATGACTGGCTCATGCCAGTTACATAATATGTTCAAGGTGTATCCACACTGTAATGTCTATCAGAACTGGAAAAGCTGGCAGCCAGCATGGTGTTCTTAACTCTTGGCAGCAGTTTCTGCCCACACCTCCAGAGGCGCCGCTTTCCCCCTTTCCTGAGCTGTGGCTCACGCCTCTCTTTCTTCACTTCCGTTTTTAACGCCGCTAGCTTGTCTCCTGGAATATTACTTTTCCTTCTGTATTTGGGCAAAACGTTACCTGTTCTCTGGGTGTTCCATCACGTCTTTCCTCTCGCTCTGTGCCCTTCCCATCCCATAGACGGCTTTTAGAAGATGTCTTACTCTGCCCATGCGACACCATAATGTATTACCTGGGCCTGGGCCCTTTACAGAGAACAAACGTTCCTGACGGTTTTGGAGGATAAGAAATCCAAAATCAAAGCACTAACCCGCCAGCTGTATCTGTTAAGCTGAACTCTCTGGTTCTAAGATGGTGCCTTCTTCGCAGGTCAGTCACCTAAGGTGAAAAGCACTGATCACAGAGACAGAAGGACAAAGACCAGTGAAAGCTATTGTCTAAGGCATGACTGCTCTCCTGGGGGCAGAACCTTCCTGACCTAATCTTCTAACAGCCTGACTTCCTGATTCAGTTATATTGGCGGTTGTTTCCATATACTGCAATTACTCAAAATGAAAATAAATCTAAAAGTATGGAGCTAGGCAGCAGTGTCTTCCTCTGTCTAATCGTATTTACAAAAATCAACAAATACTTACGAAGGTCTCTCACAGGCCATGGTCTGACCTGGGTTTTCTCACTACTGCTAATGACTAAGGTGCAATGGGCCTTCAGTGAAAGGCCATGGTGTCCAGGGAGTGAGACAGTCTCCCTTGGTGTTCAGGGAGGTACAGTGTGGCCATAGTCAGGGAAGCTTTCTCTCCTATAGCATGTGTAATTCGAATATGGGGGATTTTAATGATTCATACCTGTTTTTTAACTTCAGTATTTAATTACAGAAGCACATATGGGGATTTGTACATTTGGTATAGTTATCTCTCAATGCTGAAATGTGTAAAGAAGTTCGATGGGATTGCAAAGGTTACGTTGAGTCCGTTCATTGAGACACGAATCTGCTCTGTTTCCAAAGATCAGTTTGTGGTTTGATAAATTTTAGACCTTTCTGGGTTGAATTACTGCCAGAAAAATCTATGTAATTATTGCTATTTAAAATTTATTTCTACTTATGCGTATGCATGTGTTTGGATGAGCACGTGTATGCAGACACCCATGGAGCTGGAGTTACAAGTAGCTGCGAGCCCCCTGATGTGAGTTCTGGAAGCCATAATCCAGTCCTCTGCAAAAGCAACAAGTATTCTTAACAGATGGGCCATCTCCCCAGCCCCAGATCTCTGTAGTTAAATCACTTTTTAAAATGAAAACATTGCTGTCAGCCATGCTGTTTCTCCATCAAAGAAAACCAATTCCATATTTTCTAAGTGTAACTCACGTGTTTTCCCCACACTTCCTCCTTTCCTTGACTCTTCCTATATTTAGGTCTCTTTTGTTAAAAATTTATTTATTCTTTTATATGCATTGTGCTTGGCTGCGTGTATGTCTGCACACCGTGTGCATGCCTGGTGTCCTGGGAGGCCAGAGAAGGGATCCCTTGGGACTGGAGTTACAGAGGGTTGTGAGCCACTATATGGGTTCTGGAAATCAGCACCAAGTGCTGCTAAGCCTGAGGCATCTCTCTCCAGTCCCTTTTTAGGCCTGTTTTTCATGGTCACATCTCTCTTACCAGTTTCTGGTTTTGCTGTGAGCTCATGTCAGTGACCTTCTGGAACAGCCTACCTTAAAGTCACGAAACAAACTTCATATAGATTTGCTATTTGAACAATGCTTTTAAAATTGAGAGTGTCAACAAGCACAGGAAAGGTGTGGCTCTTCTGTGTGGTGCTTTGCCCTTGTCTGGCTAGGCTGGAAGGAGTGAGCTTAATGACTCCCGATGGGGATCTGGAGTAGGCAGGGTAAAACCTCCTATCAGCAGGAAATCATTGGCTGGGAGGGTGTGTCACGAAGTCCATGGGTTCCCTAACCTGCTTGTGACTCTGTGAATGCTTGGTCCAGGTCTGTCCAGCACATCCTCTGAGCCCATAGGCTGAACAGTACTGGTAATAAAGCAGATACCAATTCGAGCCCCTAAATGCAGATAGCTCGTGCCTGAAAAATCTCTGTCCTTATTCTGATTTTAAATTTAAGGATCATACAAAAGTGTAGTATTTGGGCCAAATGAACTTATGTCTAGAGTAATGTTGACACAGTGTTGCACCAGAACCTACCCTTGCGTACTACTTGTCTGAGTGCCCCCCTTTATTTTATTCTTGCCAGCTTATTGCTGTAGTTGTAGATGTATATGTGTATTGCCCCACCTGCCCCACCTCTTCTTCTTAGCAGAGAAAATTCACAATAAAGGTTTTCTTCAGAGTGACTTAGGCAGTAAATAGGATTTACAGTAAATATTGTCCTCCAGGCTTTAAGGATACCCAAGTTTAATTCTCCCCTTTGTTACTGAAATAAAAAACGCTCCTGTTCCTATCACACCTGCAGCCGATCTGGGCACCTGACTCCAGGAGAAAACCGAGCTGCTGCTGGTCTGTAAATATCTGAAAGGCCTCCAGGCAGAAGAGAGGCGTGAAAAACTGAACAAAGCAGAAACAAAACATTGCCAAGGCTTAGAAAAGAGAGTTGTGTCCTTTCCATGGAGTAAATAGACTACCGGATTAAGGTTGCACCCATGAAACCAGTAGGAATGTGCACCTCCTACTGGTATTCAGGGGAGTTTAGCTTGTAGAAAACTAGTGATAATGCAAAAGAAATTCACTTATAGAGACACTGGTTTTCCTGGGTAGAAAACATAACTTCAGAGTGTCACCTTATAGCCTTACAGGGTCTTTCTTCTCTGACTTGTGTTAACATGTTCAGTTCAGTGTTCTTTGGACTATATAAGTCAGTGTTTGTATTCTCTTTCAAACTAATTCCAACCTCTCTCTTTATTCAAAGGTGGGTTAAATAAAACTGATAGAATAATTTTGTTTTTTCCTCTATCTATCTATCTATCTATCTATCTATCTATCTATCTATCTATCTATCTATCTATCTATTTATATAGTGGTTTGCCTACATGTATGCCTGAATGCCAGAAGAGGGCACCAGATCTCATTATAGATGGCCATGAGCCACCATGCAGTTGCTGGGAATTGAACTCAGGACCTCTGAAAGAACAGTCAGTGCTCTTAACCTCTGAGTCATCTCTCCAGCCCTGTTTTTTCCTTTATCGAAAATAGATTTTTTTCATACAATATATTCTGATGACAGCTATCCCTCCCCCTACTCCTCCCACTTCCTCTGCACCTCCCTTTGTCATCCAGAGCCACACCCTTTCTGCCTTAGAAAACAAACAGGCATCTAAGGAGTAATACTAAGATAAAACAAAACAAATCAGAATAGGACAAAACAGAAGAAAAAGAGCCAAAGAAAAAGCACAAGAAACACATATAGATGCAGAGGCAACATTTACACACACAGGAATCCCATACAAACCCCAAACCTGAGACCGTACTATACATATAAAGGACCTATAAGGTTTTTGGTTTTTGTTTTGTTTTTGTTTGGTTTGTGTATGTGTGTGTGTTTAAAGCACTGACTCAACATTAGACAACAAGAACCACCAAAGATGCTTAGTTCGTTTTGTTGGCCATCTACTTCTGGGATATGGCCTGCCCTTGAGTGGTTTATTTCTCCTTCCTTTCTCTCCCCTCCCCTTCTACCCTCTCCCATGGTCCCCATGCTCCCAATGTACTCAGGAGATCTTGTCTTTTTCTACTTCCCATATACGTTATGTCCATGTATATCTCTTTAAGGGTCCTCATTGTTGTCTAGGTTCTCTGGGATTGCGAATTGTAGGCTGTTTGCTCCTTGCTTTATGCCTAAAAGCCATTTATGAATGAGTACATGTGATATTTTTCATTCTGGATCTGGGTTACCTCACTCAATATGATGTTTTCTAGATCCATCCATTTGCCTGCAAATTTCAAGATGTTGTGGGTTTTTTTTTTTGTAACCATGAAAGGTACCTCATTCTTTAGGATAAGGACATTTTCTTCAGTGATTTTGTTGAAAATATTTTCTTTGCCTTTGACCTGAGTTTCTTCTCCTTTCTCTATTCCATCAATTTCCTTAATGTGTATGTATTAATTTCCTATATAAGGACCTCTATTATACTCATAAGGACTATTTTGAAGTGCTTTTCTTGTGTTTCAGCTATGCTGCATTTCTCAGGGCCAGTTGAAGTAGGGCTGCTGAGCGCCAGTGGAGATGTATTGTCCTATTGTTTGTGTCTTTATGCTGGCATCTAGATATCTGTATTTGGGATGATTGTAATTCTAGGTGCTGATATTTGATCTTTTCTTTGTTGGTGGGAATTCCTTGCTTTCTGTTGCTCTCTCTGTTTCTTAGGAGAATGTGGTGGCTGTGTGTAGGGATAAGTCCTGCCCCTTAGGGGGCGTGTTCGCCTCGGGCTAATGTTTACCTATAAATCTAGCGAGCTTGCTCGCCGACCTCACCTCTGCTTTCCTGGTCTCCGCTGGAACAGTGGTTCTGTAAGTCTATTTCTCCATTAAAGCTATATATATATTTTTTTTACAATCTGTGTGCATTCGTTTACGCCGTTACAGCTGTGTGTTGCTTAGTATAGAATGCCTCTGAGATCCTGCCAGGCATGGCCACTGGGGGTTCTGGGTAGAATGTGTTTCTAGGTATTGGGGGCTGACACTTAGGAATGGGGATGAGCTGGAAGGGATTAGCAAAATAAGAAATGAGGAAAATTTTATCACCTTTTTTGTGCAATCATCATTTATGATATCTTACAGTTTGCATTATATGTATTTTATAAATGTCCTTAACAGGTTAATGTTTTAAAGACTTGCTCCCTAACTGGTGGAAGAGGTTGTAGAAACTTTATGAGATGAAGCCTATTTGGAAAAATTAGCAGAGAGATGGGTCCTTGGGACTTTATCTTATCCCAAACTTCTACTTTTGGTTTCTTTGCCACACACTCCTGCTCAACAGCATGAGGCCAGGTGACCATGAACAGGGTCCTTTGAAACCACATGCTGAAGTAAATTTTCCCCCCTTCAAACTGTTCTCTCAGTGTTGACTGAGATTTCTGTCCCACCTGGTCCCACAGCCATTCAGTCCCAAAGAAACACACAGAGGTCTACATTAATTATAAACTGGTTGGCCTATTAGCTCAGGCTTCTTAGTAACTCTTATGTCTTACATCTTAACCCATAATTCTTGTCTGTGTTAGTCACATGACTTGGCACCTTTTATCAGTGAGGTATTCTCATCTTGTTTCCTCTGTGTCTGGATTACGACTGCAAACTGACCTTTTCCTCTTCCCAGAATTCTCCTGTTCTCATCGCCCTGCCTCTACTTCCTGCCTGGTGGCCCCACCTATACTTCCTACCTGGCTACTGGCCAATCAACATTTTATTAAAACAATACAAGACCATTGTCCCACAGCAACCACCCCCCTTTTTTAAACAAGAACTCTGAATCTAATCTTTGTTTAGCTTTTTTTCAAGACTATTATCTATGTTGGGCACCAATTTGTTGTATGAGGCGCTTATTCATTTCCTTGCTGCCCAGACTCCCCAAATAACCACACAGAAACTGTATTAAGTTACTAGTTGGCTCATTAGCTTTAATTTCTTATTGGCTAGCTATTACATCTTAATTTAACCCATTTCCATTATTTTATATTCTATCATGAGGCTCATGGTCTACCACCAAGGTTCTAGCTGGCAGTTCATGTCTTTCCCCTCTAGTGCCTTCATGGCTTCTCTGACTCCACCTCCTTCCTCCCAGCATTCAGTTTAGTTTTCCCCACCTACCTCTGTTCTGCCCTGCTATAGGTACAAAGCAGTTTATTAATCAATGGTAATCACAGCATATAGAGGGGTATCCCACAACATCTCAGACATTATTAATACATGGCTAGTCAGGGCTATCCTTATCACTGCCTCCTATCCCAGGGATTTGTGCCCCCCCCCATTTTTAAGAGGCTGTTTCAATTCTTTGTCTTTTTTGTTTTTCTTAGGCCATGTTGGGCAATTGTATGAATTTGACATCCAGAAGACTGAAAACATAACCTGATCATTATTTTACACCTAAGCCAAGATCATGATGTGTCAAGATGGGATGTTATTTTCTTAGGTGGTTTAGGGAAACCTAGATCTCCTTGTCATAGTCCTTAGTGACCACAGGGGCGTAGGTGAATAAGATGAAGGTTTTGCCTACTGTTAGCTGGTGCTGCAGAAATGTTAGAAAAAGTGTAGACAAATTGGATTTAATTTAGCTTCTTTGACCATATGGTAACTTATGAATTTGGCAGCTCTCAGAGCCAGAAAGGGCTCAGGTAGTTTTACTTGGCACTGTGAGCAGTGGATTATTATAGGATGAAGACATGAGGTAGAGAGCCCACATGATTGGCTACAAGTAGGCATCTGACTTTGGGGGCCATGGTGTTGTGGGGCCTTTGCCTGATTTGGGTATGTTACTGTAAGTTGTATATTTGTGATTGCTTAAATTTGGCTGCTTATGACTGGCTAAAACTCGGACACATTGTATTTCCCAAGTAGGCTGTGGTTTATTTATATACTAAGCTAAAACTCGGACACATTGTATTTCCCAAGTAGGCTGTGGTTTATTTATATACTAAGCCAACCTATCATTTATTAGGTAGGAACTAAACTATGAAGAAAGCCTGAGGCTAACAGTCTCTTGCTTGTTTAATTAAAAGAAGTAAGCTGGGACTGGTGAGATAGTTGAGCAGGTAAAGTCTAGTCACACTACCCTACTTACCTGAGTCTGACCCCCCAGAAGGCAAGTTAAAGTGGGAAGAGATAATGGACCTCAGAAAGTTTCCTCTGATCTCTACACATGCTCCACAGCATGTATGTACCACCCAGGCACTCACGAACACACACACGTAATAGTAATAATATTAGCCATAATAATACATTTAAAATAAAGAAAAGAAATAGGCAAATAAGTCCATTGATGAGGTATCTGAAGGAAATTTTTCTTATAGGCTTAGTGTTCCCTTTAAGTTCTCCTGGGACTCAATGAGATCAGGATTTTTTTCTGTGGAAATGAATGCAGCTTCCATGAGAGTGACTCACAAACCACAGCACCAGCCATCCCGACACCAGCCAGCCCGTACCATCGCCTTCAATGCAGGCTGCGCTTGCAGGCCATGCTCAGATCTTAGAATGAGAATAAGAAGCCAACTCTGCCTGACATACCCTGCAGCTGTTGACTTAAAAGATGACAGATTTCAAATGAACATAGAAGAGAATGGGGCAGGATTTAAGTTCCACCTTCTCAGTACCCAGTGCTACCAGATAGGAAGCTTCTTTAACTGAGTTCTCTAGTGTTGCAAGGGAGAGGCCACTTGTTTGTCCCAGCCACCAGGCTAGCTTACACCTGAAATAACCACACAGAAACTGTATTCATTAAAACACTGCTTGGCCCATTAGCTCTAGTTTCTTATTGGCTAATTCTTAAATCTTAATTTAACCAATTTCTATTAATCTGTGTATCACCACATGCCAGGGGCTTACTGGGAAAGATTCAGCATGTCTGACTCTGGCAGCTCCATGGCAGCTCTCTGGCTCTGCTTTCTTCCTCCCAGAATTCAGTTCTGTCTTCTCCACCTAGCTAAGTTCTGCCCCTATCAGGCCAAGGCAGTTTCTTTGTTCATTAACCAATGAAAGAAGCACAAAGACAGAAGAACCTCCTACACCACTCGAGGAAATATGTTTGCATTTTTTGTTTTTGTTTTTTTGTAGCAAGTTTTCTTGTTGGACTATCTTTGAACCACCAGTCAGTAAATAATGTCTCTGAGACTTATTATTATGGAAGTTTGACCCTAAAGTCAAGGCTTTTTTCCAGCTAGCTTTTAATTTAATTAATTCATATTTTTTTCATCTATGTTCTGCCACATGTCTCAATTGCCTCTTCTTAGTACACCACACCCAACTTGCTCTGAGTCTTCTGTCAAAATCATGTGCCTAGATTCCTCCTCCCAGTTTTTCTCTTTCTACCTGGAAGTCCAGCCTATTTTTTCCTGCCAAGCTATTGGCCATTTAGCTCTTTATTAAACCAATCAGAAGGAGCCTTAGGCAGAGAGACACCTTTATAGTGTAACCAAATAACTTGCAACAATTTTTGAGCTCTGATCTTACTCTGTAGCCCAGGCTGGTTTTGAACTCATGATGATCCTGCCTTAGCCTACCAAGGGCTAGGATTAAAGGAGTACATCCACATACATGCAAAAATGTCATTCTTATGTTTAAGATCTTCTTTTTTTAGAGGACAGGGATGTTAGAAAGTCTCTTCTGACGTATTCTGGACTGGCCTTCTACTCACTATATGCATAGTGGTTTGGATAGGAGGTGCCTCCCTTAGTCTTGGGCATTTGAACATTTGCTCCACAGTCAGTGCCTTTGATTGAGGAGGCTTAAGCATTGTGACCTTGTTCCCCCTTATTGGGGCAAATATGTCACTGGGGATAGGCTTTAAGTAAAAAGCCTTGCCTGTTTCTAGTTTGCTCTCTCAGCTTAATGTTTGTAGTGGTTAAAAGTCTGAGTTCTTAGCTTCCTGTTCCTACCTCCATGCCTGCCACTTGCTGTCATGGCTTCTTGCCATGATGGACTCTTATTCCTCTGGAGCCATAAACCCAATTTAACTTTTCCATAACTTGTTCTTAGTTATTGTCCTTATTAGATATGTTTACCAACCATACATAAGCCAGGGTCACTGGGAAAGAGGAACTTCTATTGAGAAAATGCCTCCCTTAAGTTGCCCTCTTGGCAAGTCTATGGGGCCAGTTTTCTTGATTAATGAGTGATGTGGGAGGGCCCAGCCCATGGTGAATGGTGACATCCCTGGGCAGGTGGTCCTGGGTTGGGTAAGAAAGAAAGCTGAACAGGCCATTAGGAACAAGTCATGTCCCTCCATGGTTTCTGCTTCAGTTCCCATCTCCAGGTGCCTGCTTGAATTCCTGCCTTGACATCCCTTCATGGTAGACTACCACAATAAGCTGAAATAAACCCATTGTTTCCTTAGTTGCTTTTGGACGTGTGTCTTTATCAGCACTAGAAATTTAAGTAGGGTGAGCATGGTGTTTTCTCACAGCAACAGAAAACAAATATGGTTTTGAACTTATGCCAGGCTTTTTCTCCCTCAGTACTGATATTGAACCTAGGCCTTCTTCATGCTAGGTCAGAGATCTAGAATGAGTTACATGGTCAGTGTTTAGTGTCTTTCTAAAGGATACAGCCCACATACACCCATAGGAACTACCAAAAAGACTAGCTACTCGCTCCCCATCCCCACTCAGTTCTTTAGCCTAAAGTCTGAATACTATAGTTAGGTTTAGCATTTAACTTAGAAAAAAATATTATGAACTAGCTTAAGGGAAAGTGAGATAGAAAGAATGTTATCAAATCCTACAATGCTCAAGATACTAGGCATTGCTTTAGTTGATCTGGAGACAATCTTGTCTTAAACCCCACTTTGAGTGAGAACACAGTAAATTGAGACTTAGGTACTTTCACACGGTCATTCCTATCTGCTCTAAGTCCTACATGCCGTTTTCTCATGCTGAGTATGCACATTGTGCCCTTACTAGGTATATGTTCTGCTTATTGATTTTCTCGTTGGTGCTTCCAAAGAGTTTGTTTTCTCTTCTGACCCAGCATGGGGGTTGGTGGGTGTGTGTGTGTGTGGGGGGGAGAGTATTCTGCTTTATAGCAAACTGGAAAGCCAAGAAAACTGGTGTAATGGAGACAGTGAGAAAGAGTTGGGGAGGGGTGGGTGTGAGAAAGATGACTTGAGGGCCTTGGTACCCAGGTTCCTGCTCTGCCTGGTCTGCAGCTGAGCCACTGCCCTCCAACATGTTAATGGGATGCTTCCGATCTGACCTGCTTGTCCTCCAGTTCTAATCAACATTGGCAGATTCTTCTCTTACCTAGTGTTTCCTTTTAGTTATTGGAAATATAAATTATTACTTATTTTCACTTCCAATTCTATGTGATACAGTTATAAGTTAAACAGTCTTTTGTGGGTTGACCTTAGAATTTATCACTACCAGCTTTTTTTTTTTTTTTTTGCATGCTGAGACTTGAACAAAGGATTTTCTGCATTCTAGAAATGTGTTGTAGTCTAAAGCCTAGCCATTTGCCTTTGAAGACTGTTTCTGAGTGAGACGTACTTGGGGCCCCCAAGGAAATGTACTCCAAATGAACTTGGGAGTAACTTAGTTCAAGACAAGTTCTGTCTTTATGCTGTTTGAGTCAACAAGGAAGAGCAAAAGTCCCATGAAACAATGTGTTTTAGATGACGCAACAGGTGACAGAATCTGCTGCCACAATTACCTCACGGATGGACCTTTCTCGTTTAAGTTATTCCACAACTCCAAAAGGAAGCCCCTGTAATGCTTGGAAAACACGATGCAGTAATGGTGTTCCAAACAGCGCTAGCGGGTTTTATGAAATTTTTTAATCACATACACTCCTTATGTGGCACTGTTTCCCCATGAGTCTCAAAGATGCTGACCTACAATTGACTTCATATTCTGCAAATTAATGTTACATCTGTCTTGACAATCAATCACTTGTTTGTTGATGTTTTTTGACTTCCTACAGCAACTGTTTCATCAATCCATGCCGTAGCTGGTACCGAATGAGAATGTCTTATAGCCAACAGGGATGTCTGATAAGTCTAATTGAAATAATCCATGAGCGAGAAATGGCTCAACCATTAAAAGCTAGGCTGACAACAAAAACTAAGTCATAAATGAATCTCTCTTTTGCTAATTCTCTAATTCCATCCTATGTTAGCTAACGATGTTGACTGACCCTAAACAGACCACTGCCGATTTGTGTACTTCATCCATCAGAACACTAATAATCAGTTAAGAATTTCTGTGATCTTGGAACTTGGTTCTTGTTTTTAAATATTGCAGCATAAACGATTCTTCATTAGCCATTGACTTTCCAGCTTAGTAGGTAGTCTAGTGGGCTTATGTTGTTTAGTTTACGTATTTCAAGTATATTCTCCAGAGGCTTCGAGTCATACTTAATAGGTAAGGTAGTAAATTTGCGTGTGCATGGTGGTCTTACTTTGGAAAACTGTCTTTGAAATCCACCTGTCTTAGCGCTCTTTTCTTCAAGAGCAACTTTATCAAAGGAACCCACAATTTTTTTGGCTAAGAGAGAAAAGGTTCGGGATAAATTATAAAGTGTGTCCGGAGGTCTCTTTTTGGAAGCCAGACTGTCATGCTTCTTTCGTTTCTCCTTTATACTCTTGTGCACCCGTTCCGTGGAGAAGACGTGCAGATCTTTGTGATGTGCTACAGCTTTAGTTCTTTGAGGCTTAGAAACAGCACTGGGTTTCTCATAAAACATAGCTTTAAACATTTCACAGTTTTTTTCTAGAACAACATTATTTGTTGTATGTGTCATAAGATAGGGAATGAACCTTTTCGTCAGGAACAGCTTCATTATATACGCTTTGTCATGGAAAATTATCGGATTTGTGTGACTTTCTTTCTGTATAGAAAAACAAAAACAAAATCAAAACACTGAGTCATGAGCCTATTGAGGCAAGGCTATATATGTATTTTAAACATGAAAATAAATTTGTAAAATATTTTAAATAACTCTATTGAGGTACATGACATCAACAAGAATATCATTCAAATACATTTAAAAAGGTGCTTTTCTTTGACACACTTCCTTCTCAAAATCTGAAGCCTTGGCCTTCTTAAGTTCTTTCTGAAATAAGATGAGTTTGTAGAAGTAAGTTCTTAATTCTTGGGGCATTGTGAATTGAGAGAAGAAAGTTAGTAAGAAGGAGCACTGTGGGCATTTCTTAAATGTCCATGCTCTAGAAATAAAAGGAAAATACCACCGAAAATGGGTTGAGTCAAAGAGAAGAGATTTAAGTGAATATAAGCCCAAATGACCATGTATGGGCTATTCTAATTTTAAAAATTTGAATTTTGTCTATTATTGGGATATTTACAATTGTACCTTAGAACTTACTACAGTATTTGGTAAAAGTGTTTAATATATATTTGAATAAAGTAGCCAAAATAATAGCTAGATAGAAAAGTAGAACATGCTTTACTATAGTAATAGCAAAATCTATAAAAAGTATTCTTTAAATTACTACCCCCACATTGGCATAAATAATTTTCACAGTTCTTAATTCTTTCTGTAGATAAAAATCAATTCCATGGAAACTAGTAAAATATGCGTATTACTAATATTTGCTTTGCAAATCTTAAGTCAATAATTTCTACATTAAAAAATAAATAATAGAGATTTAATTCTCACAGCTTTGAAGGGCACAAAGTCCAGACTCGAAGATGGAATGGGTTTGGTGCCTGGTCTGTCCTTTATAGTTGGCACTGTCTCAGTGTCCTTGCCCGGGAGAAGATACAAAGGTAGAAACAGCCCGGTCAGTTCCCTGGAGTCCTTTGCTAGCATACTGACCCATTCCTGAGAGCCGTGTGATCACTTCATAAAAACCTTTCTTCTTGTGACTATTACACTAGGTCTTATGACTCAACTTATAGATTTGGGCAACAGAGACATTCAGATCACATCAGCAGCCATCCTAGGGATGGGGCACTCTGCCTCTTTACCTGGTCGCAGGGAAAGGCAACTGTGCTTACTGATTTCTTAGGTGAGAAAGACTTAGGATGAGAAGAAGTCACGGGGCAAGGGGGGGGTGCAGAGATAGGCAGAGAGAGCGGATGGTGGTGGGCAATGCTGGCACAAAGGATTGATTAGGTACCATTACAGGATATGCGGACTGGGAGATGGATTGGAAGGGGACTGTCAACGGAGGCAGAGCTTTTCTCTTCCATATTACACTTGGACATTGGCTCTGTTTTGAGCCCAGAGTTACACTATGCAGAAGGAGTGGAGTCACCGCTGATTCCTCAGCTGAGGTCCCCTAGCCATTGAGTAGGTCAGTGTCTCATGCTGGTTACAGCTGGGAGCTCTCTAGGTAGAATAAACTAAAACAGAAACAGGGCAGGAACCAGGGGCAGGGAAGCAGAATGAGCCCTGGACAGCAAGCCAGGAGGGGGTCTTCCCAGGACGAAAGCAGAAATTAGAGGGATGCTGTCCAAGTCTCCTTAGCATGAAATGGACCGCAATGACTGTAATTCCCCAAAAGATAACCAGAGAACCAGTTTACTGTCCTTTGGTGATAAAAATCTTACCAACTAGCCACAATTGTGCCCTTTGTGTTAGTTTTAGTTTATCTGGCACTGTAGGGAATTCCCACCATACAATACATTTATTATATACTAATTTATTACCATACTGATTTATTACATTAGTATTCAGTTCTCAACTTTCCCAATGCTGCAACTCTTTAATGCAGTTCCTCATGTTGTGGTGACTCCCCCACCCCCCAGCCATAACATTATGTCGTTGCTACTTCATAACTGTAATTTTGCTCTTGTTATGAATCATCATGTCAACATTTGATATGCAGGCTATTTGATATACGACCCCAAAAGAGTCACAGCCCACAGGTTGAGAATTGCTGCTGGAAGCCCATGGGTGGTCAGATAGAAACTATTTTCACCAGCCTCCCTGGAATTAGAGTATGGGACTTAGGCTCTGCCAATCAGATCACCTTAAGAGTCTTCAGTTTAGAAGGAGTTGCTTTGAAAAGCTAGGGTTTGTGGGGGTGAAAAACTAGTCTACTTAGGATTGCAGACACTATAGAGCTCTTAGAAAGCATCCCCCCTCCATCATCCAAGTTGTTAACTATGTGTATGACCTGTGTGGCTGTACCACAGACTCAACAAAACCAAGTGGGCTATATTTGGATGACCCTATCAAGATGGTTTTCAAGTCACATTGTCTTTCTAGCCTTCCCTGAGGCTTGGGGTATTGATTTTTACTGAATAGTAGTAGATGTTACCGTGGAATAAAGCACGGTCTCTGTTGGACCAAGGTCAATTGTCTTGATGGTGGGATTTTTCAGTACATCCTCAAAGTGCAAGGGGAGTAAGATGTTCTGCTTTACTGGACGAGGTGATCTTGCTTGGTTATCTCTGACTGACTCGTTTTCTTTTGCAGTAAAATCATTTACCAGTGGATGATCGGTTCTCCTGAAAAAAACCAAACAAACAAACATAGTTTAGGAAGCAGTTTGTGGAGTGTTAATTTCAACTAATCAGTTCTCACTCTCTATAGAAGTTACTGTCAACAGCTCCCTGATCCAGTTGATATTAATCAACCTGATAAGCCCTCCCCCAGACCCGCCTGGTTTGTGGGAGAAGCAGCAGGAGTGGATGAAGTCCTAAGTACCTGTTGATTTTGAGCGGGGAGCATGCTGGGGAGACTGAATAGAGCTCTATAGAAAGAGGTGGCGGACACAGCCTTTGCTGTTTTTTTTTTTTTTTTAGCAGTTTAGTTAGGAGGATGCAACAGTGTGAACAGGCACAAAAAGAGTAAGAGAGTTTGCATCTCTGGTCTCCTTTGATTTACATGGGAAATAGCCTTGCCATTATAGGCTTTTGAGGCGACCCATAAGACACATTTGGCAAACAGGAAGTAGATAGCCTTATTCCCAGAGGGCAAGGATGGAGGAGGTGACAGAGCAAGCCTGTCCTGCCTGTGGGTCCTCAGACTGCACCCCATCAACTTCCTGGAGAGCCGACCATGAGCTCATGCCCCACAGATAGATGGTCAGCAGCATGAGGGGTCTGGCTCTGCCCCTGCTCCAGTACCTTCTTTTCCCTTTCCCCAAATCCATCAAGGCCCTCACTCCTGTCTACTCTGCAGATACAGTCTTGGCAAGAAACGTAAGGGTGAACTAAGGCCAAAGAGCCTGTCTGTCATTGCTCCAAAGTTGCAAGTGGGACTTTTGCTCCATTGTGCAGAGATGTTGATGAGAAGAATCTAGATGTTATACAAAAAACAAGCCACTTTTTCACCTCCGTGTGGAAGTATGACTAAATTTGTGCCTACTGCAGAAACAAAGTTATATTCTCTGTGCTTGACTTGACTGCTCAGGTCCAGGTGGGGTGCCCGTTAGCTGACCAGCCTGGGACTCCTACTTTGATGGTGCTATGAGAGCAAATGTTAGTAATAAGCCAGGAAAAAAAAATCATCCTGTATTACACAAGGCAGAACTTGTTTTACTAGGGTCATCACTGAACAGTGTAAAATATTAACATTTTAAAGATAAATTACCCTTCTTTAATAGAATCTGCTGAGTGGTCTGTAGAATACATGGACTTCATAGCTCTGTTTCCATTTTTATCTGAAATCACAGATTTTCATAAAAGTTATGTAAGCATTATGCTACCTAGAAAATGTCTGTATGAAGCATCTTGTAGTTTAAAATAACAGAGGACGTCTGATGGAATGGAAAATCTGTAGTAGCTTGCTCATGCTTCTTTTTTTGTGAGTTTGTGTGTGTGTTATATGAGTGACCGTGGAGGCCAGAGATACCAGATCCCCTTGGAACTGGAGTCACAGATAATTGTGAGTTGTCTGATGTGGGTGCTGGCAATCAAAATCAAATCAGGAAGTGTTCTTACCACTGAGCCATAGATGAAAAGGCTTCAGTGTTCCGCTAAGACAGTTGCAAACGGAAAAGTAACCCTAGAGAGTTTCTGTGGAGAAAAAGGTTTTGTTGTTGTTGTTTTGTTTTTATGTTTTGGATACAGGGCCTCATGTGGCCAATGCTGGTCGTAAATTCCCTATGTGGCCGAGGATAGCATTGAACTCTACTCCCCAAGTGTTAGAATCACAGATATGCACTAGCATATTCGATTTTATGCAGCACAGGGGAACCCAGGGCTTCACACAGGCTAGGCAAATGCTTTCCTAAGTGAGCTGTATCTCCAAGCTCAAACATGTTAGTATGGAGAGAAGTCACTTGAGCAGATAGCAAATCGGTCTTACCACCTGACACGAGGAAGTCTTCAAGGCCAAGTTCTTCCAGATATAGCTCGTGGCCACTCCAAAATTTTATTGCCTCTTTAAATGATCCCAGGTACATACTGTCTTAGTCACTGTTCTATTGCTGTAAAGAGACACCATGACCAAGACAACTCATAAAAGAGAGCATGTAGTTGGGGGGGTCTTGTTACAGTTTCAGGGGGCTAGTCCGTAATGACGGCAGGAGCAGACAGGCATAGTGTTGGAGCTGAAGCCGAGAGCTTTACACCCTGATCTGCAGACAGCAGGCAGAGACACTGGTACTGGTGTAGGGTTTTGAAACCTCAAACCCTACCCCCAGTGACACACCAACTCCAACAAACCCATACCTCCTAATCTGTCCAGACAATTCATCAGCTGGGGACTTAGTATGCAAATATGTTAGCCTATTGTAGTCATTCTCAATCAAACCACCACATTCCACTCCCTGGCCCCCATAGACTGGTAGCCATATCATAATGTAAAATGCATAGAGTCCAACCTTAAAAGTCCCCTTAATCTTTCAGTCTCAAGACTGCTTAAAAGTCCAAAGTCTCTTCTGCAACTCAAAGCAATCTCTTAACTGTAGCCCTCTGTAAAATTAAAATTGAAAAGCAGCTCACATACTTCCAAGATGCAATGGCATAAAATAGGCATTACCATTCCAAAAAGGAGGGAAAGGGGCATAATGAGAAAATACTGGGCCAAAGAAAGACTGAAAGCAACAGGGCAAACTGCAAATTCTGCATCTCCATATCTGACGTCAAAGCGCCCTTCAGATCTCCAACCCCTTTCAGCTTTGCTGACTGCGACACACTTCCTTCATTTCGGCTGGTTCCACAGCCAGTCTGCAGCTTTCCTCAGCAAGTATCTCACAGCTCTGGCATCTCCAATATCGTGGGGTCTCCAGTGCAATCCAGGTTTCACCCACACAGCACCATGCAATGGCTGTTCCGGGCCTCCATGCATGCAGGGGCTGCCCTGCCAGACTCCTTGCCTCAGTGGCTTTCTTTAACAGTGGCGGAAGATTGTGTCACCCCTATACCCTTGATTTTTAAGCCAGAACCATTTGACTGAAGCTGCCAACTTCTTTTGCTTGCTGGGGCTGGAACCTGGGACACCTCACTCAGCCCCCAGGATTTACATTTGCATAAACTTGGACCTGTTGATGGTTTCTAGACCAAGGGAAATCTTCAGGCTGATTCTTTTTACAGAGCAGGATTAGCTGGGTGGTGTTTGCTGTAAGGGTTACGTCTCTCTTTATTCTCTTTTGAATCAGGTCTTTCTTTGAACTTTTCATCTCCTTGAGCATAGGACCTGGCTCCAATATTACATTTCCTGCTGTTCTTTTTCTACTCAAACCATATATTTTGTATTTCTTTTTGCCCAGCTTGCACGTTTTCATTGTAGATCTACGTAAGAGTGATCACTAATAATCACACAACACAGCCAATATATTTGCTCTCTTAAAATCTCCTCTGCTGGTGCCATCAGTCCAAAACTCTTCAATTTAGCTTCCAGAAGATATTTTAGACAAAGGCAAAAAGTAATCACAGTCTTTGCCAAAATGTCATTATTCACCTTAGAAACCTCTTGAGCTGGACTACCATAATCCATATATCTCTCAGTAATACTTTCTCCCTTGCTCCTACTAGGATGGCCCATTAAGCCCTGCTTAAAGAATTCAACTACTTTTCTAGCCTAAAGTCCCAAAGTCTTCCATATTCCTACAAACAATTGTGTGTTCAGGTTGTCACAGCAATATCCTTGGTACCAACTATTCTACTGCTGTGAAGACACCATGACCAAGGCAGCTCTTACAAAAGAAAGCCTATAATTGGGGCTTGTTTACAGTTCCAGAGGGCTAGTTCATGACCAAAGCAGGAAGCATACAGGCATGGCTCTGGAACAGTAGCCAGTAGCTGAGAGTCCTACATCCTAATCCAGAAGCAACAAGCAGAGAGAGACAGAGACAGACAGAAAAGCAGAGAGACAGGGACCCACCCACACAGAGGCGGGCATGCCTAGCATGGGCTTTTGAAACCTCAAAGTCCACCCCAGTGATAGACCTCCTTCACCAAGGCCACACTTCCTAATGCTTCCCAAATAGTTCATCAACGGGACTAAGCGGGCAAATATATGAGCCTGTGGGGGCCTTTCTCATCCAAACCACCACACTTAATGTTAGTGAGACACCCTACTTTTTCTTGTCGTTAAGTAATTTCATTTTAGTGACAACATATTCATTTAAAACTAAAGCTTATATCAAGACTCCAAAGATGGCCTTTTGGCAGGTGGGGGCGGAGTCACCAGACCTCTTTATTTGCTCTTCTTCCCCATCTGGCCACACTGGGTATATCTTCTCTTTCTTCATGTTTAGTGACAAGTTAATCACAGATGGAAAGGAGAGATCAAAAGGAAAGATTCCACGTAGCTGCTGGCATGACTTTCTCCTGGGGAGTCTTCCTTATATTCCCACTGCAACCAGCAGCAGATTTCTCTTTTTCTTTTGGCTTCTCTTTGACAAAGTAGAGAAACGAACAACTGGATTTTGTTTTAGACTTGAGAAAGTTTGACTTTTAATGCGTTTTCCCCGATCTTTGTACCCTGGACTTTGCCTTCACCTTAGTTTTGTGGCTCCATTAAGCTAAGTCTGTCTGAGCCACTTTGGTGACTGGCTTGGTTTTTCTGATCTGTTTTGATTTTGTTGGGCTCTCTGTATGCCAGGCTCTGTCAGCTTGAAACGGTTGTGAGGCTGTGCGGTGCCATTGGTTCTGCTGAGTCATGAAAGACCGAGAGACAAGGCCTCTATTGTGGTTTGTGTAATGACAAATAATACGTTTGGGGTATGTGAGATGGCTCCAAAGGGAAAGGCACTGGCTGCCAAGTCCCATGACCTGAGTTTGATACCCAGAACCCACATGATAAAAGGAGAGAATCAAGTCCCTCGTGTTGTCCTCTGATTTTACACATGCGAAGTAGGTTGCATGGACATGCATATATATGTGTACACACAACATTAAATATGAGTGTGTTTCAAATGTTTAAGTTTTGACTATCTTTGTGCTCCCTAGGGAGAATTTTACCTGACCAGTCTTTTATAAACTTGGATTTCTAAGCAGTGATGAAGACAGGAGATGGAAGCAGGTTAGGCATCTTGGGAGCAAGGACCCTAAAAGCAAGCAGTTTTAATTCTTGTCCATGGCCAGAAGCAGACGTCTTTGGTTCTGTCCTGGTTGGATGCCAGTAGTGCCAGACTGGAGCTGATAATTTGTAAATGGACTTGAAATAAGCAGACTATGGACTAAGGAATTCAGACTTTGCCTGTTTTTCTAGTAGTAATAGATGTTACAAAATAAGGGCATATTATGTCTGTACTACTAAACGGTGCTATTCCTTGGTCATATATATTCTTAATGTTAATAATGTACATTATCTGCTGTTACTTTTTCTCTCTTTTGATATAAACATGTAATTTGTGTACTTGTAAATCAAGTACAGACTTTCTCCTTCTTACTAGCATTGGATTGGTTGGCACGTGTAGGACACAGGATTGAAGACTCTGATGATCTTTTACACTGGTTCCTCGGCTCAGACAATAGGACATGAAAGGGCATTGCATATTCTGCCTAAAGATCAGGAAAAAAAAAAGAAAACCTCTTAGAAATTTTCTTTATGCATGGTGCTTTATCATTCAGGTTATTTGTTTGTCTTATTTTTGGAACCAGAGTCTTATGAACTCCAGGCTGACTTTGAGCTATTTTGATTCTCCCAACTCCAGCTCTCGAGTACTCAGATTACAGGTATGGGCTAGCACAGCTGGTTTATAGTATGGTGAGAATCAAAACTAGGGAACTGTGCGTGCCAGTTACAGCTCCCATCCTCAATTCTTTACATTTGGAATATCAAGCTAGGATAACTACCAACTATTTTGTTCTTAAAATACTAGCTGTTTTTCAATGCTGGCCATTAAACTAGGGCTTCATGGATGCTAGGCAGGTGTTTCACCATTGAGCTTACACTTCAGAGCTGAGTCCTTTCAAATATGGTATTTTATGCAATCCCCTAACGTGAATGTTTTTTTTTTTTCATCACATTTTATGAATAAGGGGGAAAAAACTTCAGGGAACTGAAAAGATTTGCTGAGGTTTGTTTTTAATGACTATTTCCCTTGTTTACAAATGACTATATTCCCTTCCAATGAAACTTGGATTTTAAATTCATAATAAACGTTTTTCTAAATGTAAGTGAAGTTCAAACCCAGGAAAGCAGCCAGCTCTGTTTTAACAGAAAAATCCAGAGTGGGACCAACAGAGAAGAGGACAAGAAGGTGGAGGGAGAGCGCAGAGCATTGTACATCCTTCTCTGGCCTCTGCCCATTTGGACACAGATGCTTAGAACCCTCCAAACATGTGCATATATCACACACATGAACACCACATGTGTGACCATCATGAGACAAGAACAAAACATACTTCGAGTTAAAGGCACAGAGAAGGATTTTCTGGAAAGAAATCGAGCACACAGAAGGTACTCTCAATGATCGATGTATGAGCTTACTTAAAATGTTTCTGCACAGCAAACTGTTCAGAGTGAAAAGGTGATCTTCAGAATGGAAAGAAATATTTCCTAACTATACATCAGACAGGGATCTGATGTACAAAATTCATAAATGACCAGAGTAAACACCAAGCTCTATTACAGAGCTACAGTAATGAAAACAGCTTGGTATTGGCATAAAAACAGAGATGTTGACCAATGGAATCAAATTGAAGACCTGGATATTAACCCACACACCTATGAACACCTGATTTTTGACAAAGAAGCAAAAAAAGATACAATGGAAGAAAGAAAGCATCTTCAACAAATGGTGCTGGCATAACTGGATGTCAACCTGTGGAAGAATGAAAATAGATCAATATCTGTCACCATGCACAAAACTCAAGTCCAGATGGATTAAAGACCTCAATATAAATCCGACCACACTGAACCTAATAGAGGAGAAAGTGGGAAGTAGCCTTCAATGCATAGGTACAGGAGACCACTTCCTAAATATAACCCCAGTAGCACAGACAATAAGAGCATCAATAAATAAATGGGACCTCCTGAAACTGAGAAGCTTCTGTAAAGCAAAGGACACAGTCAATAAGACAAAAAAGCAGCCTACTGAATGGGAAAAAATCTTCACCAACTCCACATCAGACAAAGGATTGATCTCTAAAATATATAAAGAACTCAAGAAAATAGAAATTAAAATTCTAAATAACCCAATTAAAAAGTGATGTACTGAACTAAACAGAGAATTCTCAACAGAAGAATTTCAAATGGCCAAAAGATACTTAAGGAAATGTTCTTTGTCCTTAGCTATCAGGGAAATGCAAATCCAAACAACCTTGAGATACCATCTTACACCTGTCAGAATGGCTAAGATCAAAAACACTAATGATAACTTATGCTGGAGAGATTGTGGAGCAAGGGGAACACTCATCCGTTGTTGGTGGGAATGCAAACTTGTGCAACCACTTTGGAAATCAGTGTGGCAGTTCCTCAGAAAACTGGGAATCTACCTACCTCAGGATCCAGCAATTCCACTCTTGGGAACATATCCAAAAGATGCTCAATCACATTACAAGAGCATTTGTTCAACTATGTTCATAACAGCATTATTTGTAATAGCCAGGACCTGGAAACAACCCAGATGCCCCTCAACTGAAGAATGAATAAAGTGTGGCACATCTACACATTAGAGTACTACTCAGCAGTAAAAATATAATGACATCTTGAATTTTGCATGCAAATGAACAGAATTAGAAAACATCATCCTGAGTGAGGTAACCCAGACCCCAAAAAAACGAATATGGTGTGTACTCACTCGTAAGTGGATACTAGTCATAAACAAAGGGCAACGAGCTCAGGATTCTAGAGAAACTAAGTAATAAGGTGAACCCAAAGAAAAACATATATAGACCCACCTGGAAATTGGAATCAGAAAAAAATTTGGGAGCAGGGGGTAGGGGAGGAGAAGGGGGGTGGAGGACAACTTGAGGGAATGGGATGGTCGAGATGGAGGAAGGACAGATACGAGAGCAAGGAAAGAGATTGAGGGAGCCATTATGGAGTTAGCAAGAAACCTGGCTCTAGAAAAATGCCCAAGAACCCACAGGGATAAACCCAGCTGAGACTCTAAGCAATAGAGGAGAGGGTGTCTGAACTGACCTTACCCTGTAGTCAGACTGATGATTATCTTAAATATCACCATAGAACCTTTGTCCAACAACAGATGGGAACAGAGGCAATGACCCACATTGGAGCACTGGACTGAACTCCCAAGATCCAGTTGAAGAGTGGAGGGAGTGAGAGTATGAGCAAGGAATTCAAGACCATGAAGGGGTCATCCACTCAGACAGTTTGCTTGAGCTAACAGGAGCTCACCAACTCCAACTGGACTGGGAATGAACGAGCATGGGAACAACGAAGCTCCCCTGAAGGGAGTTGACAGCTGGGCAGACTGAGGGGCCACTGATAGTGACACTGGGATGTGTCTCTACTTTCATATACCGGCTTCATGGGATCCTATTCTCTTTGGATGTAAACCTTGCTCAACCTAGACATAGTAGGGAGGGTCTTGGACTTTCCACAGGGCGGGGTGCATGGCACTCCCTTAGGGTTGGAGGGGTGAGGGGAGGGTCTGTGAAGGGAGAGGGAGAGGATAGGGAGGAGGGGAGAGAGTGGGAATTTGGATTGGTATTTTTTAAGCAATAAAAAAGGAAAAAAATAAAAGGGAAAAAACCCCAAAAATTAGCCAATAAAGCTGACAGAGAAATCAAGAAAGTAACTGTATTTATGATATCTACCTATCTCTCTCTATATATCTTTCTAACTATCATCTCCTAGCAATTTAATCAGGAAGGTGAGAGAAAGGGAAAACATATGTACATGGTTTGGAAAAATTCCTAATGTTAAACTGTACATCCTGTCTAGGACAATCTACAGATTCATCCTTATTTATCTTCCAGTCACATCCTCAAGAGGTATATAGAAAAACCCCAAAATTTATGGAATCACCAAAAGCCCCAAATGGCCAAAGAAATCCTTAAGAAAGAGAAAAAACTGGAAAAAGAAAAACACCCAAGTCCAAAACATATCACCAAGCATGCCATAGTGGTATACATGCACTGCCGCAACTTTGGAGGTCAACATAGGAGGACCTTGAGCCTAGACTGGGCTGCACGAAGAGCTCCTGTGCAGCTCCATACCCAAGGTCCACTTAGCAAAGAGCCAGGACCTGGTCCCCAGCACACACAAAAGGGAAGCTCAAGCTCTATTCTACAGCACAGGGAGATGAAATGGTTATACATTTCACAATAGCTAGCCCAGAGCATTTGGGATGTTTTTCAACACAGAGAAGTAAATGTGTGAGGTGATGGATATACTAATTATCCTGATTTGATAATTGCATATTACATGTGCACATAAAAATATACATGCATAACTAAATGTAGTTATTGTGTGCCAGTTAAGACTTTTTCAAAGAACCAGGCCCAAAGAGATAGATGGATAAGTTATTTCAAACTTTCATGCAGTAAAAACAAAACAAAACTAAAAAAGAACTCAAATCAATTAACTTAAAAAACCAACTTTTTCAGTTGTTTAAATAATCTGGCATAGTCTTAACATCAAAGCCTGAAAAGAATCTATGTGCTAATCTCACGATGTTAGGATTTTTAATAAATATATATATATAATTTTATAATAAAATGATAATTAACACTATACAAACCAGTACTTCAAATGAAGTATTAGAATGCAAGATCTCTAAGAGATATGTTATTATAATTCATTTCCCAGTGAGCTAAAATGGATGGAAAACAATGTCAAATTTTTTTGTAACTGTTTTAGGGTTTGCTTGCTTACATGTTTGAGAAAGGGTCTTCCTATGTGGCCCTTTGATGTTGCAATTCTCTTGCCTCTTCTGGGATGACAGGCATGTACCACCATGTCAGGTCCAATATTGCCTTCATAGCAACAAAACCATAAATAGCTTTTGATAAATCTAACAGCTATCATGAATAAAACCATAATAAATCCACACAAAAAGAGTCATTTTAGCATAATTTTAAAGTGTACGACTGTAAAACCAACAGCTCATATGACAGCTGAGGTAATCAATACACTAGTCTATGAAATGGCAAGAGGGATTGACACTCTGCTGGGGCTGATGGCACAGGCCTGTGATCCTAGCTCCTTCCGAGACCGAGGCTGGAGGATCACAAGTGTGATGCTACCCTGGGCCACCATTTCACTCATTTTGTTTGCCTCAGAACAAGAAGTGAGAAGAGGCTGGTGTGCGTGTGTGTGTATGTGCGCGTGTGCGTGTGTGCGTGTGTGTGTGTGTGTTTGTCTAGAGCAGTGTTAGAGTACTGTCTAGCATGTGCAAGGCCATAAATTCCATCTCCAACTTCATACCAATAAAAAAGGAGAAACAAAAGAAAGAAAAAACATACCAATAAAAAAAAGAAACAAAAGAAAGAAAAAAAGGAAAAAAGCAACACCTATCACTATTATTTATGAATTTTTAGGAAGCACAGAGTAATGAACTAGGAATAAGGATGGAATCTGTACACACACGAGAGAGAGAGAGAGAGAGAGAGAGAGAGAGAGAGAGAGAGAGAGAGAGAGAGAGAGAGAGGAAAACAAACCAAAACTACCTTTGGGCAATCCTGACTCACCATGATTAAGCATTCTCTTATCAGAACTACCTTGTCTCAGATAAAAATACACGCATGCACACACACAGGCACACACACACACACACACGAATGCGAGCACACACCACACAGGAGAGTGGAAGAAAGTTGTGACAAAGAGAAACCACTGAAACTTGGGACAACTGATTTGCAGGGGTGAACTACCTATTTAAAGAGGTTTAACTTGAGTGCAGGCTGCAACTGGCACTGCGGGGACATAGAGCAAAGCCACTGGCCAGAACAAGACAGAGGACAAAGTTCAGGCCACCCAGAGTTGCTGTTAGCCAAGGGAGAAGGGCTAGAAAGAAGGGTGCTACCAGGAGGCTTTCTGGCCACGTCTCCGGTTGACCCCAGATCCCTGCAATTTAGGGAAACCAGAGTGACCAGCTAAGATGGACTCAACTAAGCTAGAATATGGACTGCTCCTTGAGAGAAAAGTGTTTTGTGCATCAGGTGGACTACTGGGATGTTTTTTTTGAAGGATGAGAATTGAGTGTCATAAATACAACAGTCATGACATCCAAAGTAAGCCAAAGTTGATGTACAGAGGACAAGGAAAATGAAGTCTCAATAGAAACAAAGCCAAGTAAGCACAGCCCTAAAGTGATCCAGATGTTCAACTAGATATTTAAAATTAATTTTGTGTGTAAAATGAGTTTCATTTAAACACTCTCATATGTATATAACATTGTATTTTGATCTGATAATTTATCCATTACACTGTCTTGCCCCTTCTCCTCTCCTTTCATTGACCCTCTTAGCCAAAATCTTAAAAAAAAGGAAATGATGGAGCTAAAGAAAAAAATCTAATACTTGAATTCAAAGACATCTCTGGCTAACTTAAACAGAGACATAGAAGGAGATAGAAAGTAGACGGAGCCAAAGAGACACCATGTAGCCACCACAAGAGACAGACACTGGATGCCAGCAGAACCTTAGTGGCAGGCCACAGACATGTGGCAATACACAGGTTAACAGAAATTGCTAATTTAAGATGTAAGAGCTAGCTACAAGTATTCTTCTTTTTTTTTTTTTTTTTTTGGTTTTTTGAGACAGGGTTTCTCTGTGGTTTTTGGAGCCTGTCCTGGAACTAGCTCTTGTAGACCAGGCTGGTCTCGAACTCACAGAGATCCGCCTGCCTCTGCCTCCCTAGTGCTGGGATTAAAGGCGTGCGCCACCACCGCCCGGCCGCTACAAGTATTCTTAAGCTATTGACCAAATAGTATTGTACTAATTCAGTTTCAGTGTGATTATTTCAGGTCTGGGTGGCTGGAAAACAAACAAGCAGTCTCCACCTACAATCACAGTGTTGGATAAATATACATAGGCTTGGGGGAGCAAGAAAAAGAGTATAGACAGTTATAAAAGAAATAGATTTAAAAAATAAAACAAAGTCTTTAAAGAGACAGTAAAAGTAATATAAAAGAGTACAGACAATCAGATTAATGGAGTAAAAAAAATAAACCATGTAAAAATGGAATATACATAGAGAGTCTGTATTATGTATATTATTGTGTTTTTAAAATAATTTATTTAACTTTATTTTATGTGCATTGGTGTGACGGTGTCAGATCACCTGGAACTGGAGTTACAGACAGCTGTGAACTGCCATGTGGGTGCTGGGAATTGAACCCTGATCTTCTAGAAGAGCAGCCAGTGCTCTTAACCACTAAGCCATTTCTCCAGCTCCAATTATTGTGTTTTCTTTGAGATTTTGACTGCAGAGAGAAATTTGATTCTGGGTGTGCTAAACTAAACCAACATAAATTTATCCTGACTTCAAAATTTGGATATAAGGGTATGTTACTTTAAAAAAGAGGTTCTGTTTTTGTTTCCACAGAAGATAAGAACCTGTGGATTCCTTCCAGGCTAATGTGGTTTTAAAAGGCCCTCTGAAAGGTCTCCAGGAACCCTAAAAATACTTCACCCAACAAACAGCAGGAAGCAGTTTAGAGAGAACAATGACCAAATTCCCAAAATGACTGTTTATAAATGTTTGTTTTCGTTTAAAGGAGGTTGACCATAAATGGTTAAATGGTCACAGTCAATGTCTTTCTAGAAAGGGAAGGGGGATATCATATTGAGATGAATAATTTGCATTGGTATGGATCTTGATCTATTGATACATATTTAAGGTTGATTTTGTTATACTGTGTATATGTAGTTCTGCTCTTGTTTAAGATATTATGCTTGTGCAGCTCATTTAAAAATGTAATGTGTAATTAAACACTACAGATTAATAGATAGCCATCTATAATAGTCAAATTGAGGTCATGTTAGGTTTTCTAGATATACGGAGATATATTTCAGTTAGATAGATAATCTTGAATACTTTAAAGACTTGCAGAATATGGCATTTAAAATGTTTTAAGAACTTAGACTTTTCATGACAATGAGACACATCTCCTGGCAGCAGCAATTTACTTCAAGAGGAAGATGGGCATTGAAAAGGCACCTCACGGAGTTTGTTAGCCATTTAAGCAAGAAACTGCTCTTGCCTGGACTGCTTGATGGAATGTTGTTTTTAACTGGACATGTAGAACCCACAGAAAAATAACTACTGCACTTGTCTAAAGAAAGTGAGACAATCCTTCAGGGTTCCTGCTTCACAGAAAAAACTGCCAGATATTCTGCAGGACACAGAAGAAAGCAACTGATGACCTCTGATATTATAAGGCAGAATGGATCTTCAAATTGCTGTCTAATGGAAAAGTCCGATACCATGAGCCTGTAGGCTGAACGTGGATGCCCCAGTGTTACAGAAGGACTTTGAGAGACTGTCCAAGCAACAAGATGTCTCTGTCAATTCTAGAACTTCGGAATTTGCTTAAAATGAACTTCCTGTTTACTTAGGAAATAGTATATTCTTCTGGGGCCTTTGAAGAATTGAAGACAGTTATAAATTAGATATAAATATTGTAACTGTAATTCTTAATTTGATTACTCTTTTTTATATGTAATTTTATTATGTTAAAGTTAAAACCTTCCCTTTTCTTTAGACAGAAAACTGGAGATGATGTGAAATTCTTCTCTGTGTTCTGTGAATATGTTTTATTACCATTGGTTAATAAGGAAGCTGTTTTGGCCAATGGCTTTGCAGAGTAAAGCCAGGGAGTAGGCAGAGTCAGACGCCATGTAGCTGCAGAAAGAGAACGACACCAGAACAGAACTTTACCTCGTAAACCACAACCTCATGGAGATACATAGGTGAATAGAAATGGCTTAATTCAAGATGTAAGACCTAGCTAAAAATAAGCCCGAGTCTTTGGCTGAACAGTGTTGTAATTAATATAGTTTCTTTGTGATTGTTTGGGTTTAAGCAGTCAGGAAATGAATAAGCAGTCTCTGTTTACACTTTACGTTGATAAAACAGATAATTAGGGAATTGTAGAACATTAGACAATACTATGAGGAGTCAAAGTGAAAAGAACCATGGGTAGTCAAACTGCTGAGATGCAGACAGCAAGAGAAGATCTTGAAAGCAACACGAGAAATAAGATATGGGACCAACAACTCAAACTCTGCGACCAGTCAGGAGAGAATAAGGGAATCAGAAACTGGGAGCCAAAGGACTCTGGCACATTAACATGGGGAAAGGGAAAATATCATCCATATATAAGTCAGAGTTTTCTGTCAAGTAAACAAAAACACAGACAATTGATGATCTCACAGCAGCAAAACCCAAAGAAGGAACAAAAACACAAAATAACATCACCAACAATGAAAACTAAAATAACAGGAAATAGCTGGGCGGTGGTGGTGCACGCCTTTAATCCCAGCACTCGGGAGGCAGAGGCAGAAGCAGAGGCAGAGGCATGGGGATCTCTGTGAGTTCGAGACCAGCCTGGGCTACAAGAGCTAGTTCCAGGACAGGCTCCAAAGCTACAGAGAAAACCCTGTCTCGAAAAACCAAACCAAACCTAAACCCCAGAAAATAGCAATCACTGATCATTAATATCCCTTAATATAAAAGGAGTCAACTCATCTATAAAGATCCACAGATTAGATTCAAAAACAGAATCTATCCTTCTGTTGCATACAAGAAACACACCTCAACCTCAAAGACAGATATCTCCTCAGAGTAAAGGGTTGGGAAAAAATTTTTCTAATCAAATGGATCTAAGAAACAAGCTGATGTAGCTATCCTAATATCTCTAATAAAATAGACTTCAAACTAAAATCAATCAAAAGAGATAAAGAAGGACATTTCATATTAGTCACAAGAAAAATCCATCAAGAGGAAATCTCAATACTGTACTTCTATGCCCCAAATACAACGTATTTACCTATGTAAAAGAAACATATCTAAAGTTTAAGTCACACATTAAACCCCACACACTAATACTGGGAGACCTCAATACTCCACTTTCACCACTGGACAGGTCTGTCAGGCAAAAACTTAACAGAGAAATAAGAAAACTAACAGATGTTATGACTCAAATGGACTTAACAGACATCTATAGAACATAAAAGAATAAACCTTCTTCTCAGCACCTCAGGGAACCTTCTCAAAAATTGACCACACACTAGGTAACAAAATAAACCTCAACAGACACACACAAAAAAAATGGAACAACTAACCAGGAGATCAACAAAAAAATAAAACAATAGACTGAACCACTACCCATTATAATAATTACATTAAATTTTAGTAAACTAATCATTCTAATTAAAAGCAACGCTTAGGCAAATTAAAGCAATGCTGTCTCAGTTGGGTTTTTATTTTTCTCTGATGAAATATCCTGACCAAAAGCATACTGGGGAGGAAAGGGTTTATTCCACCCAGCAGTTCCACAGCACGGTGCGGTGCGTCTGTCTCTGAGGGAAGTCAAGGCAGGAGCATGTTTATAGGCTTAACACATGGTCTGACATTGAAAGTACCATGTTCAAATGACAGGCTCCAGATAGTTAGCACTTATAAGAGGCTGTATTTTATAAACATTTAAGCACTCTTAAATATACAACCTCAACAAGTTTTAATAGAAGTCAAGGCTTAAAATGCCATGGAATATGTTCTCTGATTAAAAATAGTATTAAATTACATATTAAATGTTATGTATCTGTAAAAAATTTAGATATGTGGAAATTCTAGAATACCTCTCAATGAAAAAAATTCTAGGGTAAAATAAAACATTCTCTTCAAAGTAAATAACGGTGAAAATATAGTAATCAGAATTAATGTAATTTTACTCAACATTGCAATTATTTATCTAAACAAAAAACCCCAAGGAATTATCATCTTAGCACACACTGAGTCACTTTTAAGCACCTCAAGGGCTGGAGAGAGGACTTAGTGGTTAAGAGTGCTTGCTGCTCTTGCAGGGGACCTCAGTTCCCAGCACTTGGATTTGGTGGGTCACAACTGCCCATCCACACACCTCTGGAGGGCCTCCCAGCCTCTTCTGGACTCCACTGGGACCCACACTTATATGTTTGAGGTTAAGTCATGGTCCACTGAGCCCAAAATAGAATTGTTTGAAGTAAAATTGCCACACCAAGCTGCTGTGGTTTGAATAGGAAGTGCTCTTAGGGGCTCAGCCTTCAGCCTGGCTGCTGGTGCTGTTTGGGGGTCTGTGGAATCTTCAGGAGTTTGAGCTTCACTGGAGGAAGTGGAGGCTTCATGGTAATGCTCTATGTCTTGAGAGTAGACTCAACGAGAGCGGTCAGTCTCCTGTACTGCTGCCATGCCTTCCTTGTCCTGTGTCTCTTACTGGGAGACACCAAGTTTCTCTGGAACGTAAGCCAGAGTAAACCCCTTTGCCTTAAGTTGGTTTAGTCATGGTGTTTTATGATAGCAACAGGCAAAGAAACTGAAACACTAAGTACATCCTCAAGTCGATGCAGAGTAACACCGGTAAGAGAAGGTCCTGGCAAATTTTCACTTAAAATTTTATATATTTTAACTAAGATAGCTAGTAAATTATGATGATGAGCAAATTGTGATGGTATACAATTTCTGGGAGATTTTTACTAAGTGGGGATTTAAGCATATACATAAGAATAAACCTATAACCTAGGGCATAGATACTAATGCTTTTTTTAATTTTAAAATTTAGGAATGTGTAACAAAAATAATAGGTAGATGGCTGGACGCACAGCCCAGTGGTTGAAGATTTGCATAGAACACATGAAGCTCTAAGCTTAACATAATCCCAGTGCTGCCCCCCAAAGGCTAAAATATAATACGTCGTAATGATCATGACTAAGCATGCATAGCTTCATGTTTCTTTCTCCAGGTCAGCTAATAGCAAATCAATACAGACTTAAAAGACTCTAGTTTACCTTCGCTGATTCTCTGGAGCAACTCATCTCTCTAGTTCCCTAGGTGTGACCTGCCGGATAGTGGCCAGGGGCATGCTCAGTGTCGGAAGAGGGCAAGCGTGAAGAATGCAGGAGAAGCCCCCTCAATGACTGGTTGATTGGAAACCAGTTCTTGGCAGTTACTGTAATTGTATCCTCTAACCATAGCTCCAAAAATTGCCTGAGCTACACATGAAAAAATCAACAGGTTTATGTATTTATGCTTTTAAGTAAATATTTAAATTAAATGTGCATAGCGTTAGCATATGCATAATTTTGTGTTGTCTTCATACACAAGACTACATCATATCAGATGAAACTGCTTTACACTCATACCTTTGGATTCTAACCTTCACTTGGATTGTGACACATAAAAACAAGGTTATTTGAACTAGCTTAAATGGCTACTAAAGAGTCACAAACACACAAATCACACCCACCTCTGTTTTATCCTTAAGAAAATGAAGAAATCTGGGATTCAGCTTTAGATTTTCTTCTTTTGATCCTAAGGAAATCCAAACACACAAAAAATGATTAAAAATCACTTCTAATTTCTCCACTACTAGTAAACATTTTAACATAAGATTTTTATTGATTCTTTGGGAATTTCACCATGCACTAGGAACATTCAGTTCCCAGTCATTCCAAGTCCCACCCCCACCCTGAGATCTCCCGCCCCCAAAATGAAAAAGAATAAAAATTACAAAAATAGAGAAAAGATCCAAGTCCTATTTGTGTTATCTAAGGACTCACTGGAGCAGGGTCAAAGTCTCAAGTGGCCTGTCCCTTAAATAGAACTGACTCATTACTCTCCCGCACCTCTACCAGAAGCCTTCAGTTGTGGGGAGCTAACCTCAGCTTCCTTATTACACTTTTTAAGAGTTCTTTGAAGGCTTCCTGTTTAGGCTGCTACTTTCAGTGGTGGGGGCAGTGGGAGAGTTGGGGAGGTAGGGGTTGTCACAGAATCCTTCCAGGTCCCTCTTTCTCAACTGTGTGTCTTCAGTCATTGATATCACTGCAAAAGTGGCTTCCCTGCTATTTATAGACAGGGGGAGCATGGATAATGAGCTTCCACATGGCTTCTGGTGACAGCACAGACCATGAACCTGGCCCCTAACAAGGCCCTTGGAGGCAGCCTGAGCCAAGGACATCTACATGGCTTCAGACAGCAGCAAAAACCAGGAACATCTGTTGGCTTTCGGCGGCAACATGGGCCATGGGCATCAACACAGACCCTGGCTTCAGTAAGACCCTGGACCCAGACATGGGCAGTAGCACGGACTTGGACATCCGCATGGTCTCAGGTGGTAACCACAGGTCACCCACATCAGCCTGGTCCTTCCTCATTGTTGTCGCGTCTCTAGTTCTGCCTCTCTCCACAGAGCACATCCCCTCTGCATTTCCATCTTACCCACCACTCATCACACATCGCTCATCTTCCACTGCCTGTCCTGCTAGTACATTTTTTAGACATAGACTTTAATAATCTTATATGCTTACATATGCAATAGTTTTGTATTTGTAGAAAGAAATCCATTTCAAAATGAGTCAAGTTCTTCATCTCATTTATTTATTGATTTCTGTAGATATGTATGTGCACGGGTGCATGCATGACAGAGCATGTGCGGACATCAGAGGACCACCTGTGGGAATCTGTTGTCCTTTTCCACCAGGTGGATCCCAGGGATTCAACTCAGGTCATCAGGCTTGACAGCAAGCACCTTTGCCAACCTCTGAAATTATTTCCTTTAAAAGTGACGGTTTTAAATGATAGAATATAATTTTCAAATATTTATTTGTTATGCAACACTATTTTATTTTCTTGGAAAAGAACTTTCTAAATAAAATAGAAGCATGCATATTATTCAAAATAACACTTAAGTTGTAAAATAATCTTTAATAAATCATTGGGAAAGAAAAGTATTCTCTTCGACCCATATTTCCTTTTTTCTAATTATGGATGCTATTTGTTTATATTATTACATAATAGATTTTCTTAATATAAGCATAGTATATGGGACAAATATCTGAGCTTTGGTTTTAAATAATGCTGCAACTCAAACCAAATGCATTTATGTAAGTTATATTATCTTGAGAAGTTAACCTCTTTGACCTTTCTGTCTCATCTGTTAGCTCCAAATATTAGCAATTATCATACATATATGCTTTGAGGACTAAATAATATAATAGATAGATCAAACAATATAGAGTCTGGTTATTTATTCAGCTGATATAGAGTAGGCTAGTAGAGTAGGTGCTAGGCCCTGAATTGGGATCACTCAATAGCAATGCATACATCTTAATGGATAACATAAGACTCCAAGTGATTGAAAAGAGAATGTGTTTGGACAGAGGGGAAATCCAGTTGTGCTGAAAGGAGGCTGGTGAAGAGGCAGCTGCTTAAGAGACAGTGAATGAAGTCCATCCTGTTGGCGAAGTTCAGAACATTCAGTGTCTTTGTAGGGAGAGCACATTTCCAAGTAAAGGAGGTGAGAAGCCAGTGAAGAGGCTTTAGAAAGGGATGCTAACACTTTTTCAAAGACCACTGAGACTGCACAAAAGCAAATGGTTTAGAAACCTCTGTGGTCATAATGGAAAGTCAGGCAGTGAGCAATAGCTCTCTTTTAGAAGGTAACTAAGATATTAGGATGAAGTATTTTTTTTCTGATAAAAAATGCAAGTTTTGTTGTTGTTTTGTTTGTTTTTAATCAAGAAGTTTTGTTCTTTGACAATTTTGTGAGTACGAGGCACAAGCCAGTAAGCAGCATTCTTCCATGACCTCTGCCTTAGTTCCTGCCTCAGGTTCCTGCTTGAGTTCCTGCCCTGGCTACTCTCAATGATGGACTGTCAGCTGAAAAGCCAAGCTAAATGGACACGTTCCTCCCTGCATTCATCACTTTTCTCTTGCTGTGATAAAGCACCAAGACCAAGGCAACTCATAGAAGGAAACGTTTATTTGGGCCTATGATTCCAGAGGGATACGAGTACTCGGTGCTGAGCAAAGGTATGACAAGAAACAGACGTGGTGACAAGATCAGGAAGCTGATTTCACATCTTGAACGCCAAGCATGAAGCAGTGACAGCAAACTGAAAATAGCATGAATCTTTAAACTCTCAAAGCCCGCATACTGGCATACTTCCTCCAACAAGACTGCACCTCTTAAATGTCCCCCCAAACAACGCCACCAAGTGGTAGTCAAGAGTTCAAATGCATGAGCTGTGGGGGATGTTCTCATTTAAGCCAGCACACTCCCCCCAGTTTCTTTCCATCATGGTATTTTATCACAGCAAACTAGGGCACCTAGACTCAGAAAGGGTAGCTATTATACAAGAGTTCGGTGCTGTTGGCATCTTTGTTACACGTAACTGGGAAGACAGAGAGGATGAAAGAACTCACACCAGGAAACAAACTACTACTTAATAAGCAAATGGTGATTGGATCAGGATGGCAGCAGAAATGGTGAAGATCCTGAACTCAAGATGAATTAGCATGGAGAGGTCTCGCTGGGCTTTGGGAGTAGGGAGAAAAGGAAATCGGGTGACTCTGAAGCTTCACATTTGCATTGCTTCTCTGTCCAGTGTTCTGTGTTGAGAATGCTGGAGGAGGAGGGGGAAAAGGATGCTTAGCACATGTGGTGGGGACAGGGAATCCTAAGTCTTGCCCTACTCATTGGATTCAAGATGCCTGTGTGAGGTCTGAGATGGCAGAGAGGTATCTGACATTCAGACTCTTATGCATCAAAGTTAGAAAGAGTATAATAGTATTTCTATGGTACGTTTGAAGTGTGTGTGTGTGTATGTTTGTGTACATGCATGCATGTGCGAGTGAATGAGAGAGAGAGAGGAGAGAGAGAGAGAGAGAGAGAGAGAGAGAGAGAGAGAGAGAGAAAGAGGAGGGGAAGTGCAAAAGGTGATGGGGAGAGACGCATCAAGGCTGACCCCGCCCCTCACCGGAAAGAGAGACCTAAAGTTTAACATTTATTTATTTTAAACTTGTGTGACTGTTTTACAATGTATGTGTACTATGAATGAGCTTGGGGCCAGTAGAGGCCAAAGATGGCATTGGTTCTCCTGTAACTGATGGAGACAGATGGCTGTGAACTGCCATATGGGTTTGGGGAACCAAGCCTTGGTCTTCTGCAAGAGCATCACGTATTTTTAATTCCTGATCCGTCTCTCCAGTTCCAGACCCAAACTTTGGCATAATTGGTTATCTTTGTTGTGCTTCCCTGGGGAAGGCAAATTTTCCAGTTTACCATATCACCAGCTAAGTAAAGAGCACTTTAAGAGTTAAATTCTTGCCCCTGTTTGTTGGCTTCTGTATTGACAGACACCTTTAACCTCCAGTGTTTTTGTTATACTCGGCTCACAGAGATATACCTTTAGGACCCTCAGTAAGTCATTCAGTTGCCTTAGAGAACCCAAAGCCTGCCTAAGACCAGAGGTCCTGGAGTCCTGAGGTAGAAACTCTTCCAAACATTCAACAAGTGATTCTACTCAGGGATTTCCCATTTCCTGGCTCTGGTGCTTTCTTGACGTGGGATTCACCTCTGTACGCCGTGAATACTATTGGCTAATAAAAAAAGCTGCCTTGAGCCTGTGATAGGGTAGAGTAGAGCTAGGCAGGGAAAACTAAACTGAATGCTGGGAGAAAGAAGGCGGAGTCAGAGAGAAGCCATGTTGCCCCACTTGAGACAGACATTGGACTTTACCTGGTAGTAAACTACACGATACACAGATTAATAAAGATGGGTTAATTTAAGGTATGAGTTAGCCAGAAATATGCTTAAGCTATTGATCAAATAGTATTGCAAGCAATATGGTTTCTGTGTGATTATTTTGGGAGTCTGGGTGGCTGGGAAATGTGACCTCCTACTACACTTTCTGTCACCTTTATGTAGCAAACTAAACTGTGGTACCTTCCACTTTGACGTCCATCATAAGGCTTGTCTGGCTTCTGCCTTAAAAGTGCTTTCTGTTGTGTTTCTATTTTTCCTAGGTTATGGTTTGTTTTGCCACTGAAGGTTCTTTTCTATCCTGTTCTGTCTGGGTATTTCAGAACTTAGACTGTTAGAATGGGTGACATAGCCCCCATTCCTCATGACAGTTCCTTGGGATCTGCTAGCCTCAGGCCATGAGAAAGGAATCAGGCTATATGGGACGATAGCCCTCATATAGAATGGTTCAGCCCCAGCCTGGCTGTCGGCTTCACTTGCAGAAACAATATGCCCAGGTACAGAAAGCGACTCAAATATTTAGTCAAACCTCAAACACAGCTGTAACTTCCGAGTATCTACCCAAGCATGTGTGTATGCACATATATCTGCTTCCCAGGCCCTCTAAGGGCCCTTAACCTTCATCCCATAGAAAGGCTAAGGCCCCTCTCTGATCCAGTAAAGCATCCTCAGCCTGTTGATGGGGTCTGTCTGCTTCTCTGTCTGTTTTCTGACATAGGGAGATACCAGAGATATATCCCAGGAGGCCTTAAAAAGAGAGGTACCAAAGCAAAAGCGTCTAAACCTGGCTTAGTGGGTTTAGGGCTGACGAGAATCATATGCATTTTCAGAATAGAGCTGCCATGCACACTGGAGATGATATGGACCCTCGGACCACACAAAATCATCATGACGGTGACTATAACCTGTATTTCACACAGGGCTTGATGGGAGAATTTACAAAGCACTGGAGTATTAGCATGAAATTCTCTTGGCTGGCAGACATTGCCCAGAGTGTATGGAGGCCATGAAAGGGAAATGAGCGTCTGACGTGGAGCTAGGTCACTGGAAACTTGAGTGTTCCAGGGAGAAAGAGATGCTAGAGGCTGGAAGTCCTAGCTGCCTTGGTTCTGAGGAAGATGGAGGAGGCCTGGGATTTACGGCTCAGACAGCCAATTATAGTAACTCCCCCAGAGTCTCAGGTAAAACTCAAAGAGACATGACATCCTTTGACTTTGCGGGTGGATATTGGGGTTAGTTAGTAATAGATCATCTGATCACAAAAGCACCCCCCCCCAAAAAAAACCAGGATGGCAAGCAATCCTGACCACCTGTGGTTTCTGATATCTCTGGAATGTACAAGAGACAGGGCTTGATTTTGATGCTTTTGGTGGTGGTGGTGGTGGTGGTGGTGGTGGTGGTGGTGGTGGTGGTGGTGGTGGTGGTGGTAGTATGTGTTCTCTTAAACTGGGTCTTACGTACTCCGATCTTGGCTCTGCAGCAAAGGCTGGCCTTGAATTCTCAATCCTACAGTCCCTACCTATCTCAAGCATTGGGATTTCAAGCACGTGCCACTGTATTTTGGTTAAGAAACACAGTTTCCACTTACATAGTCCTCTTTGGGGGAAGGATCATTAAGTAGCTGGCCTAGCTAAGTTATTTTTTCCTAGAAGGCCAGCGGTTCCACCCACAGGCTCCTCTGGAGCGGTGGTTCTCAACCTTCCTAATACTGTGACCCTTCAATACCTCATGTGGTGATGTCCCCACGATTTATTTTCATTGCTACTTCATGACTGTAATTTTACCGCTGTTATGAATCGTCATGCAAATGTCTATATTTTCAGATGGTTTTAGGTGACCTCTGTGAAAGGGTCATTCAAGCCCATAGGGGTTGCGACCCACAGGTTGAGAACCACATGTTGAGGTGGAAATTGTCTGGCAGGCTGTGTGGGCTAGCAAGCTTCTACAGCTCATTGCATGCTGACACTCGGTTCCCAGGCTTAACTGGTCTGGATTTGAGCCTCAGCATTCTGCTTCTGCCATAGAAAAGGCTGTAGGCTGCTTGTCCTGGCTTGATTTCTGTTGCTGGGATAAAACACTCAGAACAAAATGCCACTTGAGGAAGCAAGGATTTATCTGGCGTATACTTCCAGGCCACCATCCATTGTTGAAAAAGTCAGGGCAGTGATTCAAGCAAAACATGGGAGAATTATTCTTGCTGGCTTGCTCTCCGACTTGCTCTCAGGCTTCTACCTACCTAGCTTTTTTTTTCATCCATTATAGTACCTGCTTAAGGAATGGTGCTGCCCACAGTGGGCTGGACTCTTCTGCATCAATCAGTAATCAAGCCAATATGGACATACCCACAAAAAGCCAATCCCATCTAAGCAATTTCCCTACTGAGGCGTCTCTCAGATGACTGGGTCAAGACTAACCAGAACACTGGAGGTTTACTGAACCTGGAAAACATAACTGGACAGGAAATGAGAAAGGAATGGCATTCCTCCTGGCCTCCGGGGTGGGGGGGACCAATGGTTAAACAACTGCATGAGTTAGTTTTTTGAAAAGTTGCTACAATAAACTGTGGATTAGAGGGCTGGGATTATCTGAAGTCATATGGAGAACATAACATTAGCTAGATATATATCTTATCTTAAGGAATAACAGTAACACAAAGACCAGACTCAACAAAACAGATTTTATACAGCCAAGGTCAAGACCTATCCCAGGACTGACAAGTCAACTTTATTCAAATACCAAAGTAAGAGAGTTCAAATACATGCTAATCTGTGTTGCTACCTTTTCAAGGTAGGTTGAAGTGTTTCCCGCATAGACTGACAAAGCAACAGGTTATTAAAGCCTGACTGAGAGAGGTTACCCTCTATTTTGGACTATTTTATAACATAATGATAACTGTCCTACCTCTATTTTTGAGCTAACACAAAAAGCAAACAAACATGAATCAAATGGATGTTACCTATATCCCAGTGGCCCCGAACCTCAGATGAGGTAGAAACGATGAATCATGCTTTGGAAAGGACAATGTTGAAATTGTGCCATGACACACCTGCACTGAGAAGCTAAGAGCAGCTTCCCTAAGGTTCCCTTGGCTTGAGCCCTCATGACATTGTTTATGGACATCCGCTCCAGACCATGCTCACACTGGGTGACTAGGAAAGAGGGTGGGGATGGAAAATCCAGAATCATGTTTGTAAACGTATCTAGAATGAATGCATGTGCTAGAGATTTTGCTGTTGGTGACAAGGTTCTGTTGAAAATCAGAAACATGGGCTCTCTGGGAGACTGAGATGTGGACTGGCCCATGGAAGGTGGTTCAGTTTGCTGGAGTTAAGCCTCAGCTATACAATGCAAGGTAAAGGCTACATCAGAGACTCACAGACATCCACATGGGCAGGAGATCTGAAATGGACTCTGCTCATGAACAGCAAGCACCAGGGGCTAGGAAGGCTCACAGGCTGTCCCAGAAGGCACACCAGTCTTATGGGTGTGATGATTGACACCGGCTGTCAACTTGACAGGATCCAGACTTACACCAGAGACAAGTCTATGAACATGCTTGTGTGGAATTATCTACATGAGGTTGACTGAGGTGAGAAGACCCACCCATTCCCTGACCTGAGATCCCGAGCTACATCCATGGGGAAAAGGGAACTGAGTTTGCATCCATCTCTCTGCTCCTGTCCACTTATGCTACACTAGACATCCTAAGCTTCTCCGCCATGGTGGGCTGTAACCCCGGAACTTCTCAAGCCATTTTTTTTGTCAGAATATGTTATCACAACAACAGCAAACGTATCTAACTCCTGGGGCAAGAAAAAGAGGGCCGCTTCCCACACACTAAACTTCTGAGTGGAAAGCACACCAGCAGATCACTCACTTCTGACCATACATATACTCGTGAACACTTGAGGGGTCACTTCAGGACTCTTACACAGAAGCTGAGCATCTTAGTCTATGGTAAAAGCTGTTGGGGCTATTAGACAGGAATCAGGTCAAGTTGGGGAAGCGGCCCTAAAAAATGGGCTACTGTAGATCATTTAGTACTGAGAGGTGCCATAAAGAATGCAGAAGGGTGCTGTTTTAACCCGACAGATAAAGCCTAGTTGGCTGGACCTAAAGCTAAAGCAGCTGATGACATCGTCTCTGACAAAGAATAGATGAGGACTCCAGTGTCACCTTTTGTGCCTCCTGGCTCCCAAGCCTTCCTGGCCTCAGGGCAGCCTTCCTGTTTTTCCCTTTGCTAGTACTTCCCTGAGCATCTGTCTGTTGTCGGAAAGGTGCTCTGACTTACGCAGCCTCCCTTGCTGGTAAGACGCTCAGCTAGTAACGATATGCCCAGCTGCAGAAGCCAAACTTCATGTGAAGCCGATATGAGAATAGGAGACGGATAGGGGAGCTTCCTATTCTGCAGTATGAAAGCATGCTTAAACTTCACAGCCTTTGCATGAAAAGCAGCTCAGCCATGCACACTGCTAATGCTTTGTTTGCTCTGAGTTAACCTTTAACGTAGATAGAGTCTGGATGGTGACTCAGGAAAAACGCAGGGCTTGGGAGCCGGAGGTGTACACGAGCTTCTCACGGCACAGAGAGAGCTGATAACGAGAAGAATGTACAGGGAGAGATAAGGAGAGAAGCAACAGCATCGTGAATCTCTTGGACAAGGCAGGCTTCTCGAGCTGGAGTTCAAGACAAAACTTTGAAATGATTAATTGCCTCGAACAGGCTCCCTAGACAATATACTAGCAGGAGCTGGCTCCAGGCAGATTTCCTGTGGTTTCTGAGATTGCTGGCTCTCTGCAATAAAATGAGCTATCGAGAGTCTGCTTTTTGATTGCTGTAACATTCTGATTAGATTTTCAATAGCTATTCATTTCCTACATCTGTGTATGATGACCAAACATCCTGGTGACTCTCAGGTAAATCTTTCCCGAATGTATTGACTTAGTCAACCATGAGATTCCACCATCCCAGAGGTTATCAGAAAACATGGGAAACCTCTAGCTGAGATTCCACCACTCGTCTGTAACCTCAATATTCCCACTGGTACAGTTGGAAAATACCTTGGCTTATGACTTTCCTTTGTGCCTTAACTATGATAACTTCAAGCATACATTACCACATTGAAACACGTTATTAGGGGTGATCGGAGTCCATGTTCTTAGGCCATGGACACTCGTTTTGGGTTAAAAATAAACTATTTTTTTTTTAATTTCTTTTGAGTGACAGTTGAGTTTGGTCTCAACAGTCTCAAAAGCTTAAAGCTGAAAATTGTGAGAAGGAGGGGATGAGCAAGTAAGTCTGGAGAAGTCGAAGAAAACAGAAATAAAAGCTGTTGTTTGGACTTGGCAACACTGGGGCCACTGGTAATTCTGGTCAGTGCCCTTTAAGCTGAGTAGCGAGGGAGGGATCCTGCCTGGAGTGGGCTGATGTTTAAGGAGGAATGGAGAGAGTAAAGACCATGCGTGGCATGTAAACACACATTTAGAGAATTTATAGAGCACTACACAGACAGAAGACATCGTGGGGCAGAGTGGAGCCAAGAAGCCTCCGTCCAGGAGGGTGATGACAGTGTACTCCACTAAGGTGACAATGACAGAGGAAAGCAAAAGTAACAGGCACCTTTGAAGCCCTCTGAAAATGTATAGAATACTTGGTCTGGAACCCCAGGTCCCTAGAACTTCTAATCCTGTAAGTGTGCTTCTACTAAACAAGCTATTCATACTTGACTTTTATTTTTTAGCTGCAAGGAAAGTCTTAGTGTTGAGTTGAAAGAGAAGTTGGCATTTCTTTCTAGAAGAAAGACAAATAGTCCCGTAGTAGAACTATTTCCTCTAGGTATGACTTGACCGTTGGGCGTCATGAGTCAGCAAGAGCTGTGTTGACACGCAGGATGACTTGACCTTCTGTGTGTAAGGAAGTGAGGACAATACAGTCAGAGCTATTAACTTTCCTACTTAGGGGAGGCGAAGGTCACTAGGCTCTCAGGTGAGATTTCAGTCTCCATTTTCCCCACTCCTGCTCCTAGATGCAATAATTTTGATCCTGTGCACACGGCCTGGGAAGAAGGGATACCAACAAATACAGAAGGTGGGAAGGTTGCCTGGGGGTTAGGGTTCTTAAGTAGCTGCTGGAAGAGGGACTTCCTGGTGGTATCCTGGCAAGAGCCATCCATGTTCCTGTAAACAACCCCTCACCCATGTATACTCATGGAAATAATCTGAATGGATTTTTGATTTATCAGACTCGACTTAAATGAAATTATTTTTCTTGGTCTGTTGGTACCCTGTCTGTCTGGTGTCATTGCTATTTCTTCCTGTCTCCCCAGAAAAATAAATGAAACAACCATATAAATATAAAAAAATATATTTATAAAAATGTATTTGTGAACCAGGTATGATGGTGTATGCCTCGAGTCTCAGTTACCTGAAAAGATGAGCCAGAGGGATTTTTTGAGTCCAGGAGTTCAAGTCCAGTCCGAGTGAGAAGGTGAGATTACATCTAAATGTGTGTGTGTATGTGTGTGTGGTGTATGTGCGCACGCTTGTGATTATACAGTAGATGGAGGAGGATAAAGTAATTAATAAGTTACTACTTAATCGCACCCAGTAGCAACTGTAAGGAGAATGAGTATATTACACCCAGCATTCCTCATTGACTTACTTTCTTCATAGTTTGCATCTGTTGCAAGAGCAGATGAATCTGATTTTTTAAAGTCACTTCTGTGTTCAGGAGTACATTTGAAAGATGCGTGCCTGGAAGAAATAAAATTTACTCTGAAGGAAAATGGTCAGAAAATTTACAAAACAGATATAAACTTCTAATTTGGAGAAACATGTCCATTTTACAGATTGAAGGCAGAAAACTGAGACTACTGGAGAGGGAATTCCAAGTAGAGGGGATGGGACAAACCTACTTCTAGGGCAGGAATGAGGGCACACGGGGTGCCAGTATTCACAAGCTGACCAGGACACACATCAGAACTTGGTTCCATGAGATTTGGGGGACAGATTTGAATGGAAAGTGGGGACATAGGGACTCAGGAACAGCTCATACATCAGATAGGATGACAGCACCTGTGCATTATGTGGAGAATTTCACTTTGAGCTCTTTATTCTAGGTATTGCAACTGTCCCAAGAGGAGCACAGATGTTCTAAGGAGGGAAACTTGTACCAGACTCTTTGAAATGGTGGACTCTGAAAGATTGAAATGTCTCAAAAAGTCCCGTGCTGAGCAAAGGAGAGGACTGAAGCCTCGCACCAGCCAGAGGAGCTGGTTTCTTAGAAAGAGACTTAGTACAGTGCCTACAGTTGTCACGGCTCAGAGCACACTGGGGAGGAAGCAGTGAGGATGGGCAGGACCACTGCTTAGCTAGGCAGGCCTCTATTTAAACTTAAATTCCATGTCAGGACTCTGAAAGTATGCGTGTGTGTGGACTACATGCGTGTGTGTGTGTGGACTACATGCGTGTGTGTGTGCGTGTGTGGACTACATGCGTGTGTGTGCGTGTGTGTGCGTGTGTGGACTACATGTGTGTGTGTGCGTGTGTGTGGACTACATGTGTGTGTGTGCGTGTGTGTGTGTGTGGACTACATGCGTTTGTGGACTACATGCGTGTGTGTGTGGACTACATGAGTGTGTGGACTACATGCGTGTGTGTGTGTGTGGACTACGTGTGTGTGCGTGTGTGGACTACATGTGTGTGTGCGTGTGTGGACTACATGCGTGTGTGGACTATATGTGTGTGTGTGTGTGGACTACATGCGTGTGTGCGTGTGTGGACTACATGCGTGTGTGTGTGTGTGGACTACATGCGTGTGTGTGGACTACATGCGTGTGTGGACTACATGCGTGTGTGGACTACATGTGTGTGTGTGTGCGTGTGTGGACTACATGTGTGTGTGTGGACTACATGTGTGTGTGTGTGTGTGTGTGGACTACGTGTGTGTGTGTGTGTGTGTGTGTGTGTGTGAGGACTACATGCCCCTGGACCTATTTACTTGTTTCCCAGATTATTTAATGTGGCCACAGTGAACAACCCTGCTTTCTCTGCCTCCTGTTGTCATTTCTGTATGGTGTGCTGAGGATGAGTGGCTGAGCCTAGCTTGTTAGGATTAGGGCACCTGAGTTTTGACCCAACAACTCTGGTTAACAGTATGGTGGCTAAGTGTTTTAAGTGCCACTTTGACTGAATCCAAGTTTACCTAAAGAACTGGCAGATAATTCTCTCTGTGGGTATGTCTGTGAGGGTGTTTCTAGACTAGGTAGGTACAAGAGTTGGTGGACTCACAGTATAGGCAAGTGCCATTCAATCCTCTGGGATTATAAATAAAACAAATCAACTCTCCCTCCTCCACAAATGATGCACTCATCTCTGGCTGTTCTTGGGTACCAAAGTTCTAGGTCCCTTGACCCTGGGTTCCAAGACTCCAAATACTCCCACCTTCCCCCAGTTTCTCAGGCCTTCAACTTCAGACTGAAAATTAGACCATCAACCCCTCATATGCTACTGTGGGGATGGTTTTGTTAAGAAATGCGGTTTGAAGCTTGCCTTACAGATCAAACAAACTGTAACCAAGTTAATGTATGCTTTGAGGCCATTTATAACAATGCATTTTTTCTGTTTACATATGCTATACTCAACCTGTTGGAAATAAATTGACCTAAAAAAAGCAAAAACAAAAACATTACAATCAGACTTACTATGCTTTGGCTCCGCAGAGTATCATGGTCCCTGTTTCTCTTTCATCGCCCATTCATGGCCCTGACTCCAAGCAAGGTGTGTGTATAACATTTGGTGGCTAGACCTAAGACCATTTGCTGAAGCAACAGAATATTGAAAGCAATGCTTCAATTTCCACAAGTGCTGAAAGCAACACGTGGGTACAGACTGGCGGTGTGTGACAATATCTGCTCGTGTCCTTGTGTGCTACTGAGCCCAAAGAGTCAGAAACACAGTATCATCCTTAATGAGGCTGCTGCTGTATAAAACTGTTAAGGCAGAAGTTCCTCATCCCTTTCCAATACATACTTTGCTGTTCAATAAATAGGAAGAGAGGACTTTGTTCAGGAGCAGAGATCAGAGCTCTTCAGAACGAATCACTCCCTCCCTAGAGCTGAGATGGAAGGTGGAAGCCACTACGCTGGGCAAGTTTTAGTTTCTCACAGTATCAGATAGTCTAAGGCAAACAGAGCGCTTTAAAATGTTCAGCAGAATTATGATAGCTACGTTTTTGACTTCTTAGGGCCACATGACTTATCTTCTCTGATCTCTGCTCCTGTCTTAAGTACAGATGAAGCAGCAGTGCCTTCAGGTTCCATGTGAAGATCGAAGAACAGGGGTGTGGTCAAACAATCTTTCCTTTGTTCAAGCTGAACGTTGGCTTTCTGCAATGAAGCCAAAATGAAAAGGTAAGTGCTCTTTCTACAGGCAAAATTCTGTACAGCAAGAACAAAAGTTAACCTCTCTCTCTCCTCTCTCTCTCTCTCTCTCTCTCTCTCTCTCTCTCTCTCTCTCTCTCCACACACACACACACACACACACACACACACACACACACGGGGCGGGGGGGGGAGAGCACAGAGAGAGAAGAGAATTCATGTGTAAGGAAATAATGGAAAATATTTCAGATTTAAAATTAAAGACTGAAAACATTACACACTAAAATCTGAAAAGAGCCTTGTACCTTTACTGTGTGACATGTATGACGCCTTCCCCATCCGTTTAATAAAAGCAACGCCCCATAACCATGCAGGGGCCCTTCTAACTCTAAATTTTTAGAATTAAAGGAGAGACCTATAAAATTGCTCATTTCCTCTGAATTGAAACCTTCCTGCCTGGAAGGAAGAGGGAGGGCTGGAAGACAGGAAGCTCATGGAATTTATAAGATTCGGGAAGTTGAGAAAGTTAAAGATTTTTTAATGTCCCACCCTGACTTATAGAAGTTGTAACCAGCTGCTGGGGAAGAGGAGCCTCTTCCATGGAGCCACCTGCAAGTTAGGAAGGGAACCCAGGGATGTGGCTTTTATGTGTTATCATCAATGCTGGGTTGGGTTGTTTGGTGATATATGAGTTTTACATGCTCTCATAAGAAACCCCAATAAACTCATTGGTTCGCCAGTTCTTTGATCTATTGTCTGTGCCCCATCTGTGATAAGCAGATATTTGCTGTGTCTCTCCAGAACAGAACCAAATACTCACATCCGCACAGGGACCACCAAGCAAATATGATTTGGAAAGGTGAAGCTACATGCCACTTGTAATGGGTAATAAGACATGCTACTAATGTTGATCCATGTGAGGGTAGAGCATCCTTTGTATGTAATCCTGACATGGCTGTCTTTCCTGTGTGGTATGAGATACTGGGCTTCCTTTCTATAATATCAGTTGCATGTTTCCTGTTATGGGTGATAAGACATGTAACCAGGATGGAGCCATCCGAGAGTTCAGCATCTTTGCAAGATATCCTAGGGTGATCATCTTTCTCTAAGTGAAAGGTGGTCACATTCTTCTTGGATGACTGAAGTCTATGACGTAAGTAAGGAGATGCTCTCCAACTGGCTAATGGATAAGGTAATATATTAGAATCCTTGGAAATGACATGGGTATGATGGTAAGGGAGGTGTGGCATTGCTTGTATGGTCTGCGCTTGTAACCAAGGTTTATCTGTTCAACCAAAATGAACTTACCCACGTAAGGAAGAAACTCCCACAGGAAAAAGGCATGCAGATGCAAACCTCAACACTAGCCTCTGATGTGGTTGAAAAAATGAAATAAAGGAATGAGGTGTAGGTGTTAACTTGGTATTTCTCACAGTGGGGAGGATTCTGTGGGAGAAGAGTACAAGCTAGATCTGTCATACAGCCCTTCCTGGGAACCAAAGTCTTAGAACCCAGGAGAAGGTTAGCGAGCGAGAAGAGAGGAGTGAGTGGCAGAAGAAAGCCCTTGGGTCTGAGTTTCGACTCAAAGGAAAACCCACAGTTCAGCAGGCAGATAGGAACCAAAAGGGCACAGTGTAGGAAACTCTGACAAGCAGGGGATAGTATCTGAGCGGTGTCAACAGGAAAGACTTCTCGGTAAGGAGAAGAGTGCCTCACTACTTAGCTTTAGAGGCCAAGGGGCACAGGGTGGGCAAGTCTGTGTGCAGTAGAAGCAGCGAAACCGAGTAATAGAACTACTCATTCCTCCTTTAGGACCAGGGCTGAGGGATCTGAGGAAATCAGAGGGAAGCAGGTTCCTGATGGACTGACACTTACAAGCCAGTTATTGCCGGCTCGGGTGTCCATATATCAGAAGCCAGAAGACAGAAGAGGCTAGGTAGGCATGACTGAGGGAAATGCGTGGCTTTGAGAGGCAGTATTTGATGCCCATTCCACAAAGCTGAATAGGAATGGATGTCATATACTGAACTGGGTCTTTCCCAGCCTTGCTGAGCTCCACAGTGGGATGCAATCTTTACGAGGAAGGAGAGCTCTGGCAGATCTGAATGACTTACACCAGCAGGTGAGTTAGAATCAGAAAGGTCCACAGCACTCAGGTGAAGAAAAAGGATGACTGGACCTGTCCACGTTACTTGAAAGCAAAGGTGGCATGATCCGTGTCAAGCAGAGTTCCCTCTGGGAGACAGGGTTGCTGGAGATCCACATACTGTGCTTATGAGTCTGTGGAAGGCTTTAAAGATTGGATGGCAAAGCCCCCAGTGGGAACAGAGTAAAATGCAGAGAGGTACCAGGTGCCCTCGTCAACTCCCAGGTGTGGAGGAAGGAAATCCCCTTTGCTAGTGTTCCAAGGTAACTGGCAAATGGTGATCGCAGGCTCCACATTGAACTGGAGATTTGTTGGCTCCTGATTAATGTGCAAAATGCTTGTGTTTCAGTGGCTACTGGAGCTACGTATACTTTAGTTAAGGCCAGCTCCCCAAAGTACCAGAGGCAATGGTCAGCAATAGATGGATACAGGGACAGAACAGCATGAGTGGAAATGATTAAGCTTGTCCTGGGAGTAGGCAATGATGTTTCCTAGTGAATACGTTTATATTTATTCCTTGCAAGAAAGTACACTCGTGTGGCGACTCTTCACTCCGTTCACAGCTCTTTGGCCAGTCAGGTATCACTGGTGGAGAGGTGAGGCCTCAGCTCCGTCTTGGAGTTTGTCACCCTCACCCAGAGAGCCCGTTCAAGACGCGGGAATGCCAGGTCAATGAATGAATGCCTTTGGCCCTGTTCCATGGAAATCAGCGTGGATCAGGGTTCATTTGGTACTCTTGGGGGTGGGAGATGTCGACCTATAGCAGAGTCAGCACCCTAGGATGAAGAGGCCAGATGTCTGATAGAAGATGACAGGGGATCAGGGAAAGCCAGATGAGGGAGCATTTCCATCCACACTGTTGCAGTCAGCATTGACTGTTTGATGAGACAATTGGTTTAAGTGATGGGATCTTTCCTTCTTACAGTAAACCTTGCGAACTGAAAAAAAATCTCCTTAATTTTTAAATTCCAAGATTAACTAATACTTGCTTGGAATGAGTATAGAAAGGTTTTCAAATTACATAATGTGTAATATGAAATATTACACTAGAATACTAGTGATCATTTTACAGATTTGGAAAAACATTGTGGAAGAACAGTAAAAATACCAAAAGACTTTGAAAGAAGCATGAGCTGAAAAGGCACTTCCAAGAGCAATAGGGCTGTTAGGGGGTAGCCCCAGTGGAAATGCTGGGTTCCACCCCATGAGTGATTGCCCATGGAGGTCCCCAAAACCACTGAAACGGTAAGGCTGTTGTCTGTACTGTGGATCGTCAGAACTGAACTAGGAAAGACCGTATGGCTGGAGGCGTCACACACTGTGGCTACAGGACAGGGAGAAGTCAAACAGACTAAGCTGCAGGCTTCCCCCCTGCTGGATGGCTGTTGGAGCTATGGGCGATCAGATTTCCTCCCTGCCGGATGGCTGTAAGAACTTTAAAAAGAGTTTCCAGGGATCAGAAATCAATTTGCTCATATATGCTAAAACTCTAGTATTTGGGAAATTTTATCTGTTAACTGTTTCGCCTTGAATTCTGAGTCCTGCCCATTTTAGTTTGCTTTGTTTCTGTATAGTTCAGTTATTCTTAATTCAGTAACAATGCCAAATGTTATTTTCCATTTTTAAAATTTTATTTATTTTTTGAGGATTTTCTATACTATATTTTGATCATATTCTTTTCTCTTATCCACTGAGACCTACAACTTCATGTTTTTCCTTCCTTCCTTCCTTCCTTCCTTCCTTCCTTCCTTCCTTCCTTCCTTCCTTCCTTCTTTCCTTCCTTCCTTCCTTCCTTCCTGTTTTGTTTTTTCCAAACAGAGTTTCTCTGTAGCTTTGGAGCCTGTCCTAGAACTCACTCTGTAGACCAGGCTGATCTTAAACTCACAGAGATCTGCTTGCTTCTGCTTCTACCTCCTGAGTGCTGGGATTAAAGCATGCACCACCACCGCCCAGCCTCTCTCTCTCTCTCTCTCTCTCTCTCTCTCTCTCTCTCTCTCTCTCTCTCTCCTTCCTTCCTTCCTTCCTTCCTTTCTTCTTTTTCTTTCTTTCCCTCCCTCCTTCCCTCCCTCCCTTCCTTCCTTTCTCCTTTCTTTCTTTGCTTCTTTCTTTTCCTTTCTTTTGGGCTTTTTTGAGACAAGGTTTCTCTGTAGCTTTGGTGTCTGTCTGTCCTGGAACTAGCTCTTGTAGACCAGGCTGGTCTTAAACTCACAGAGATCCGCCAGCCTTTGCCTCCCGATTGCTGGGATTAAAGGTGTGCGCCACCACCGCCAGGCTGCCTCTTTCTTTCTTAAAACAAACCAAAAACCCAACACCAAAACAAAAAAACACAAGTAAATATAGAGTCTAATTTGTGTTGACCAACTGCTCCTGAGCCTGAGGCCTACCCTGCAGTGTCACTCCATTGAAGAAAATGGATTTTTCCCTGATCCAGTGGCTGTGAATCGCACATAGCTTCCAGATTAGGGGTGCTTTAGGGACTTGGTGCTTTCCATATATCTACTAAGTAACTTTGTATACTTAGCATATTGGTAGCAACTGTGGGTAGCAGTATTTAGTGGTTGGGAGGCAGTACTTTCAAAAGTAAAGTTTTGATACATCTATGACCTGGCACATGACAGCTACCTAGAAGTGATCTTATATAGTTAGTTTTTATCACTGCTGTTATTTTTTATTGTGGTCCTGGGGCCTCCAGTATACTAGGCCAGCTCTCTATCACCTAGTTACGTCCTTGATTACTTATTATTTTCTACTTAAATACGTGATTTTCAACTGATCTGTTTACAAAGTTGAAAGTCATTTATATGAGGATATAAATAAACTTGTCATATTAATGCATCATTAATCATAAAGTAAAAATCTTATCTGAAATGTTAACTTTTTAACGAGTACCACAGTATTAACGTCTACTTCATATACCTTTGCTCTGATGGCTGCAAGTATCCTTGCATCCTCATCCAGGGCATCTAACTTCTGCAGGATTCTTTCCATCATCCTTTGTCAAACTACTCCTGTTTAAAAGGGAGGAAGAAAAATGTAAGATTCACTTCAGACCAAAACACATGATGCCTATTTAGGCATAAGGGATGTTCTCCTATGAAAATAAGGCTGTGTGGCTGGCACGATATAATTCAATTCATTTTTAAAAATAATTTATTTTTGTCTTATGAACATTGGCATTTTGCCTGCATATATATCTGTGTAACGGTGTTGGATTTCCTGGAACTGGAGTTATAGACAGTTGTGTGTTGCGCCCGCCTCGACCAGGAAGGAAGACGCAACACCCGAGCTCTTCTTGCAAGCAGTTTATTCAGGACCTTGTTCACAGCAATCTTTCTCCTTCTCTTTCTCTTCCTCTCTCTCCCCGGGCAAACCTCTCCCAGCCCTTAAAAAGGCACAGGCTGTCAACCCCGGATTGCCAGGTGGGCACTGCCCATAGGTTCATGCATATGCAAGCAGCTGACTATCATTGCGTGATAATAGCATGAATCAGGCCTTAGCCATAGGAGTTGATTATCACAGAGAGCACTCGCTTTCGGGTTCACGGAGAGCGGAAGCCAGCGCCATCAGGTGCGGCTCCACGCAGCTCTCTACACATCACCATCAGGTGCGGCTCCACGCAGCTCTCTACAGTTGTGAACTGCCATGTGGATGCTGGGAATTGAACCTGGGTCTTCTGGAAGAGTAGCCAGGCTCTTAACCTCTGAGTCATCTCTCCAGCCCTCATGATATAATTTAAATGAAAAGACTGCAAAGACCTCAGCTTCATCCGGTTAACTAAACTTAAATCGGTCCATTGGTGCACAGCACTCAAGAGGTACTGAGAAGCATCTAATCTGAAAATCCCCACTGGGGTTCAAATGATGCATGTGAGCTGGATGGGTATCAAAGTCTGCTCTTATTTATCCCAGTTTCTGAATGATTAAACTGAAGGTCACACAGGACTTCATCAGTTTGCTACAAATGCTTACTGGAAGAGTTGAGGCAAGAACCCAGGAGTACTGGAGGTTAGGGGAATGACTCGGTGGTTAAAGCACTTGCCAACAAGCCCGAGAATCTGAGTCAAATGCCCAGATCCCAGAGGAACGTTGGGTGGGTGTGGCTAACCACCTGTAATCCGAAATCAAGAAGGTGAAAATAGGTAATCCCCAGAGCAAGTCATTGTGAGTAGCCTTGTTGGTGAGGTCTGGGCTTGACTGGGAGATATTTTCTCAAGAAATAAGACAGGTGGTTCCTGGCATCCATCTCTAGCCTGCATAATATACCCACACGATGTGCTGCCTCACACATGCATCCACATACAAGTGAACGTGTTAACACACACACACACACGCACACGCACACGCACACACACACGCACAATCTTTAACAACAAGAAAATGGAAGAAAAACGAATGCAGAATTGGTAATCCAGTACTCCCTGCTACATTTATTTTTTTTTAAATTTGGACAGATGATTTAATGTTTTGGCCTAGTGAATTGAATGGGATCCAATGGCACTGAAGTGTAAAAATTACCATGGCTCGCTGAAGTCTCAGGTCACCAGTGTTTATAAAGAACACCAGTCAGTATTAATACTGAACTTCCTTCTAGCTCAAAAGTTCTTCCATATTTCTCCCATTCTGGGCATTAGCTCATCAGTATTGCGAGGAGCAGCCATGCCTAAAACGCAATTGTTCACACTATTTGGTACTTCATTTCTTTTAATTTTTCTACTTTTTTCCTTCAACAAATATTGTACCAACTATGAATCCCTCCGTGTGTGTGTGTGTGTGTGTGTGTGTGTGTATGTATGTATGTATGTATGTGTAAAATCTCTATATAAACCAAATAGGATGAATTCAGATCTTTAGAGATTCCAATTCACCTCTGTGTGGGCAGACTCTGATATTTACCTGGTCACACAGTGGACATAAACTGAGGCATTTTGAGTGCAGCCAGGAGGCTGGGAAGGATGTTTTTCATCTTGTTGGGATAAGATCTAAAAATCTCGAAGGTGTGGCTGAGCTGGTGGCCTAAGAGCTTGCATAACTGGTGTGTGTGTGTGTGTGTGTAATATGTGTGTGATGTATGCACAATACATATATGAGTGCCAAAGGAGGAGGAAGTGAAGTGTCCTGCTCCATCATGCCCTGCACTCGTCCCTTGAGACAGAAACTCTCACTGCAACTAGAACTGGACAGTAAGCCCCCATGATTCTCCTCCCCATGCCCCAGTGCTGGAGTTACAGATTGAGTACAGCCATGCTCGGCTATTTATGTGTCTGGAGATTTGAACTCAGGTCCTCGTGCTTGCACAGCAGTGTTCTTGCCGTCGACCGAGCCATCTCTCCACCTTCCAGACTAGATTTTTAAACATTGAGCCTCTGGGTCTCATGTGGATCTGTTTCACCCCAGAGGGGGTATTTTAAGTAGGCAGTTAGTTCCTCCCTGTTCCTCTCTGACACTCCCACACTCCAACCCTTCTCTTCACATCCCCTGCATTTGTGGGAAAGGCATCCCTGCCTTAACACACTTTCCAAGGATGAATTATTGATGCTTCCTATAGTTCCCTCCCCATTACCTTCTCGGTGGACTCAGTGCCAGTTGATGGTTAATCGATGGCTTCCTGTTGCTGTGACAAAATACCTCAGACTGGATGCTTTATGAAGGAGAGAGAATCACCTATTCAGGTCATAGTTTTGGAGCTGAAGTACAAGATTTGGAGATTCCACAATCTCTGAGTGAGGCCTTGTGGCAAATGGTATCAGGATGGTGACAGTTGGTACAAGAACCATGATGTCAGACATAAATCCAGAGGGAAGGCAGGATCCAATATTGCTCTTTTATATCTTACCCATTGTAAGATCTAACTGGTCCAAAGAGAACCATATAAACTCCCTCTGTGGCAGGGCCCCCTAGTGACCTCAGTACCTCTTATATCACTACACTGGGGACTGTGTTTTCAATATGTGGACCTTTAGGGAGGATTCCCTTAGGGAGAAGACTATGTCCAAGGCAAAGTACCAAGGTGACAAAGAACTTAGGCTTGGAAAATTCTGGCCTATGGGGACACACAGACAGACAACAGTCTTTCCCCATATAAGCTCATGGCTACTACAGGGAGGAGAGGGAGGTCTCATGGACCTTGCGTCAATCCACACAAGCTTAGGCTCCTACAGGTGGGAGCAGGCGATCTGGATCCAGGTGTCAGCTCATTGTGGATGTTGCAAGCTTTAAGGATCTCCTTCAGGAAGGCAGGGGAAGGTTTTGAAAGAGACAAATAGTTTATCTGGACACTACAGGTCTTCTTTTAGAGCCAGGATCAGGTCATCTTGTGTCTGAGAAACAAGGATGGAATTTGGGTTCCTGTTTCCATCACTGAAGTGGATATGCCAAAATGTCTTCTCATAGAGACAGACCCTTCTCAGTGAGAAAAAGGAAGGTGAATTATCACATTGAAGAGAATGGTCTTCCCAACTGAAGAAAGAGACAAATGGCATATGGGCTCTAAGATCTGCTGGTTGCTGATGCTAAGGAAGAAAGCAGGTCTCTTTAGAGCAGTAATTACCAACCTGTAGCTCATGACCCCTTTGGGGCTGCATATCAGATATCCTGCATGTCAGACATTTACAATTCATAACAGTTATGAAGTAGCAATGAAATAATTTTATGGCTGGGGGTCACCACAACATGAGGAACTGTATTAAAGGGTTTCAGCACTAGGGAGGTTGGGAAACTCTGCTTTATTTATTTGTTTGTTTGTTTTTTGAGACAGGGTTTCTCTGTGTCACTTTGTTGCCTGCCCTGGAACTAGTTCTTGTAGACCAGTAGGCTGGCCTCCAATTCACAGAGATCCTCCTGCCTCTGCCTCCCGAGTGCTGGGATTAAAAGCGTGGCCACCACCGCCTGATGAGAATCTCTGCTTTAGATTGAGGTGCCCTGTGTTCTACTTTTAGTGCCTTCCCTACTTCAATGTCACAACCAACAAGGTATGGTGCAGCACGCCTCCTCATTTCACACTGCTGTGCTGCCGTGGCAGAGAAAGATGCTCGTGATCACACCTATTATTTTCCGTCTTGTATTTCTTTTTTTTCTTTTTTTTATTGAGAAAAGGAGAAAAAAAACAAGTTTCCACCTCCCCCCAGCCTCCCATTTCCCTCCCCCTCCTCCCATCCTTCTCCCCCTCCTCCCACCCTTCTTCCCCTCCCCCCACTCCTTTCCCCCTCCCTCTCCAGTCCAAAGAGCAGTCAGGGTTTTCTGCCCTGTCGTAAGTCCTAGGTCCTCCCCCCTCCGTCCATATCTAGGAAGGTGAACATCCAAACTGGCTAGGCTCCCACAAAGCCATCACATTACGTAGGATCAAAACCCCGTGCCATTGTCCTTTGCGTCTCATCAGCCCTCATTGTTCGCCATGTTCAGAGAGTCCAGTTTTATACCATGCTTTTTCAGTCACAGTGCAAATCCAAACAACTTTGAGATATCATCTTACACCTGTCAGAATGGCTAAAGTCAAAAACACCAAGGATAGCCTTTGCTGGAGAGGCTGTGGAGGAAGGGGTACCCTCATCCATTGCTGGTGGGAATGCAATCTTGTGCAACCACTATGGAAGTCAGTGTTTCAGTTTCTCAGGAAATTCGGGATCAACCTACCCCTGGACCCAGCAATACCACTCTTGGGAATATACCCAAGAGATGCCCTATCATATGACAAAAGCATTTGTTCAACTATGTTCATAGCAGTATTATTTGTAATAGCCAGAACCTGGAAACAACCTAGATGCCCTTCAATGGAAGAATGGATGAAGAAAGTATGGAATATATACACATTAGAGTACTACGCTGCGGTAAAAAACAATGACTTCTCGAATTTTGCATGCAAATGGATGGAAATAGAAAACACTATCCTGAGTGAGGTATCCCAGACCCAAAAAGATGAACATGGGATGTACTCACTCATAATTGGTTTCTAGCCATAAATAAGGGTCACGGGGTCTACAATAGGTGGATCTAAAGAAGCTAAGTAAGAAGGGGAACCCAAGGAAAAACATATAGTTATTCTCTTGGCTAAGGGAAGTAGACAAAATTGCCGGGGAGAAAATTGGGATCTTGGGGGTGGGGGGGGATGGGGGTAAGGGGAGATGGGGAGAGAAAAGTTAGAAGGGAAGGAGGTGGGACCTTGGGAAAACAGGAGGATTGGGATAAAGGAAGGTTGGACAGGGGAGCACGGAACCACAATTCTTAGTTAAGGGAGCCACTTTAGGTTTGGCAAGAGACCTGACCCTAGAGGGGCTCCCAGGTGCCCAAGCCGAGGTCCCCAGTTAGTTCCTTGGGCAGCTGAGGATAGGGAACCTGAAATGACCCTATCCTAGAGCAATACCGACGAATATCTTGAATATCATCATAGAACCTTCATCTGGTGATGGATGGAGATAGAGACAGAGACCCATACTGGAGCACTGGACTGAGCTCCCAAGGTCCCAATGAGGAGCAGAAGGAGGGAGAACATGAGCAAAGAAGTCGGGACCACGAGGGGTGCACCCACCCACTGAGACAGTGGAGCTGATCTATTGGGAGCTCACCAAGGCCAGCTGGACCGTCTCGTATTTCTTAACTGCAAAGTTTCTTGAAACTCTCATCTGTACTTCAGGGCTCTGATTTCTGACATCCCCTCTGTTCCCAAGCTCCTGTCGTCTGGCTTCTCATTAAATCAACCCCTAGGTTATCAGAGTCACTGTCTCATGAACTAACGAATACTTTATTTTTGCTCTTAAATTCTTTGATCTTTTATAAATTTGTGGATATCGATTATGCCTTTCTATAGAAATGTTTGTCCCTCTCAGTTTCCATAACATCGGTCTTCCTACCTCCTTGGAAGATTCCTTACCAATGTCTTTAGGCCTCGCTTCAAACACTTGTACCCACAGGGGTTACATCATGTTTCCCATTGTTGCACATCCTCCCCAGACAACCTCTTATGAACCCATGGCTTCATCTACTGTCATCTATCTCCAAACAAATTCTCCCGAGTCCCAAGCCTATATATACAGCCCAGCTTATAATATTTCCCACCAGGATTGCAGACTTCCTCCATCATCCTTTTGCTGCAACCAAGACTTTCTTCTAACCCATGGAATCATACTAACACCTCTCAAGCTTCTGGCTCACACACTGGGGCATCACAGTGATTTTCCTTCTTAGCCATTTTACAGAATGGGTTGAAAACTTTCATACAAAAAAAGTGTTGTGGGACAATGGTCTTGTATCCTGTTACTCTGTAAAGATTTGTCAGTTGTATTGGCTTAATAAAACACTGATTGGTCAGTAGTCAGGCAGGAAGTATAGGCAGGGTGACCAGGCAGGAAGTAGAGGTGGAATGACAAGAACAGGAGAATTCTGGGAAGAGGAAAGACTGAGTCTGCAGTCGTGACCCAGATGCAGAGGACACAAAATGAGAATACCTCACTGATAAAAGGTACCAAACCATGTGGCTAACATAGACAAGAATAATGGGCTGATTTAAGATTTAAGAGTTAATAAAAAGCCTGAACTAATAGGCCAACCAGCTTATGTAGACCTCTGTGTATTTCTTTGGGACTGAAGGGCTATGGGACAGGATGGGACAGAAATCTCTGCCAACACAAATTTTCTGGTGTCCCCTTAGATCTCCAAAGTAAAACCCCAGGGGATGAAGATTAAGAATCCTCTCCCTCTCCTCCTGAGAACTGAAATAGGCAAGCACTCGACTCTCAAGTCTCCAGTCTAGGCATTGATTGGGATGTGTGGGATGTACTGGTGTCAAGCATTCTTGGTGTGGCAGGTCCTTCTGTCTGTATGTTGCTTTTATTGGTTAATGAATAAAGAACTGCTTTGAGCCTATGGCAGGGAAGAACAGAACTAGGCAGGGAAAGCTAGGCTGTACACTGGGAGACAGAAGGGTGGAGTCAGAGAGAAGCCATGGAGCCGCCAGAGACAGACATTGGGCACTTCATCTGGTAAGCCATAGCCACATGGCAATATACAGATTAATAGAAATGGGTTAAATTAAGATGTAAGAGTTAGCCAACAAGAAGCTAGTACTAATGAGCCAAGCAGAGATTTAAATGATATGGTTTCTGTGTGATTATTTTTGGTCTAAGCTAGCCAGATGGCCGGGAACCAACAAGTGTCCCTTCTCCAACACTCATGTGCATTCATCTTTTTTAATTGTAACTTCTTAATATTCTCTGTTTATAGGGTCAGTCTTCTACTCTCTCCACTCCTAAGTTCTCCTCATTAAGCAACACCTGTATAGGAAGTTGTCCCTGTAAACCATAATTTAGAGAGCAACTTTCTGTGCACAGAAGCAAGCCTACTGACAACCCCCTCTGGACTGTGCCCTTCTTGAAGGCAGAAATCTCACCTAATTCACCTCTGAATATCTAATACTTTCACAACTTAAGTGGTAACTGACAGAAAGAAAAAGGATAGTTGTAAATACCATGGCTGCTTTTGGCCTTTGGCAAGGTTCTTGCTTTTGACAGTGCCTTCTTGAGGGTCTTCAGGAACAATCCATTAATTTGAAAAAAAATGGAAGAAAAAGCTCAAGGGAGAGTGAAATCAACAAAGTCTGATGTGAGATTCCTCTCTGTATGCGGTGAATATGTTTTATTACCATTGTTAATAAATAAGCTTCTTTGGCCTACAGCAGAACAGAGCATAGCAAGGCAGGAAATCCAAACAGAGACAGAGGAGAAAAGAAGGTAGAGTCAGGGAGATGTCATGTAGCTGCCAAAAGACAAAGATGCCAGAACTTTCCTGGTAGGCCACAGCCTCATGGTGATACACAGATAAATAGAAAGGGGTTAATTTAAGATGTAGGAGCTAGCTAGGAATATGCCTAAGCTATTGGCCAAACAGCATTGTAATTAATATAGCTTCTGTATGATTATTTGGGTCTAGGTGGCAGGGAAATGAACGAGCAGTCTCCATTTATAAGAGTTCATATTCAGTGCACTTTGACAAACACTTGACACATGAGCAGCACTAAACGGACTCAGCAGGTTGGAGTCACACACACACACACACACACACACACACACACACACACACACACTCACACTCCTACCCCAGTAATAATAAAATAAGTTGTACAGTCAAAGGGGTGTTGCATCAGGGGCCTGGGAGGAGTTGGAGGAAAGAGGTTGTAGAGGTGGTAGGCGTTATGCAAATACCCTACTCACGCATACAATTTCTCAAGAGGAAAAGAAAAATTTAAACCAAACAAAACCAACCAAACGAACTAACCAAGCAACTAAAGCAGCCTTTCCTTCTCCCCACCTTCAAATGTGCATGCCATACAAACGGCATCCGTGTCCTGCCTAAGAACATCCGGAGTGAGATGAACTCTGCTTGAACTGTGAGTACAGCCACACGGTGGTGTATGAGAGGGGACTTGCTGCTTGACTTTTCTGTGTGGCCCATTTAAAAAGATGAAACAATAACAGTGTGGAAGTCATGGGGTTTCTATAAAGTTTAGTCATGCAGATATAGGTGGGAAGTTAACTGATAAGTAAAACCAAGTGAGGATCCACTTACCAGTTAGATGCCAGGCATGTGGGATTCCTGATTCACAGTTGCGGTTCTTCTTGGGCCGCAGACCGTCTCTTGCCACAGTGTGATCAACAATAGACCTGCATTTGTCTGTCTGCTTGCTTCCTTCGGCTACACTCACACCTACTTTCTCAGAACTCAGCAAACGACCAGAGTCTCACAATCATTTAGTGTTTTTTCTTATCGTGCAACTCCGTATCTTCTGTACATGACCTCCTGTGATCTTGCCTCCTTTCTGTTCCTATCTGACTCATGGTATTATGCTGAATTGTAGATCAAATTCTTGTTTATCTTTTCCATTCCGGGAGTCAAAACTAAAGCTCTGTGTTATGAGACCGATGGGCAGGCCTTGAGTGCCCAGTAACTACTGAGCAGGAACACCGTGTTCAGGATCCCTGTGTCTCCACACTGGCGTCTCAGCAACAAACTGTAGTATTGCGGTCAGTAGTTCTCATCACGTTTCTTTCTGCTGATATAAATTGGGGCGGGAGAGATGTACTCGCTTCTGAAATCTGCACAGCTCTGGCTAAAGCTCTCCCACACCCTTATGCTCTGGGGCTGATGGTCTTCTTTGGAATGTAGGGTTCTTACATGTCACAAAGTCAACCTTCCAGACCGTTGGAGTTAGAACCCATCTAGAGGTTATCACACTGTTCCATGAGCAGCAGGGTTGTGCCCTCCCCCCTTTCATTTTGGGTTTTGGTTGTTGGTTTTTCGAGACAGGGTTTCTCTGTGTAGCTTTGATGGTCCTGGAACTCACTCTGTGGACCAGGCTGGCCTCAAATTCCACAGAGATCCTCCTGCCTCTGCCAGCTGAGTGCTGGAATCAAAGGCGTGTGCCACCACCACTCAGCATGTGGTGGCATAGGCTGGTAGGATTTGCTGAGGGAGGCGGAGGCAGGAGGATCATGAATTTGAGGCCAGCCTGGGCTACACATTGGCCAGATATGGTGGCTCACGCCTATAATCCCAGCAGTTTGGGAGGCTTGAGAGTTCGGGATCAGCCTCCTAGGCTGTGCTTTTACACACATGCACAACAAAAGCTCTTTCCATCCTTGCTTTGATTTCTTATCCTCCTCCAGCCCTTTAGGTCTCTGCTCTCCATCCCCAGATCTCTGCAGCATACCTACCCTGCTGATTTGCCCACCTCTAACGGTGTTCCTCATCTTTGGAATATTAATCATTCAACATGCCATCCAAGCCCTCTGTCTTTAATAGAACAATAATAAGGCCCAGCTCTAGCCCACGAACCATGCTCATTTAATCTTATCTGAGGAATGGGCCCCTAGGTTTTCAGACAATATCCAAGAAAAGACAATGCAAGATGTGGCTCTATCTTTCCGACTTATCCCCCACAATACCTCCCTCACGATCCTCCAGTCACGTCCCACCAGTTCCTGGCTACGTCCTTGCTCTTTGCTCTTCCTTCTACTTTGAACATCCTCTCTTCAAGTGTTCTGAACACAAGCCTGCCTGTCAAATCCCAGTGTGAAGCCTCCCTCATTTGTGAGCCCTCCCTTGGCCTCCTTGCTGTGTTGGATGTCTTGGTGACTTCTCTTTTTCTTTTGTGTACTCCTATCATCCTTCATACTACTCCCTCCTAAAGAGAGTTACTCTCAGCTGGGCCTTGGTGGTGCATGCCTTTATCCTATAACTTGGGAGATAGAGGCATACGGATCTCCGTGGGTTCGAGACCTGCCTGGTCTACAAAGCAAGTTTTAGGACAGCCAGGGCTACACGGAGAAACCATGTCTCTGACCTCAAGCAAAAACCATACACTCTCTGACTCATCTCTTCCTCAGCATTGATCTTATTTGCCCGGAGACTTGAGCCACACTCCTCTGAATCTCAGCATTTTACATTCAAATGCAACCTTCACTGTGCAATGTAATCTGGAGATGTCTTCCAATAGAATATCTTATGGGTGAGCACTCTTGTGCTCCTACGATAACTGCCTTACTGCAGGATAGGTGGGCACCCCCTGTGCACCTACAATGACTGGTGTTACTGCAGGATGATTCTCTTTCTGAAGAATGAAATATCAAGTGGGGTGAATTGTTATGAAATGTAGCTTTTGCCATATTAAACAGTGCAATGGTTTTTTTTTAAAGGAAATGGATTTATGGTTAAGTTTGTTGAATTTTTTTCCTTTGTGTGTGTGTTTGTGTGTGTGTGTGTGTGTGAGTGAGAGAGAGAGAGAAGAGAGAGAGAGAGAGAGAGAGAGAGAGAGAGAGAGAGAGAGAGAGAGAAGAAGAAGAAGAAGAGGAGGAGGACGAAGAGGAGGAGGAGGAGGAGGAGGAGGAGGGAGACAGGGTCTCACATTATAGCCCAGGCTGGATTTGAAGAATTCATAGCAGCCCTTCTGCCTTAGCCTCTGACATGCTGGGACTTATAAACATAAGCCATAGCTGGGCAGTGGCAGCACACACTCTTCCTCCTTCTCCGCCTCCTCCTCCTCCTCCTTTTCCTTCTTTTTTTTTGAGACAGCATTTCTCAGTAGCTATGGAGTCAGTTATGGAACTCTCTCTGTAAACCAGGCTGGCCTCGAACTCACAGAGATCCTCCTCTCTCTGTCTCCTGAGTGCTAGGATTAAAGGTGTGTGCCACCACAACCTGTTTTTTTTTTTTTGTCTCGGCACTTGGGAGGCAGAAGAAGGTAGATCTCTGTGAGTTCAAGGCCAGCCTGGTCTAGAGAATGAGTTCTAGGACAGGCAGGGTGGTTACAGATAAAAACTCTGTCTTAGAAAAACCAATAAATAAATAAATAGTATAAGCCATCACATGGTTTAACTGCTAGGTATGTACTGATATGTGTAGGGGTTAGCAAACAAAACAGAAAACCTACATCAGAGCACAGCGAGTTCCTAATCACTCTCTGGTCAGATAATCCCCAGGCCTCACTTCAAGGGCCATCACAAAGGAAACCTGAGCAGCAGCCCTCTAGAGACTGAGTAATGATCAAATAATACAGAGCTTTAGAAAACAACTATCTTTAAGGGCACTGTTTCATTTTAACAGTGTGTTCCTGACCTCCAGATGGGAAGTGAAAGCAAAACCCAAGGTTCTCACCAGGCTAGGCCTCCCGAAAAGGCTTTCTTCAGGAAGTGTCAAATGTCTGTTGAGGGAGTTCAGAAGAACCAAGAATCTCTAAACACTTAAACAGTAGAAGTGTTTGCCTAGAAAACAGAGGCTCAAATCAAGATGGTTCCAGTGTGTGCCTTTATCAGTTCAAACATTTCTGCATGGAAGACAAGACCGGTGACAAATAAGGCTGGTCTCTTTCCTTTCTTTTTCTTTCTTTCTTTCTTTCTTTCTTTCTTTCTTTCTTTCTTTCTTTCTTTCTTTCTTTCTTTCTTCTCTCTCTCTCTCTCTCTCTCTCTCTCTCTCTCTCTCTCTCCTTCCTTCCTTCCTTCCTTCCTTCCTTCCTTCCTTCCTTCCTTCCTTTCTTGCTTACTTGCTTTCTTGGTTTCTTTCTTTCTTTTATGATACATTCTACTGGACGCTACTGAGATTACAGCTAGTGGACCGTCCCTTCGTTTGCCAAATAACTAACTTCTACTTGCTAATGAGGTAATCTCCTCAGTTTACATTTCCAGTGTGGTTTTAGATAATTTCTTCCTTTTAAATGGAAGATGATAAATGATCTGTGTTACAGAGTGAATTCGTCCTCCCACCGAACACACATGTTGAAGTGCTAACCTCCAGTTCCCTAGAGTGTGTTTATATCTGAAGATAGGTCCCCCCCAAAGAGGCCAGGTAAAAGTTAGGGTGTTTGGTTCCAACTTGTCCATAAGACTGGTGCCATGTAATATGAAATCAGCTCTGATGGACACAGGGCGGAGTCACAGGGGGAAGCCTGCATACCCAGAGGGGTCCCTGTGAAGCTGACCCTGCCCATCCCTCTTTCCATGGCTTAGCATCCCGAACTGTGAAAACACAGCTGTCCACTGTTTACCCCTCCCGGTCTCTATGCTTTCTTATGAAAAGAAAAGTCATTTCCAAACTCATTCTTGAGTAAGACCTGGTGGATCAGGCTGTAATCCCTTACACTCGGGAGGATAAAATGGGAGCTTTCAAAGGCTGACTGGGAAACCTGGTGAGACCTTGGGTGTTAGTTAGGTTTTATTGCTGCAGAGAGACACCATGACCATGACAACACTTATAAAGGAAAACATTGAACTGGGGCAAGCTTACACTTCAGACATTTAGTCCGTTATCACCATGGCGGGAAGCATGGTGGCATGCAGGCAGACATGGTGCTGGAGAAGAAGCTGAGGGTTCTACATCTGGATCTGCAGGCAACAGGAAGAGGAAATGGTCCGCTAGGCTTGGCTTGAGCTTCTGAAACCTCAAAGACATACTTCCTCCAACAAGGTTAACCTGCTCCAACAAGATCAAACCTCCTAATAGTGCCACTCCTTATGGACCTATGAGGGCCATTTGTATTCAAACCACCACAATAGTGGGGAAAAAAGGAGTCTGGGATGTAATTCCAGGGCAGAGAGTGTGCTTAGCATGGGCAAAGTATGCTGGATCCTAGCACCTCAAAAACATAGAAATATGAACCTGGTCCATATACTTCAGCCCACACCATTTTTTTTAATTAAAGAAAACTTACTCTGCATTAAAAAATTAGCATATATTTATTATATGCTAATATATAGCATTTTCAGCAATGTATATATTTGTATCATATTCATTCACCCCCATTATCCTTTCTTTCCTCGCTCCAAGTTTTGCTGGTCCCCTTCCTCTTCCCTAGTGCCCCTTCTAAGTGAGGGGTTATTCACAGGACCGTGGGCAACTGTCTAGTGGCTATGCCACTGAGGAAAATATCTATTTACCTGGCAGTCTTGGCTTCTTCTAGCTTCACAGAGTTTCACCAGTGAGACCGCTACTCCCCCTTTGTGGAATCATATGCCTTCATCTTTTCTCAGGGCAGTGATTAGCATTGCTGAGAGGAATGCTGTGGGCCAGTGGTCAAACTCTCTCTGATTTCACAGTTCTGACCCATCTTTACCAAAATTTGCCAGCTACCAGTCTTATATATGGTTTCATGCTTCAGAGGAAAAACTATCAAGATTTTAAAACTATGACCAACATACACCTATGAGCAGGCAGGCATAGGGCATAATTTAGCAGCCTGGGACTTGACTTGGATTGAATTATGAATTATGACTCAATGTGTCAATCAAAATAGAGAATCACCCTCTCTATGACCTATTAGCAAAAGGTCTTCTCTTGACTTCCACAAAGGGAAACCCCAAACAATAACTGGGAGCCCACTGGGATCCCTTTGAATAAAGTTCTCTTGTTCTTTTCACAAGTCTGTGTGAACCTTTATTTCAATTCTCTGAGGAAGAGGGTAAGACCTGGAGACATCCTTTGACCACTGAACAATGCAGGAGAGAAATACTTTTCTACAACCAATCAAAGAATGGTTCAAAGAATTACTGGGCCAAACTGTAATTAGACCATAATTACCACCAGAGTTAATAGATCTCCTTCTAGCCATTCCGGATCGCTTCTGCCCCAGTAAGTTGGAAATCTGACCACTAATGCTGCCTTGTTTGTATGTCCTGCCACTCATGCCTTACCAGTGCATACCCCCTGGAAACAGCTTTCAGGGAGCCTTCCTCAGACACTCACCTAAAGTGTGTTAATGAGAAGCCAAAACCAGAAATAAAGTTGAGAAAGCTCGCTAAATTTCAGTCAGTACAGAAAGAGCAAAGGGATTTTTCAAAGAACCCGGATAAGCCTGTTGACTCCATCTGCACCTCTGTTCTCACACATTCGAGGATATGCTTTCTCAAGACTTCACATCCAAATGTGATTCTCACCCAGACCCGCCTGCAGGGAACACAGAAATGTGGTCCTCATCTAAGCCCGCCTACAGGGGCTGCAGAAATGTGGTCCTCACCCAACCCACCTACAGGGGCTGCAGAAATGTGGTCCTCACCCAGACCCGCCTGCAGGGGACACAGAAATGTGGTCCTCATCTAAGCCCGCCTACAGGGGCTGCAGAAATGTGGTCCTCACCCAGACCTGCCTGCAGGGGACACAGAAATGTGGTCCTCACCCAGCCCCGCCTGCAGGGGCTGCAGAAATGTGATTCTCACCCAGACCCGCCTGCAGGGGACACAGAAATGTGGTCCTCATCTAAGTCCGCCTACAGGGGCTGCAGAAATGTGGTCCTCATCTTAGCCTGCCTGCAAAGACTGCAGAAATGTGGTCCTCACCCAGCCCCGCCTGCAGGGGCTGCAGAAATGTGGTCCTCACCCAGACCCGCCTGCAGGGGACACAGAAATGTGGTCCTCATCTAAGCCCGCCTACAGGGGCTGCAGAAATGTGGTCCTCATTTTAGCCTGCCTGCAGGGCCACAGAAATGTGGTCCTCACCTAGCCCCGCCTGCAGGAGCTGCAGAAATTTGGTCCTCACCCAGACCCGCCTGCAGGGGACACAGAAATGTGGTCCTCACCCAGCCCCTCCTGCAGGAGCTGCAGAAATGTGGTCCTCACCCAGACCCGTCTGCAGGGGTCACAGAAAAGCATCTCCTGCCACAGGACAAACCATGACTCTGAACTTCTCTAATGCTGGTTCTTTCTCAAACAACCCAGGTTTATGCACCGTTGTCTTTAGGCTTGCTGGTTTCCCTGTCCACACTTTGCTAAGATAACAATGCATCTTGTATCCATAGAAACCATCTCCAGAGCTTTCCATCTTGAGACAAGCATTCTTACTCTCCAAGGCATTTCATTCCACATGGTCTTGTCACCCAAAGCCAAAGTGAGTCATAAAATACTCATAAAACTTGTGCTGAAGGAGTGGAGGGAGAGAGCCTAGAGAGGGAAGATGACCTAGAGAGAACTGAGGGCAGTTGCTTCGTACCTCCTATTGTAATTCCTTCTTCCTTTTCTGTTTCTCATAGAAACGGAGAAAATTGTAATAAGAAGCTTAAAATTCATATGCAGCTTGCAGGTCTGAACTGAAACTGGCAGCTTATATTTGAGTATTAAAGAAAAATTATTTTCAATACTTATGAAGTTAAAAAATTCCATTTTTATCCACAAGGTCAAGAAGCATCTGATGTGTATAGTAAGATTAGTCGAGCATTATATAAACCCGAGTAGCAGCCTTGGACACACACACACACACACACACACACACACACACACACACACAGAGAGAGAGAGAGAGAGAGAGAGAGAGAGAGAGAGAGAGAGAAGACACCAGACAGACACATCATTCATATGCAACATAGAATTACAGACTAAAGATGAGTACCTTGGAAACAGCATGTATTTGATCAGGAATGGCAGAAATTTTATATAAAACAGATTAAATTTTCAGTCAAGAGTTCTCTTGGTAAACATTTTGAGATTGCACCTTCTATGATATATCAAAATGGGAAAAGGAACAACTTAAACAAGCAGGTCTAATGACAAGATCACGTCATGGGCAAGACTCTGAAACAGACTATAGCGCTGGGTAATAGTCATCAGATTGGCATGGTGCCCAGTGGCAGAGCGCCTGTTCAGCAGTGGTGCAGCCCTGGGTTCAATCACTCTCTGGCCAGGTAACAACCTTTAGAAACCACCCTTAAATAAAGGAAATAAAATAAAGAAATAAAAATAAAGGAAAGAAAAAAATGGCTAGAGTTTGCTAGTCATACTCATAGCCAATGTATGAACACCATGATCTCAATTTATTCTATGTATCATACAAGAAACCCAGAAATAAAACATATAAGTAGCAAGATTCTATTATTTGTTAAACCGTGGACACTGATGATGAGAGGCTTGATTGGGGCCAGTGACAAGAATGTTGCTGACCCTGGTGATGTGAGGAATTCTTAGGAAAGTGGCAGGTGTCCTCCGGGGGAGATTGAGGGGGAATAGGTGGGCATTGGCAGATGTGGCCACAGGAACCCAAATAAACAAAGTGCATATTTCTTTGTCTCTGTCTCTTTCTGCCTCTCTGTCCCCCCTCAACTCCTTCTCCATCTCCCTCCTCCTTTCTGTGTGTGTCTTGAGTGCAATCAGATGAAATTTTAAAAATTATAAAGACAGAGAGAAATACAGTCGCTTAGAGAAGATTCCACCACTTGGTGGCAGCATACCCAAGTTTAGACGGCTGAAAATTAAAATAAGATTTGAAATGTCATCATATAGCTCCTGATCACAGTTGCAAAATCACCCCCCCAAATCCTCTCTTTCCGGCTGGAGGTTGGGCTGCTGTTCCTCATGCAGCAGGCTCCAGAAGCACCCTTCTCTGGCAGAGGGGGCTGGCTCTGAGCAGCTCTTGCCGAGCACATACAAGGGCTTCACAGGCCACAAGAAAAAGCTTCCTCTAGGACACACATTTTGTTTTACCTTTAATTCCCACCATTCTTACTCTCATCATGAATCTGTGGAACCGCTTCTACACAGCAGTGGAAATGATTAACTCAAGCTCAAGCCACTTTCTTATTCCCAATATCTTTCTTTTTATTGCTGCTGAGATCTGATTTATACCTTTTAGATTGGCATTCCTCACAGAAATAGGAAAACCTCTCTCCCCTTCTTTCCTTCTCCCTTTCCCTTCCTCTCATCAGAACCCTGCTATCTAGCCCAGTTTCTGTAGCACAAATAATAAAAACCCTGAGACAGACATTGGGGTTCAACCTGAAGATCTGAAAAGCAAAGCAACCAGCCACTAGAGAGCTCTTACCTCTAAGAAATCCTCAAACTGAAAAGAGAGCGAGTTCCTGTCTCATCCCACCTTATATTTCCCTCTAGTGCTGGGATTAAAGGTGTGCACCACCACCACCCGGCCTCTATGGCTAACTAGTGTGGCTGCTGGGATGGAAGGTGTGTGCCACCATTGCCTGGCTTGTACGGCTGACTAGTGTGGCTGTTTTGAATTCTGGTCTTAAGGCAAGCTTCATTTATTAAAATACAAATGAAATATCCCTACATAGTTCAGTCTTAGATTTCTAATCTTCTTGCTGCAAACTCCTAGGTTCTGGGATTACAGGCATGCTCCAAGGTCAGCATGGTCTTTCTTTTAGTGGAAGACATTCTCACTTAGGGCTAAGGAGATGGTGGTCAGTAAACTGCTTACTTTGCAAAAACAAGAACCTGATGTGTGAAAAAGAACCAAGTCCATGAGAAAAAGACAAAGGGAAAGCCAGACAGTGGTGACGCACGCCTTTAGTCCCAGCATGGCAGGCAGGTCTCTGTGAGTTCAAGCTTGGTCTGCAGAGTTCCAGGACAACCAGGGTTACAGGCAGAGAAAAACCCTGTTTCAAAAAAAAAAAAAAAAAAAAAAAAGGCCAAGGGCACTGGTGTCTGTTAGATTAGTATTCAGGCATCTGTACTGGCCTGCCCTTGGGGTCCTGACAGGATACCTCCTCAGTTGCAGCCACTAAGAGTACCCTGTGCACACTTGCTATATCCTTTTTTTTTTTTTTTTTTTTTTTTTTTGGTTTTTCGAGACAGGGTTTCTCTGTGGCTTTGGAGCCTGTCCATCTTCTTTCTCCTCCACCACTCTTGTTCCCATGGAGCTGTCTCTGTTCCTTTCTGGCCCATTTCTTTGCCCTTTCTCTCTCCTCTTCCAATAAACCTCCTATGGGAACCTTGTTGCATGGCTGAACTTCTCTTCCCAGCATTTTTAAATTACAACAGAGTCCACCTGTAATCATAGCACCGGGGAGGCAGAGACAAAAGGGTCCCTGGGGCTTGCCAGCCACTCAGTTTAGCCTACTGGTTGAACTCTAGGTCATTCAGAGACCCTGTCTCAAAACAACACCAACAAACAGCAAAACAGGTGGGCAGTGGCCAAGAATTAGGCCAACACCTAATTCTCTGGACTCCATATGTACTCACGGACACATATATGCAAGTGCACACATATGAACATAGTTGCAGAAGTTCTTGTCCCTTTGGAAATCAACAACACACATGATTGTAAGTGAGGATATCTACACCCATTCTTCTTATTCACCTTGTGTTACAGACAGTCGTTCTTATGTTCCTTGTGTATTTACAAGTCCTGTTGTATAGGACCGTTTCTCAGGCATGGCATGGTCACTGCCATCTTGAAGTCGGAGCTGTGGTGATGGCCCCAGGAGATTCTCACCGATGTTGGGTCTGTTAATGCTTGAGGTAAAGGAGCATGGGGAAGGTCATCCGACACTTAGTTCCTAGCCACTCCATCTACCTGCCCACTCCTCAGCCCACTGCATGTAATTCTGCCCCGGGTACTCAAAGCCTCAAGAGGTGCTTGTGTATGTAGGTTAGCTGTATAGGGGACTTCAGTGTAGGCATGTCTTGGTGTGACAGGAGGGTGGGATGGAGAGAGTAGCATCAAGATGAGGCCATGAAAGAGACCAATGAAAAGGCTGGAACTTTGACTCTTTCTCACCCCTCCCAAGGCCTAGATGTAAGGGGCCGATGGGGCCCAGGGTCACTGAGCACCTAACCTTTCCCAGCTTTCTGGTCTGTTTCCTTGCTCAGAAGTGTTCTTTGTCTTATTCCATCAACTCTGCTTCTACCATTATCCATGTGTCCCTGGTCCAGTTCCTTGTTTGGGGACACAATAATCTGGAAATCTCAGCAGATGCCCTCTAGACTCCAGGGTCAGCCCATAGCAGTTGGTAAGTCACCAGACAGGAAGTCATATTTATAGCCATAGTCTCTTAATCTCCTCAAAGGAAGCCAGAATTTTGTGGTAGCCTCAGTAACATGGCCTTTCCCCCTTATATACACAAAAAGCTCACCCAGATTCTGGATGGCCCTGCTTGCTGGGATCCCTATCACCAGTAGGCTAAAAACCTTTAAAAATCCTCTTCAAGTGAGCAGAAGGATGCCTTAACTTCTTAAATACAAAGATAAACTCTATTTTAGAAATCTGTCAGTATTTTTCACCTTACATTTTTTTAAACAGAAGTTTCTGTCCCACACAGTCCCACAGCCATTCAGTCTTAAAGAAACACATAGAGGCTTATATTATTTATAAACTATTCGGCCTACTAGCTCAGGCATATTATTAACTAGCTCTTACAGCCTAAATAAACCCATAATCCTTGTCCATGTTTAGCCAAGTGGCTTGGTAACTTTTAATCATCTTGTTTCCTCAGCGGCTTACTTGCAGCTCTTTGACTCCTCCTACTTTCTCTCTATATATCTCTGTTCAGAGTTCCTGCCTTGTTTTACTCTACTAAACCATTGGCTGAAACAGCTTTATTCATCAACCAATAAAAACAACACATATACGAAAGGACATCGCACATCACATTTTAGTTTTCTTAATAATTCTTCTTTAGGCTCTACTGGTATTCAGTGATTATAACCTAACATTATTTACTACTTTCCTTTTGGTCTAACCTACATTCAGTCATATTTTCAATATATACCTGTCAGTATGCCTCTTCCCACAATGAATCAAAAGAATTTCATCCCTGAGAACAAGCTGACAAAGGTGGCTTTTGGGACCACCACAATCATGGTTTTCTTGGTTCTTGCCCCTCCTGGAAGCATTTTTGGAGTCATCATGTGACTGCTTCTTGGACTTTTAAATTATTTTGTGATGTGTGTACCTTTTAGGATATGAAAATTTCAAAATTAACTCTTGTTATATAGGCATTCCAGCTATGTGGCATCCAATGCCTCCATTCCCACTGGGGGCTAAAATAAAATGTTTTGTGGCCCTTCTTCAGCAGGGACTATGGCCCTTACCAGAATGGAAGAAATTATTGATGACTAATCACCATCCTTTGGCTTCAACAAAAGCTCTTAGTGGGGGGGGGGCTGGAGAGATGGCTCAGTGGTTAAGAGCATTGCCTGCTCTTCCAAAGGTTCTGAGTTCAATTCCCAGCAACCACATGGTGGCTCACAACCATCTGTAATGAGGTCTGGTGCCCTCTTCTGGCCTGCAGGCATACATGCAGATAGACTATTTCAACCTTAAAAAAAAAGGTCTTAGTGGGGAACTGAGGCACAGAGTAGGATGCAGAGAAAGGCAGCAAGATTGATCCTCTGTCTTATTACCATTCACCTCTCGGACACTTCTCTAATGAGAAGTTATAGCTGCATTAATCTATAGAGATATGTTTAGAAGGGAGTTTGACAGTATGTCAATTTAGCAATGTAATTGATAGGTTTACCCATAGAGCCTATGAGCTCTTCAGCGGTTTCCTAACTAGACTTATAGTACTAGGCATGATTTTCCTTTTGTACAACAGGCCTTAAGTCCAATCAGAAAGCAGTTGGTCACCCCTATAACATTCATGCCACTATGGTACCCGTGGCCATATCTTGCCTGAATGGTCATTATTATAGCTTACATAACTCATGCTTGGATAAGATTGTTGATGACTTTCCTCCACCAGCACCCTACACACACCTTCCAGAACTATGAGCGAAAGTCAGCAGGACAGAGCTTTCTAGGTCGGCACAGTTTTATTTCTTCAAGTTCTGTGATCAGAATGTGTGGTACCTTTAGCAATAGGGTCTTAGCATCAAGTTCTGGTGGACAACCAAGAAAAATGGCAATAGCTTGTGTTTGAGGGGTCTCTGGCAACCCCCAGCCCAGCTACTCAAGGGGAATATACCATATTTATAACTGGATGACTTATTTGGCAACTCGTGGCTTCTGGGAAGAGCATATTCCTGGTGTTGAGTAACTCTACTTGAGTTCATATTTAAGAAGTTTATTCAGGTTTCCATATCCCTTCCTCCACCTCCTCTGCTTTCTTATCCTCCCATCCCCCTCCTCTAGCGTTACTCATCCATTAATCTCCTTCACATCACTTGTGCTTTGTTCAGAGTGCAGATCACTAGTGGCTGTGATGTGCTCAGATACGAACGGGAATTCTATACCATAGCCTGAAGTGCAGAGAATATCATGGAAGAGGAGATGGTGAGACTGTAAGAGCCAGAGGTCAGGGAGGACTGGGGAGAGACAGTGTCACCTAAATTCAGCAGGACTACTGCATTCACAGCAGCTGTGGGAGCCCGAGTAATACTTGCAGAAGATCAAGCTACTCAGCACTGCAGCATGGAGCGGGAGGGGCCCGGATGAAGAACTATTGACTGCAATGGGAGCTATTAATGGCTGCTGGGGAGGGAGAGACAGTTGTTTTTCAGGGGCTGGGGGCGTTCTCTGGTAGGTCAACCTCTTGTTGGATTGCCCCTTCTTGTATGTGCATATGGACAGCACTATTTAAATTCAGTGGGTTATTGAAAAAAGAAAAGAGGTCATGAAATTGGGAAGAGAATCTTGTATGAGCTGGGCGGGGTGGGCAGAGGAGGTGAATATAACAAAATACATTATTTGTATGTACAAAATTCTCAAATAAACAAATCTCATACTATACAAAAGAAAATGAACAAAACATAGAGCTGAAGTTCTTTGAGGAAGATTAGCATCTGAAAGTGGCCAATGTCAAGGCTGGAGAGATGGCTCAGTCATTAAGAGCAATGGCTGCTCTTCCAGAAGTCCTGAGTTCAACTTCCTGAATCCATAGGGCTACTCAGAATCTGATGCCTTCATTTGACAGCAAAGCACCTGTATAAATAAATCTTTAAAATAAAAAGTGATTAATATCAGAAAAAGACAGGGGCCATCCCTGAGCAAGAGCTCATGTATGAGACAGAGCAGGTTTAATCTACAAATGAGAGGTGTGGTGGTTTGAAAGAAAATGGCTCCCAAAGGGAGTGGCACCATTAGGAGGTGTGGCTGGCCTTGTTGAAGGAAGTGTATCACTGTGAGGGCAGGCTTTGAGGTTTCACATATGCTCAAGCCGTGACCAGTGAGTCAGTTTACTTCTTGGTGCCTGCAAGAGATAGAACTCCTATTCCTTCTCCAGCACCATGCCTGCTTGCATGCAGCAATGTCCTGCCATGATGATAATGGACTAAACCTCTGAAACTGTAAGTCACCCAATTAAATGCTTTTCTTTATGAGAGTGGTCATGGTCATATTGTCTCCTCACAGCAATAGAAACCCTAACTAAGACAGAAGTTGGTATCAGGGACTTGGGAACTGCTGTCATAGCCTGGACCATGTTTTTGGATTTGACTTTGAATTTGGATTTTGGTACTTTGGTTTTGGAAAGCCGTGGAAGGCTTATTGGACCATACTAGCAGAGCATGAAAGACAATGGATCTGAGAATGATTTGAACTGTGGGGGGACTAGCTAAAGAGGTTTCAGAGGAGAAGAATTTTAGTATGTTGCCTAGAGATTGTTCTTGAGATGTTTTGGCGAAGAAAGTGGCTGCTTTTTGCCCTTGCCTGAAAAATCTGCCTGAGGCTAAAGTGAAGAGATTTGGATTATGTTGGTAGAGGAAATCTCAAAGTATCCTTGTATAGACTCAGTTATGTATTTATTATGTTAACTCTAATGAAGATTTATAATGAAAAGGAACAAGCTGAGCAAGGACAAATACCAATGTACAGACTGAGGAGAAAAGGGGCACCAGTAAGTTGAATGGAGCTAAGTCCTGTGTTCAAGGAGATAAACAGATTAAGAAATGAAATAAAAGGAATGGTGACATCAGGAAAAGATTCCACCTCGTGGGATCTTTTTTCACCTTGTGAAAAGGAATTAAAGACAAGCTTAGAGCCAGTGATGGTGGTGCACACCTTTAATCCCAGCATGCCAGAGGCAGAGGTTGGCAGATCTCTGAGTTCGAGGCCAGCCTGGTCTACAGAGCAAGTTCCAGGAATAGCTAAATTTGTGTAGTGAAGGTAACCATCAAAACCAAAAAGCTGGTCAAAATGCAATTGAAAGATTTCTGAGTTCAAGGCCAGCTTGGTCTACAGATCTAGTTTCATGACAGTCAAGTTTAGGCAGTGAAGGAAACCATTGAAAACAGAAAGTTGGTGAAGATGTAATTGAAGAAGTGTGCCATGTCCCAGCCCAGTAAGCAGCAGAGCCTGGCAGCTTCAGCCATGTGGTTCTGGAGTTAAGGGTACAAGAAAGGGCTTATGGAATTTGCCTCTGTGACTAAGGAGAGTCACGGAGGTCAGACACGTGTCAGGGGTGTCCCCGAATGGAGGCCCAGAAAGGCCATTGTGTGAAGCTATAAAGTTGAAGCCTGGATTGCCTTAAAGGCCCCAAGATGTTGGAAATGGCAGAGCCATGGGATCTGCTGAGGAGAGCTACTAACAGAGTGGAACCAGCCCAAGAGAAGAAAGTGTGTTGTAGTCAAAAAAATTGAAAAAAGTTGGAGATCTGAAGAGAGTTTGACATCAGACATGGGGATGCAGAATTTGGAGGTTGCTTGGCTGGTTTTCAATCTTGCTTTGGTCTAGTACTTCCTCACTATGCTCCCTTTCCTACATTTTGGAATGGTAATCTACATCCTGTGCCATCCTATGTTGGAAGTATGTGATATGCTTTTTGATTTTGGTTTTATAAGGGATTACAGTTAAGAGATTGTTTGAATAGCAGAAGAGACTTTGAACTTTGACCTTTTAAATGAGTCTGAGACTGTTATAGACTATGGGTACTTTTGAAGTTGGACTGAATACATTTTTACATTTTGATATGACTACAAGCCTTTGAGGGCCAGATGGTGGAATGTGGTGCTTTGAAAGAAAATGGCCCTCAAAAGGAGTGGCACTATTAGGAGGTGTGACTTTGTTGGAGTAGGTATGGCCTACCTTGTTGAAGGAGGTGTGTCACTGTGGAGGCAGGTTTTGAGTTCTCTTATATGTTCAAGTCATGCCCAGGAGTTCACTTCCTATTGCCTGCAAGAGGTCTCAGCTCTTTCTCTAGTACCACATCTGCCTGCACACTGCAATGTCCTGCCATGATAATGGATTAAACTTCTAAAACTATAAGCCACCCAAATGTTTTCCTTTATAAGAGTCGCCGTGGTCATGGTGTCTCTTCAAAGCACAAGAAACAGCAAGCAGGGTTGGTAAGCCTTAGGTAAATGACCCACAAAATGTCACAACTTTTGTGACCTGGCACCATTGAGCTTCTGACCTTTTTCGATTTCTGCCCCTCTTTGCTGCTCTCAAGTTCTCTTTTTCTTAATGAACTACCCATTTCTAGTAACTGTATCTGCTTCTCCATGCGTCCCTGGTTCAGTTCCTTGTTCTGGAACACACGAACCTAGAAATCCCAGCACATGCCCTGTGGCATCCTACATTCATCTCTAACACTCCCGAGGACTGTTCATGGTGCAGATGCCAGAATCATCCATGCCCCGCAAGTAACCCCTGTAAGCACACTGGCCAACCAAGGCAGACTTGAATGGAATCATTTTGTTGGTCTGTGATGACCCTCTTCATCTAGCAGGAGAAGAAATGGACACCTCAGGAAAATCTGGGCAATAACCTATTAACTAAACTTGATACAAAGTTAGTCTAAAATGCTAAATGCCTTTATCTTTGTTTGTTTTGAGATGTGGTTTATACAGCTTGAGCTTGCCTGGAACTTGCTCTGTAGCCTTGCCTTGAACTTGAACTTGCAGCCATATTCCTTCTTCAGCCTCCCACGTGCTGGAATGAGAAGGGTGTGCCACTATGCCCAGAAAAGATCACTAAATAAATTCAAAATTAAGTAGTTAAGTTACTCTTAATTATAATATGGTGAATATTTGCTCCAACCTCCTCCCATTCGTTTTGACTCGCCCTATCTATGTAAGTGCCTCTCCTTTGAACTTTGGTAGTGTTTTTCAGTTTTTGAGATAGAGTCTTACTCTGTAGGCCAGGTTGACTTGACACTGACCATGTCATTTGGCAACCTGGTTTTGAGTTCAAACTCATCTTCCTGTCTCAGCCTCCTACGTGTTGGGACTGAAGATAGGAACCACTGGGCCCTCTTTTGAATTTTAAAATGTTGACGTTCCCCAGGGTTCTCTTTCCCAACCTCTGTTTCCTCTCAACCCATCCACTCCTTTCCTCACTGATGACCCAAAGGTTGGGGCATTTCCTCCCTGTCGGTGATCCCTAGGATTAGAGTTCCTGCTCCCATTGGTTTGTAGAGTCACTTCATTTTTATGACTGGTTATCCCTATCTCCATGGCCCATCAAGCAGATGTGAAGAATTGAACGAGCTGGAATCTCCAGTGCTGCCATGCTCCCTCACCACCTTTCCCAAGCATCACTGCGTGACGTTGTCATTATAGTGACTATATGATATTGATCTTAATATCTCTACCACGCACAGTGCTGTCATGCACTAGATAAATATTTGTTGGATGAATTAGCGAATACATGAGTAGTAGGTTTAGCTTTAATGTGTCCCTCAGGTAGCCTATTAGGAATACAGAATAATTCATATATATTCACAAAGCATCATCTTTCAGCTGTGGTAGCTAGCTGCAGCTCCTGTGGTATCACGCCTGCCAGTATTCACACCCCTGTGCAAACCCTTTCCACAGCGAAATCGTGTCTTAGGACACTACAGAAGCGGTTGTCATGGATGCTGCTGACCTCCTCAAGAGATCATGGTGAAATGGTTTTTTTTATCTTTAGTCTTATTTTTATGCAGACTTACCACCCTAGGACTGCGGGAGGAGTACCAGTAAATGGAATGCTGGAATTAATGTTACACCCATAATCAAAACCATCAGCGCAATGCAGCTTCAAATCAAGGCATCTCAGTCCTCCATCAGCCTCCTGAATCGCTTTCCCCTGGGGCAGAACTGAGATTCCAACACGGTCGTGGCGAGTCTCAAGGAAGTGTGTAGTTCCCAGCAGGTGGCTTATCCAGGAGTATCCTCCTCCAGCCACACGGGTGTGCCAAGGCGCTACAGTCAGAAGGGGCCGCAGCCTGTCAGGGACCGCAGGGTCACCGAGTCCCACCACGCGGGCGGGGCAAAAGGCACCCGGGAGGTCCCAAGGGCAGGAAGTGATGGGGCGGGGCCTGGGAGGGTGTGCGCTTGCGCGGAGGCCCGCTGCTGGATCCCGCTCAGGCCGCGGCTAGAGTGCGTGCTCACGGTGACGGCTCGGCGTTCTCCCTGCGCTGGGCGGGGAGGGCGGAGATGGGGAGTTGGGGCCGGGGTTCGGGGCTGCGGTGGGCATGGGCCCTGCCGGGGTCGGCGCGAACGGCCGGGGTGGCGGGCTTTCTGGAAACTTGCCTCCCCCGCCGGCGGTGCTAGGTTCCGCCTGAGCAGCGCTTCCTCCTGCGGTGTGGCTGGCCTGGCCTGTGCGGGTCTCCCCTCCCGTCCCGCCGCTCCTCCTTGTTCAGAGACAAATGCTCCTGTCGCAACTATTAGCATCAGGACAGTTCCAGGGAACTTACTGAATCCTAAGCAACTTGTATTCGAGGATCATTTTTAAACATTATTTACATGTCACCTGCGGTGCGACAGGGAGCACTTGAGCGGGGCAAACCTCAGCCAGAAACGTTAGTCTCTGGAGGTGAAAATAACCACACTTGTAATTTAGGAGTTGATAGTTCGTAGGAACTGACCGCCTCAGGGCGACTCTCAAGGTCTTGGAGCCCTCCTAAAAGGATTTAGCTTCATTAGCCGGTATCCCCAGCCAACGTGCAGGGGTGCTGTGTGACATTTGGAAACTGAAGAGCCAAGTCTGATAACTTTCTTTTTTTAGAAGCCGCCCATCATGTACTTAGCTTGAATGATTATTTCAAAGTGCATGTCCTATTTTTGCCAATCTGACAGCTGTTTCCATAGAAACTAGAGAAGAAATAGTCGTTTTCAGGGAGAGTTGTTAAGACTGTCTTCCAGACGTCAGCTGTGAGAGCCAGTGAGTGCACTATTTGCTCATTCTGGGATGGCACTTGAAGAATTAAGGGTCTGGAATGTTCTTAGAGGCTAGCAATCCAAATAGTTTAATTTTCTCACATCATTAATTTCCTAATCCTACAAGTCTGCCAGCTATGTTTGTTGATCTGCCATGATTCTTTGACGAGCACATGGCAGCCCCAGTTCTTTCTTAGGTACTGTGCGGTGTGGTGATTGGCTCTTTGAAAACGTATAGATCCCCACCCCCTTAAAAAAAAAAACCTCCATTTTAAGGATTAATTAATGATTTCAGATTAACAACCACTGTTTCTATTCTGGGAGGCAGGTGATTGTCAATGGTAGAAATGATAATGATTTTAATTATGTACCTAGCGTTTGGGCCTTTTGTTTTTACCTTCTATTGGTAGACTGCGTTAAAAATGTTCGCACATGCCCTGAAATGAGCAGTTTTCATCTCATACGAACGGAGCCAAGCGATGTGAATAGTGTGTGTGATACGCTGATGAGAGTTTATCGTCGAAGGGGTGTCAGTGAACCAGACATTCTAGAATTTAGCAGTGGGTGGAGGAGGCTTGGAGATGGTGCCAGGAAGCAACATTAGGATGTTTACTGAAGCTCATAGAGAACCAGTGGCAATTACAGAAGTGCTTGCTTGGCTTAGTGTTTACAAAGTTCATGAACCCTGTAGAAGTTAAACTGCCCAGAAAGAGGAAATACTGGATCCCCCCAGAATCTGCTCCCTAAATTACATGTAGGTCTTTTCTGAGGTTATTTTTGTATCCATTAGTGTGTTTTATCTTTGTTAGTTTTACAGACCGGGCAGGGATTTTTGTCTTTTTTCTTCCCTGCTTTGTATCTGCTACACAGAATGGGTCTGATGTGTTGTATTCATTCATTATTTAATGAATTAATGACTAAAACACTCCTGAGTGGAAAGTTTGGTTAAGATGATCAAGTTTTATTAATTTGGTTGGCAACATTTTGATATAGGTAAATTTCACAGTAAATCTGAACTTGTGGCCTGTGTAGAAAGGTTTGAAACATTTGGCATTGTGAAGGTCTGATTCGGTTACATTGCGGGACTTCCTTTGGGTGGTTGTGTTCGCATCTTTCTGGCTCTGCAGAAGCTCACCTGTCCCTAACATGCAAACCTTCTCTGCTCAGTGTGACAGCCACTGGTTCATAACTCCTCCTATAATAAAAACGAAGCAGACTACAAATTCCGTTCCTTAGATGCATCTAGCCACATGCCGGGGCTGCCATAGTGGACAGCACAGAGAACATTTCTATAGGAAGTTTTATGCGGTCTTCCTTTTGACCTTCAACTTAGCCTCTCCCTGTTGTAAAGAAAGTGTAGGCAGAGACTGCACTTTCGTTTCCTGGCCACTCAGACCCAAATAATCACACAGAAACTATATTAGTTGCAACACTGCTTGGCCAATAGTTTAGGCTAATTTCTAGATAACTCTTATATCTTAAATCAACCCATTTCTCATAGCATACAGAGGGGAATCCCACATCAAGAAAGTCTTGTTTTTTAAATTATCTTCAACAGCTCTGTGACTCAAGTGCTGGAAGACAGGCCTGCCCTGGCACACTAGCTTCAGGGCACTTGCAGGTAGCACTTACTGCTGATTTAGGTTAGCAGATCTCTTTGTGTGTGACTGACTCTTTGGGTTAGACTTATGTTGTTGATTTCATTTTTTTTTTTGCACCAACACTACCAGGCTGATTTGCCTTTCTTAAGGATTGCTTTAGATTGCTTGGAGAAGGGGTTGCTAGTGAACTAAAGCAGAGGGGCTGGAGAGCCTGTAGTAAAATCTCCATGCAGGGTCACAGAGCCCAGGGTGAGCTGCAGTGACGTAGTAAGGACATAGATTGGCAGGACTGATTTAAAGTGGCCTTTGCTCTTTTGGGTGTTAAAATCCTAGGGCTAATCCAGTATAGTTTGGAACTTAGTCTCTGGAAGATTGGGAAATGTGTGTAAGGGGGATCCCTCAGGCTGCTTCTTGGCACATATTACATGGAAATATTAGCTTGCGCGTGAACTTGTGTGCAATCATGAAAATGTCTCTGAGATCATCTGTAAGACTCAGAAAGTGGACGAAGAGGGGGAACTGTGTTAGGGAGCTTCTGAAGCTCATTCAGATTTGGAAAGCACAGTGGTGTCAGAGAACATGAAGTCCTTCAGGCACTCAACTGCATCCATGGTTAGCCTCCCTCCCTCCCTCCCTCCCTCCCTCCCTCCCTCCCTCCCTCCCTCCTTCCCTCCCTCCCTCCCTCTGTGGTCTCTCACCACATGTATATTCTGTCATTCTTTCTGTGCAAACACTTACAGAACTTTCCCTCATGGGTCCACCTTGCATGGACTTGGTTTGCTGCAGCACCAACTGCAGACCCTACGTACACACTTCCTTAATTCCTGTGCTAGATATGCGTAATGTGGAGTTGTCTCTGTGGTAGATGTCTGCTGTTGGCTTTGAGACCAGTGGCCTTTAGGGGCTAACATGACCTCCTGCTGGCCTATTCCCTAAGTTGAGGTCATGGTCAGGCAAGTGCTAAAAGCTTTACGACAGTAAGCCATCAGATTTGAAGGAAAGAAAATGTGTTCATGTTGTTTTTGTAGTTTGATTTCTAGGGAAAAAAAAAAGCACATGGCATCAATAAGAAATTTTATGTATTTTCCCCCAATAAATCCAGTTCTTGATTAGAATGCCAACGCCACAAAGATAAGGACTATATTTTATGTTCTTCCAATAGCTTCCATACCACTTAGCCAATGAAGAACCCAACGGCGTTTTCACATACATGAAGATGGTCAGTCCCATTAGGTTACTATGGAGCTCAGACACTCCTGTTGCCTAGTGACATGGTATCTGTCTTAATGCAGGCTAAGAAACTACTCACATACAGGACCTGCAGCTATGTATAGCATGTAGTACTTGCTAATGGTAATGATGTGCTTTCTATTATTACTGTAGATGGTGTTGATTCTACTTTAAAAACAGTGTCAGTAAGACAGGATGCTGTGCTGTACCAGCAGCAGCGCACACATCTGTTAACTGCATCTCTTGCGTGCCTCAAGAGCACCTGGAGCTCTGCCTGCATGGCGAGGAGCCTTACGGTGCAGCTCTCCGTCACTTTTTTATATGTGACACATGGCTACGAGTTTGCAATCATTTTCAGACTTAAATTATTACCATCATCATCGTCATCATTGTCATTATCATACCTCACTTCTTAGTTTAGTGCAGCGCAGAAGAGAGGAAGCTAGAAAGTTCAAGTGTTTATCTAATTTGTTCTTCTATCAATAAAAACTTGGGAGTCAAGTGTCAGGGTGAAAGCCTCATCAAAGAAGTGACAGAGGAGCAACCAGCTGTCCTTTTCCCCACACTCCCCAGATCAAAAAGGCATCTCTCTCAGCCCCTCCTTAAGCCTTCCTGTGCCTCTCTATTGTATCCTGGGTCCTCTAAAATCTCTATGGTCAATTCTCGTCAATAAGACACTGGCTGCCCCTCCCCACCCAAGTTTTACTTTATTAACACAGTCTCAAGAGTGTCACACTGTGATCAAATATACCACAACAGGAAGTATCTTGTTAATGTCAAGCTATTAATAGGCTAAGTTGACTCTACTCTTTTTTAATTGGTAGTATCTCAAGAAGGGCTTCCATGGGGTTAATTTTCACTTAGTGTTGGCCTTATTCACTTCATAAATTAATAACACAAAAGTGTAGTGTACAAATTACGTACAAGTACAGTCTAATAACCTTCAAATTGTCAACTATGCAGACAATGCTAGTCACTAAAATTAGCAGTTTTGAAACATCTTTTTAGGTATTAATATTGTAATAGTAAAGTTAGTTTCATGACATGTCCTCCATGAGATTTTAAAACATTAGAAAAATTGAAAAAAATCTGAGGAACATAGATATAGCCACATAGGTGTAGCCACATAGATATGATTATCAGTATTACAGCCTTGGCTCTATGTCCTGTGTGTGTATATATGTGTGCAGAAGTACAGTTGTGTGGAGCTGTATATGTCTGCATGTATTTGCAAGAGTACTTGGAAATAAGCTTCATTCATGAATAGATACTCTATCACGTATGTCAGGAATGAGATATTCACATCCATATCATCATCTAAGAAAAGTCATTTCCTACAACAACACATCTGTGTTCAGACACATCCATTTGTCTCACTTGACTTCTGCAGCTGATGTTCACTACAGACTTTATCCAATGCATTTGATTATTCTGTCTTTTTTTTCTCCCAGCATCTATTTTCTCTCTCTCTCTTTTTCTCTCTCTGTTTTTATGCATGTGTGTGTCATAGCACATGTATGGGTACCAGAGGACAGCTTGAAGGAGTTGGTTCTCCTTTCACTCATGTGGGTCCCAGAGTCATCAGGTCATCGGCTGGTTCTTTCCAAGCTTCAGGGAGATTTCCTACTCATGTGACCAGCTAGTACTCAGCGGACTAGCTAGGGCCTGTGCAGACACCGAGTTCTCTCTGTGCTCTTCTGTGCTCCTGTGCTCTGCCCGTAAGATCCAGCTACCGGCAGGTTAGGGCAGGTAAGGGGCTAGTCTCTCCTGTCTGTGTGTTTTTAGAAACTTATCAGGTAATTCTCTGCGTTAGTTGTACGTTCTCATCTTGTTTCCTATCTTTTGATTCTTTATCACCTACTGCCAAGTATATTGAAACCCTTGTTTTATGTATTCTGATTTTAAAGCAATTTTTTAGGTGACATTAAAGTCTCTCTTCTTACATCCTGACTCCAATCAAAAGTCTCTCTCCCTCCTTTCTTTTTCTTTTTTCTTTTCTTTTCTTTTTCTTTTTTTTTGAGATGGGGTTTCGGGGTTTCCCTGTGTAGCTCTGGCTGTCCTAAAATTCCCTTTGTAGACTAGGCTGGCCTCGAACTCAGAGATCTTCCTGACTCTGCCTCCCAAGTACTGTGATTAAAGACATCCACCACCCTGCCTAGCTAAGTTTCATGGTTTTATTTGAAAGAATACATTGGAATTTTGTAAGTTAGACTTTTCTGTCCTATTATATTCATTGTATTTGTCAATTGATACAAATTTATTCTTGTTTTACCTAAGCTATTTCTCTTCCCCCAAATGATTTTCTGATCAGATTCCCTGCAACAAAAAAAAAAAACCACATTTTTTTTTTTTTAAAATGAAGTTTTCGATTTAAGTGTTGCAAATAAGCACTGTGTAGTGAACTAATGCTGTGTGTACCCGTTTGGTTTGTCGAAAGGGGCTGCTGTGGGCAATGGGCAAGAGCACAGGCGTTCATCTTAGGATGTTTAACACACATTTCTTAAGCATCCCACACCGGGTTTGCAAAGACGTATTTTCCACAGGTGCTTACATCTTATCTTTTGTGTTTTAGGTAGCCGAGCAAAAGCAAGATGAGCTTCCTGTATGGACTGCAGTCTTCCACGAGAAACCGGTTTCTCTCTGGAGTGAATTCCCTGGCCAACTGGAGACAGTGGAAACCACTAGCAGGCTGTCCACAGGCACGAAGACCTTGGGTAGTAAATGCGAGTCGGGGACTTAACACAGTCAGTCAGCGTCACTCGCTGACTTTACAGCTTGGAAACTTCCATTTTTGTAGGACCTCCAGTAACAAAAAATCAAGATACTTCTCAAATGGCCAAAGCCAGGAAACAGGGGTGCTTATCGACAAACGTACTGTTCTCACGTACTGTTCTCTCGGAGCGAGGGAAGGGGTTGGCGGTCCTGCTCCTGCAGCCTTGTGTCCTCGGAGCTGCCCTGCAGCAAGAGCCGCCCGGAGTTTCCACACGTCTCCACGGGCTCTGGCCGCCCCAGTCCCTCTCTTGCTGCTTATTCTGAAACCAGTGCAGAAGCTCCTTGCCATCATTGTGGGCAGGTAAAAATACTTGAGGGAAACAACATTTGTGTTTAAGTTCTTAACTTTTCATATTACATTTGTATCAACTTACAATATTTTTTAATAATTGAATTTTATTGTTTTATAAAACTCTACTTTTAAAAAAACTTTCCCTTATACCATATTCAACTCAAAATTTGAGTTTCTAAAGGTAAGTTCTACTAGTCTTGTTCTATGCGATCTTGAAATCATTTGCTTATTGTACAGAAATGGATCCTTAAGTTTGGTTGCTAGAGACGTTTCTAAGAGGCTTCAGATCTCTAATCGGGAGAATGGGAAGTACTGGCGGCAGCTTGTGAGACAGCAGCACCTAAGAACATCACCTTTGCAGTTTGTGGGACTTAGGCAGTGAGCATGAAGTGAGGGTCTTCCCTCATATAACTGGGGGCTCAGGCTTAGCCATATCAGTGATGCTCATCTCTACCATCCTGTTTTCAGTGTATCCTTGTTCTGTTTCTCTTGGTCATCCTTCATGATTACTTGTTTTATAGCTAGTGCTTGTTTCTCAACCCCCTTTCCTCATTTCATGAAGGTTGGAGAAGGCAAATCATTTCTTCATAAAGTTTTCTTATGTTTAGCTCTCTACTTCCTTCCATACTCACAACCCAGTCTGCTTTTATTAAAAGCTGAAGAATTCCTCTATAATGTGTTTAATTCTACATGTTTGATGTTCAGTGTCAGAAAATTGGTATCTACGTTTGCTCCTAAGTAACCATCTCATCCTTGTTTGTAGGGATGATGGTTTTGTGAGTTCTAGTCCTTTAAAATTGTCTGATTTGGTGTTGATTTTACTATTGTAAATTTCCTCTTACAATATGTTCCACATATAAGTAAGTAGTAATTCTATAAATGTTGTAAATAGGAAATAAGTGGCCAGGCAGTGGTGGCACACATCTTTAATCCCAGCACTTGGAAGGCAGAGGCAGGCGGATCTCTGTGAGCTCAAGGCCAACCTGGTCTACAGAGTGAGTTCCAGGACAGCCAGGGCTACATAGAAAACCCCTGTCAACCCTATCTCCAAAAACCAAAAACTTAAAAAAAAAAAAAAAAGGAAAAAGTGTTCATATGACTCCTTGGTTCAGTCACTTTGCCAAGGCATTTCATGTGTGTCTCTGCGCCAGCTTTCCAACACTGAAATGTCTGAGATAATAAAGGCAGCAAAGACATATTTCAGCTCATGCTGTCTGAGGTTTCAGTCCATGGTTGCTTAGGCCCTAGGGCCACTTGGTGCATCTTGGTGGGAATACATGGCAGAGGAGACTTAATCCATTTCATGATGGCCAGGAAGGCAAAGAGAGAAATGGATAGGGGCCAGGAGCCTAACATCCGCTTCAAGGACATCCCCAGTGACCCTACTTCCTATCACTAGAGACCTGACATCTTGTAGTAGTGCCACAGGCCGGAGACCAAGCCTTTGATGTGGAATACAGAGACCTTCTGGTGGAACTATGATAGCAGGAACTTGGTAAATTACAGGATCTACAAAATTGCTTTGTTAAATGAATCCCTGTTAAGGGATTTATGTTTGTGTGTGTGTGTGTGTGTGTGTACACATATGTGTGTGTCATAAGTTTTATTAAGACCTGACAAATGTGTACACAAAGAAATGTTTTGTTCCACTATTGAAAACATTGCTTGTTGTCAGTGTTTACTGCACTTGAGAGAACTATTGTCAGCTCACAAGGCCGTCCCCAGGTTGCATCTGTAAGGTGTCCATTTCTTTACTCCGCTGCTTCCAATCCTCCCTTCCCTCTTGGTGCTCTAGTGACACACTAGTGGAGCTGCTGCTCTGGGCAGCACCGCTCACTCCTGGAGTCAGAGCCGAGGTAGCTTCTCTTCTTCCTTGCTGGGTTATAGACTGAGCTGGAGTCTGGGGACCAGCGGGAAGAGCAGTTTGAAAGGTACATATTTATCCTTCGTGACCCCAAGATGATGGCCTGGGGACTCTATCTACCTTCCCTTTACTCCTGGGTTTTCCTCTTGCTGCCTACGATGGACCGACTGGACCATCCGGCCACTGTGGCTAGGTTGTCCTCTGTATCAAGCTATTACATGAGGAAGAGCCTATGAGGTGACATGTGCAGAATCATTAGAAGAGCACTTTGACATGGCAACCAATTCCAGTGTTGGTCGGTGGCAGCTGTAAGACAGCTCCCCACGGTAGTCTTTGCCGTCACACTAGCTGAGGAGGGAAATTCAGACGAGCCTTATGGATTTTATAGAGTTTCTGACTTTTTCATACTTTAGCTAAGAATTTTATAATTTAAAATGCTATGTGTACAGAGAAACATAGAGATTGAAGTAATTGATGCTGTAAAATTGTGGCTCATGTGTGTGAGCTTTGTTGGAAGGTGAGCATGCACTTACGATGCTCCTTTCTGGTTTGTCACAGGGGTATAAGGAAATGGTGGCAAGCACTTCCTCCCAACAAGAAGGAACTATTTAAAGACAGCGTGAAGAAGAATAAATGGAAGTTGCTCCTTGGCCTGAGTGCCTCTGGACTGTTGTTTGTGGTGTTCTATTTCACTCACCTGGAAGTGAGCCCTGTCACAGGAAGGAGCAAACTGCTGTTGCTGGGGAAGGAGCACTTCAGACTTCTCTCAGACCTGGAGTACCAAGTGGTAAGTAGCAAGAACTGTCCTTAGCTAGATTGCATAAGGAGGCACCGAGGCAGGAGGCCTCTTTACATATGGAAGATGTACTGCTTTTAATTTTAGTCTTTGATAGAACATAGTAACTTTTTCCCAGGTCTCATACCCAGGGAAGGGCTTTGCATCATGTGCAGTGGGGCTTTCCTCCCACCCGGGTGGCCCCTGCTCTGCTCAGGAAAACCTCGCTTGATGTTCAGACTGGCTCAAACCAGCGACTAGATCATGCTGAACTGGGAACTGTGCCTTTGTGATTGTGCCCCGTGCTCAGCAGTGCCAGTTTTCCTTCCTCTGCTTTCTTACCATAGGGCAACTTAACGTAGTCTGTGTCCACTGGCCTTATTAGGTTAAGCTCCATGGGACCAACAACATTGTTGGTTTGTTTATTTTATCCTAGGAACTAACACAGCATGCAAAGTAGTGCCTAGTTTTTATGTATCAAATAAGTGCTTTTTATGTATCAACTAAGTAAATAGGTTGTGAGAATTTTTATACCTTGAAAGTCAGGTGTAATAAGACAGTTGTTATTTTTCCAAATATCAGTTTTGACTTTTGAAATCTTGCTGTATTTTCTGCCATTTTTTTCTTCTTAAGACAGTTTGCCCATGAGACCCAGGTTAGCCATCAACCTGTGACCCTTATGTCTCCGTCTCCTAAGTGCTGAGGTTATAGGTGTGTGCCATCATAATAACTTCTTTTCTGAATGCTCAGTAAAGGAGTGATTCAGAAATCTTAATTCTTTGAGATGTGTAATAACTTTAGTACTAATGACACATTGTGTACTTTGTGCTCTCGTGTGTCCTCAAGGATGAAGACCATCCTTGCATTCCAGTAGATACCACTTACAGGGATGTGCTGAATGCCATTGGTTGACTAGGTGATAGCTCCAGGGTGCTCAGGTCTTCATGTCTGTTTAATGCAAATGAATACCTGAGCTTGTCAAAGGAAAGTTATCATTGATACTGTCTTAGTTAGGGTTTCCATTGCTGTGAAGAGACACCATGACCACAGCACTCTTATAAAAAAAAAACAAAAAAAAAAAACCATTTAACTGAAGTGGTGACTTACAGTTTCAGAGGTTTAGTCAATTATTTTTATGACAGGGAGCATGGTGGCTGGGGGTATTGCAGCATGCAAGCAGACATGGTGCTGGAGTACTCTACATCTTGATCCAAAGGCAACAGGAAATGAACTGAGACACTGGGCATGGCTTGAGCATATATGAGTCCTCAAAGTCCACCTCCACAGTGACAGGCTTCCTCTAACAAGGCCATACCTACTCCAGCAAGCCACACCTCCTAACTATTTTCTTTTTTTCTTTTTTACCATTTTCTTTTAAATACCACAGATAGTAATGTCTTTTTACTATAAAAATTGCTCTTAGTTAAGATAATGACACTGTCTTAGAAGAATACATACAGAAATTCAAAGTATCTTTTAAAATTTAGTCTTAATAGGAAGATAGGTTGAGAAAAATATTATAGAAAGATTGGAACAAACCTTGTATGAAATTGTATATCTTCTACTATTCAGATAGCTTAAAAAATGAATACATGAATATATGAATGGATTTGTTTATATGTATATACTGTGTGTATACATATGACTTTGTATATATGTATAAGTGTGTTCATGTGATTAGACATTTTTATTGCTTTATCTACTGGTCTGTGAATCCAAACATTTTTATAGAGCTATTATAATATTCTATAATTTCATAGTGTGTAAACTAGTGTGTTGTCAGATTGACACAAACTAGAATCATCTGAGAGACAAAGGAGCCTCTGTTGAGAAAATGCCTACACAAGAGTGGTCCATAGGCAAGCCTGTGGTCCATTGTCTTCACTAATGATTGATGTGGGAGGACCCAGCTCACTGTAAGCAGTGCCATCCTTGGGTAGGTGGTTCTGGGGTGTGTAAGAAAACAAACTAAGGCAGCTATGAGGAGACACCAGTAAACAACATTCTCCCAGGGCTTCTGCTTCAGTTCCTGCCGGGCCTGGTGATGGAGTGTGGCCTGAGAGTGCAAGATGAAATAAACCCTCTCCTCCCCAGTGGCTTTGTCGTGGTGTTTATCACAGCAGTAGGCAGCAAATTCAGATTCTTTGAGGAGGATTAATAGAGGACTTTTAAAATTTGTTTACACTGTGAATTATTCTTTTTTTTTTAAAGATTTATTTATTTATTATGTATATAGTATTCTCAGTATTCTGTGTACAGGCCAGAAGAGGGCACCAGATCTCATTATAGATGGTTGTGAGCCACCATGTGGTTGCTGGGAACTGAACTCAGGACCTTTGGAAGAGCAGGCAGTGCTCTTAACCGCTGAGCCATCTCTCCAGCCCCTGTGAATTATTCTTTAAAAATGGTGATTGATGTAGTCTTCTAAGTCCATATTCCATTAAGTCATATATTGTAGTGCATCTTGAAAAAGATTATCAGCCAGGCGGTGGTGGCGCACGCCTTTAATTCCAGCACTCGGGAGGCAGAGGCAGGCAGATCTCTGTGAGTTGGAGGTCAGTCTGGTTTACAAGAGCTAGTTCCAGGACAGCTAGGACTGTTACACAAAGAAACCATGTCTTGAAAAGCCAAAAGAAAAAAAGAAAAATGTTATCAACTTGATTTATATATTAAACTATGCATTTTATAAAAATTAAATATTTGTAGAATAGCCTTAATTTTTCTCAGTATATATGATAGAATCTCTCAGAAAAAAGCTTCAGAAAAAAAATGTTCTCCTATATAAGATAGCTATGCTTTTTAATCAGCATCACATAGAGAAAATGATTTGGCCATTAGTTCTGAGATCTCAGTGATTTTCTTTCCTTCAGTGTCGATCAAATATTTTACAATTTGTGAGATATTGTCTCTCTTTGTAAAAGCCTGAGTCTATATTATGAATAGAGTGTTCTTCCATTTAGTAGATTATGAAAGTAATTAATTTTCTTTGACTCTCTCTCTCTCTCTCTCTCTCTCTCTCTCTCTCTCTCTCTCTCTCTCTCTCTCCTGACTGGGTTTCTTGTATCCCAGGCTGGCCTTGAACTTCCTCTGCAGCAGACAAAGGATGACCTTCTAACCATCCTGGTTCCACCTCTCCAGTGTTCAGAGTACAAGGCTGTGTACACACTGGGTTTGTGCTGAGTGAGGCTCGAGCTCAGGCTTTGCATACGCCATTAGAGTGCCCACTCTGAGCTATATATGAAGTTTTTCATGTGAATCCTTTAGTATCTAGGCAGTTTTGTTTCCTGGAATTCTTAGGAAGATAGAAATAACTAAGCATTTTACTTGCATATAGATTAATAGAAAAGAAGAATAAAATTTGAATTGAATTATGCTATATGAAAAAATCGTATAATTTATTCCTTTGTGAGACACTATACTGCTTTTACATGAATAATTTAAATTTCAGAAATGTGAGCATTTAATATATGTAAATTTTCATACAATTCAAAATTAAAATACCCAACACTAGTCATATGAAGCACTTTTCATGAAGCAGCATAAGCAAGAGCTCTTAAACAATACTTTTTGAAAAATCTTCTAGTGGATGGAAGAATTTAAAGACGCTATGCTACCCGAGAGAGACCCCCGCTACCTGACTGTTAAAGAAGTGGTGTATCATCTGACTCAGTGCAATCAGGATGTCCCAGGGATCTCTGAGATCAACTGGGTGATTCATGTGGTTGATTCCCCAGATGTGAATGCCTTTGTCCTTCCTGTAAGTAAATACTTTAAAATACATTTTTGTTTCTAGCTTTCGTGCCTTTAAGTTTTACTGTGGGCTGATTGCTTATGTTATTCTCTTTATGTGCAGAACGGGCAAGTGTTTGTTTTCACTGGGCTTTTGAACAGTGTAACTGATACTCACCAGCTCTCCTTCCTTCTGGGCCATGAGATTGCACATGCAGTCCTGGGGCACGCAGTAAGTACCCGGATGATGTGCAGCTGTTGAACGTTGCTTTGGTGTTACCACGTTGTAGCCTTTAAAGAACCCAATCTTTTCAGGATTTTTTTTTTTTTTTAATGATGGCATGTACTTGCCTTATTCTGTACCTGAAAAAAAGTGATTAGCCTATTTTGAGACTTTTACAGTCTTTAGTGTGTGATACCGAATAATTAGTGTTTCTCTTAAATACTGTTTTTATCACCTGTCTCTTTTGCTAAAAAGTAATTAGTCTCAACCTCTAATTATTTCACATTAAAATTTAAACTTTCATAATTATTAACACACTTACATGTAGTCAGAAAACTAATTGTTGGAAAGTGATATTACTATTTAAGTAGTAAATCAGTTTTATTCTTACTCATTTTCAAAAGATGGCTTGGAATATTGTTGGAAAATGTCTAAATGATATGCAATATGACACGAATGTGGAGAAGTAATGACACCTTGCTGGAACAGTTTACTGAGCTTCATCTAATATGTTCTTTCTCACTCAGAGCTTTAATAATAACTTATGAGCATGTATCTATCATCCCTGGTTTATATGTTAAGAAACTAACATTTAAAAAGACTAATAGTGGTCATATGGGTCTTTAATAACACACAAAACATATTTTTTTGTACTCGTTTTTGATTGCTATTTATTGAAAATGTTAATGAATCTTTTGCACATATAAATAGAGATAAATATATTTTTATTTTCTAATGGAATATGCAGTTAATGTTTGTGAGAGGATTACAATAAGCTAAATTGTAAGTGCAAATATTTTTAACTTCAAATGGAAATTATAATGGTTTTAAATCTTTCCCAAAGTCATTTAAAATTCTACCTATTCTTTTTTTTTTTTTTTTGAGACAGGGTTTCTCTGTAGCTTTGGAGCCTGTCCTGGAACTAGCTCTTGTAGACCAGGCTAGACTCGAACTCACAGAGATCCACCTGCCTCTGCCTCCCGAGTGCTGGGATTAAAGGCGTGCGCCACCACCGCCTGGCAATTCTACCTATTCTTTAGTGGAATAATTAGGCAAGCTGGGCCAAAGTTGCTGTTTTTTGAAGCATTCATGATTTCTTTTGACCTACAGGAAAATATTTAAAGAATATTTTCCCTAAATATTTACAAGAATAAATCTAAGCAATAGAAATAGTATCATTATAGTGTATTTCAACATCTCTCAGATAATGATGTCTTAATATATCAGTGATGCATTAATGAATGAGACAGACACTTTCTCTTGGGTTAGTTTGGCAAAGTGTAAGTTTAAATTTGATTTCGCCACTTCTCTTCCTGTGTCTTCCATCTGTATGTTGTGTATATGTGTGTGATCTATTTGTCCCGTTGCCTGTATCTGTGTATGTATGTTTGAATCTGTGCCTGTGTCTCTGATTATGTCTGTCTGTGACACCGAACTTTGGTCTGTGTTTATTGGACAACACAGAGAATTTGGTAATCTTTAAGCAGAAATCTTTAATGGTTTTACAAGGGGAGAAATGACTTTACTGACCCCATCTGACCCAGAATAGCACCCAGTAGTGTACGCAGGTGCTGCCAACTTGTATCTACATGTTGTTTAAGGTTGCTTTCAAGATGTGGCTGTTGTAGCTTTAAAAGATGGTACCATTCAGCTGATGTGGCATCCATCAATGCCTGTCAGTGTGGGGTTACCACCACCAGTACAGGATGGCAGTCAGATGAAACAGAAGAGGCAGGGAACAGCCATGATGGAAAAAAGTTATTGTTTCTTTGACAAAGGTCTCTTATTAACACAACATTTTCTCTTTCGGAAGTCTTAGTTTTGATTAAACCTGGCTTTTATTCTGTTTTCTTTTTTCTATAAATATGCAGTTTAAAAAATGTTTCTATTTTTTAAGACTAAAAGCAGTTATACTCTCTTTAATACTCTATAACAAGGGTGTTCTCTTTATAAACATTGTCATGTTGACTTCAGTCTTTCATAGTAGAATTCAATAACTGTTTTACAGCTAGCAACTGTTGTGTGATAGTTGTTTTTTGAGGAGAGATTATATTGTGAAGGTCATAGTCTGATTTTAGATTTTAGCCATGTTGTGTCCATTCAGGGAGTGACTGGTAGAAAGTCAGCCTGGTAGTGAGTTAACACACACTAGTGACTGGTGAATATGCCCATGCATTTAACTTTTACTAGACATTACTGGGCAGAACACACTTTTTATACAAGCCTTTTCTGCTTACTGCTGTGAATGTGTCCAACACTCAGAACCCAATTCTCAGTGATAAATACCAAACTTTCACTACAGAAAATTTGTATAAATGTGTTATTTTCTTTCATGTATTAGGTCATACACACCAAAATACCTTTAATTAAATTTGTGATCTCCTTCTGAATTTTCTTGTTTTAAGTGTGTTATCTTATATGTATAGGCTTTATGTAACAATATAAATGTGATAAACACTTTTATTTGATGTGTAGAGTATAGTGTCTATGTTAGAAACCAAAAATAGCATCAGCCTGTGTTTTTTTTTTGGTCCTTTTACTAATAGCTATGTGAATTGGAGCAATCACAAAATATCTATTTCCAGTCCATTATCTATAAAATGGGGCTTATCATACCAGAGGAATCATTGTGCTGGTTAATGTAAGAAACTAGTTTATTAATTTATTTAATTAATTTATTTGTTACTGTGTCTGATGATGAATAATTAGCTCAGCAAAAGTGGTACAATGTTAAAGGCATAAGTGACTCACAGGTGTATAAGCAAAGAAAAGGGGGCATGCCAGAAGACAGCATGTATATGAAGGGAGAAATTCTTGACAAGTAAAAACTCTTGGCTGCAGCCTGATGGCATGAGTTAGATCCCAGGTCCCACGTATGAAAGGAGAGAACTGACCCTACAACTTGTCCTCTGACCTCCTTGTTACACGCAGACGTTTCTGTCCTTTCTCATCCTACAGCAGAGTCGTTCAATCCCAAAGAAACACACAGAGACTTATATTAATATATAAACTGTTTGGCATATTAGCTCAGGCTTATTATTAATGAGCTCTTACAACTTAAATTAACCAATAGTTCTTACCTATGTTTTGCCATGTGGCTTGGTACCTTTTATCATTAAGGCCTTCTCATCTTGCTTCCTCTGTGTCTGGGTGTCCACTGCAGACTGAGCTTTTTCCCTTCCCAGAATTCACCTAGTCTGGTCACCCCACCCTTACTTCCTGCCTGGCTACTGGTCTATCAGTGTTTTCTTAAAACCAATACAAGTGACAAATCTTTACAGTGTACGAAGCATTATATTAGAGCACCTTGTCTATTGTACTATGGCATGCCCATGCCCTACACACAAACACACACATACACACACACACACACACACTAAAAACTAAATATAATAAATAATTAAAAAAATCAGATCTTTGTTCATGTTGGCCAATTGAACACACATAATTATTTAGTATGATTAAGTGATGGCTAGAAAGTATAAATGTGTACTGTTTCCATTTACTAAATACTAATTTATTAAGTGATTTTCGTTGTTTTATTATTCTCAGGCAGAAAAGGCTAGCTTGGTTCACTTACTGGATTTCCTTGGTATGATTTTTCTCACAATGATTTGGGCTGTCTGTCCACGAGACAGCTTGGCACTTCTGGGCCAATGGATACAATCGAAGCTGCAGGAGGTAAGTCTAAGATGACCTGTGGTGAGCATGCAACAGTACCCATGGAAAGCAGTGTCTCTCAGAGCTGTGTTAAAGTCTGTCCTGGAGTCAGATATGGAATTTTAGTGTCTGATTTTCATTTTTAGGTGTTGTTCCTATGTAGCATTTAATTAAGGAATTCTACATCTGCTCAGTGATATATAAGGATTGATTAAAAGAGCTACCATGGATTTTTTTTTTCATAGATGTTGATATCATAGAGACAAAACCTAGTCACTGGTCCTTCCCTTATCTCTGTGACAGTGGCATCCTTCCTCCAGAGAGCTCTTTCAAGAAGCCCGAAGTTTTAATGATCATGGGGCTGGCTGTGGTTTCATATCATTCTCCGTCGCTGCTTATGCAGTTAAACAAACACTTCCTAGAATACATGGGTGGGGCAGTTTTAGGTGCTTTAGTGCTGATAATAATAATCTCGTGACTAAGCCCTGTAGTAATATGGGTGGCGGCGGGGCTGCGTCCCCAACACCCCAGCCGCCTGCTTGGCTAGCTTATGCCCCGAAATAATTACACAGACACTGTATTCTTTTAATCACTGCTTGGCCCTTAGCTCTAGCCCTTACTGGCTAATTCTGATATCCCAATCAACCCATCTCTAATAATCTGTGAGCACCGGTCTTACCGGGAAGATTCTAGGTCGGAGCTTCATCACGTGTGTCTGCCCGGGAGCGGGGCATGGCGTCTCTCTCTGAGGCGTCTGCTCCTGAGAGGAGAGCTGTCGAGTCTGACCTCACTTCCTCTTCCTCCCAGCGTTTTGTTCCGTTTACTCCTCCCACCTATCTTCTAACCAATGAAATGGGCCAAGGCAGTTCCTTTATTAGCCAATGACCTTCCTCCATCAAAGCCCTTCATTGTTTAGAGTGCTGTGTTACTGAGGATTGGTCTTGTCATCCTCACAGCTATGCTAACCACATTGAAACAGTGGTTCTCAAATTGAAGAAGAAAGAGCAGTTAGGTTCAGATGATGGCACATCATGTTTGGAACTTTCTTCTGTCAGTGACCTGCTGGGCTGTCAATGAAGCCCTGCCTCTTAGGCGTAATTTTTTCAACTAATAGTTAACCTGAGAACAGGGATGCCTTTGGTATGGATCCTTTTCTTCTAAATTGAGGCCTCTCAATGACTCTGTTGTCAGTGGATGTTGCTCCATTGGGTTGGTACACTCAGTGGTGCACACTTGGTTTGTGCACTCAGCTGACCCCTGCCTTGCAGTTCTCCAGCTTAAAACCTGTAGCTGAGAGGGAAGGAAGTCCTGGGCTACGCTCACATACTGTTGCTTGTATCTGTTACAAGCATGTTGCTGTGTTTGAATAGTTGCTTCCTGGATTAATAGCTCCTTTGTCAAAAGTCCTGCTTCTTGATCCAGTTCCTACAAAGTTTTAGTGCTTACTGCAAATTAGAATTTAATTGGAAAACATTCTCATAAATACAAGTAATTAGGAAAATTAAAGTTACGGTAACTGTTCATGTTTTTTTTTTTAAAAAATTAAATCAGAAGAAAGTTTTATTTTCCTAACTAATCAATATTTAGAAAAGGAAATGAAGATAATTAATCACAGAAGGGGCTCTCCTCTGTGGTTAATTTTCCCTCTGATGTTTTCGGCTAGTGTTATTGGCTCTCATTTACCTATATTTTTTTTAGAACTGTGAGATTTATGTTCCTTGGCCCTAGTTAAGTCTGTCCCACTCCTCAGCAGCACTTTCTTCAGCAGCAGAGATTTTACGTGGGGAGTGAAATAAACTGATGGTAGCAGAGGCTGTCCAGGCAGGCGCATCCCTAGCTTCCTTATTTTCCTGCTTAACACAGGAGTCTAATGGAAGAAACAATGGCCTCATTTACATTTTCCGTCTTAGAGGACAGACATTTCATACTAGATTTTCTGTGAAATTAATTTAACATTCATTTTTTTAATTCCTTTGATCATGAAATAAATCCACTTAATGAAGTTTTTTTCTGTCCTCCTTCTCAGTATGTGTTTGATAGACCGTACAGTAGAACACTGGAAGCCGAAGCCGACAAGATTGGACTGCAGCTCGCTGCAAAGGTAAAGCGATCAATAGCTGAAAGCAGTGTCCCTCTCACAGCTGACCAATGTGTGCTGTCTTGACGTGTGGCACAAGCACAGGCCAAACATTAAGTCATGCACCGTGGTAACCCTTTGTAGTACTCATCTTTGTATTATTATAACAAAATTTTACAGACAGCTCAAGTATAATAAAAGGTTTGCTGAGCCCACAGTCAAGAAGTTTCAGGGGCGTGTTAAATGCCCATGTTGGCTCAGTTCTGGTGAGCGCAGAAGATGGTGTCATATTATGGCAGAATCATGTGCAGAAACAAATCGGTTACATCTAGAACCAGAGAAGAGAAAAAGAGATGACAATCAAGATGGCACAGTCCCTTTTCAAGGGCACATCCTCAATGTCATAAGTGGTCCGTTATTTGCCTCCCCTTTGAAGGGTTTGTCACCTCCCTGGAGCACCTTATTGGGGAAATGCCTTTGGTCACAATGGACCCTTAGGGGTGACTTAGCCCTGATCCCCACCATAGTACTTTCCATAAATCTATAATACTTGAAGGCTGTATCTCTTAAAGGAATGAATGAGTAACTGAAAATATTCAGCTCTCTTCTCTATATGTGACTGTAATTGGCAGGATGTATTAAAAGTTTTAATTTTTATTAGAAAGCATTTTTTTGCATGCATGAAATTTTTGGTTATAGACACGAAGTATGCAAATTCAAACTTCAAAAACATATGAATGTATAATACCTTAGGCCCTTATTGCTCTGTGTGTCTTCTGGAAGGCCAATGCTGCCTCTGTTCTACACCCCTTGTCTCTGTGACCTAATGGGGGGGTTGAGAAAATAAGACTGTGTGAGCATCTACTACTGAGCTGTGTCATGGAGAAAAAGCGGGGTCAGTGTAGCAGCTGGCTCTCTGAAGCTCCAGGGGTGGCTCTTGGTCCTCACAGGTTTGTGCTAGTTCTCTGTTGGGCAGGAGCCTTCACCAATAATTACTATTTTAATCACCTGTGGTAGCTGAGTTATCGTTGTTAGCAGAACATTTTTAAATGAGTATAAACTATGCAGTTTATGTATTAAATTACAATGTTATTTGGCCCTTTGTTGAGTTTCCAGTAGTTATTAATTATTAAAAGTCACTATTATTTAACTTGTCATTGTGAATCCTAATGGATTTGGCTCTGAAAATGATACTACATATTTACAAAAGTAAAAGTGTCTCTTGGCACGTTAAGTAAGAAGGACCAGGCTCTGTGTGGTAAGAGGTTATTGAGTAAGGCCCAAAGCCGGTGTATGGGCTCCTAATCTGAGTGCGCTGGCCTCACAAGGTTCCTTATGTGCGTTTTGTCCTCTGGTTAAGAAGCTTTAGTTTCCCTTAGTAAATTGATTCTGAGTTCAGAGAAACCTTATTATATTAGCTCTTTTCTGTCACAAGAGGAAGTGGTCAAGGTAGTTCCATTTTCTCCATGGACAGCTAACATCCTCAGCCCCAATTATTGAAAGGTAGATCTGATATAACACCTGCAATTGTAATAGCTTAGAGGTGGAGGCAGGAGGAGCGGAAGTGCAAGGCTAGCCTGAGCTACATGACACTCCTGGAAAGGCTGGACAGACAAAAACTGTTATTTTTGTTGTAAGAGTTAATTACCTTTTTGGAGATTTGCTCCCTTGTGACTAGTCATTCATCCCTGGCACATAGTTCCTTTAGGGGGTTCTGTAGTGTGGACTTGATGTTCTTCGATCTTTGCATGCTTGTATACATTTTATAATGATATCATTAAATTATATGTCTATAAAAACTAGCCTGGGCTAACCAACCAGTATCTAACGCACTGAATTTTCCCATCCAAGAATGATGTATTTGTCATTTACTTAGCTGTTGTTTAATTATTCTTAATAATGCTTTAAGCTTGGTTTTGTATATGGGATGGCATATATTTTGTCTGATTTATTAAGTGTTTGATATTAAGATATACTCATTTAAAGATAAATTTCTTGCCGATAGAAATATAATTGACTTACATAACTGACCTTGTCTCTATCAACCAACCCACCTACCTGTCTGTCTCCCCCCACACCCCATTCTCCCTTTCTTCCTAATCAGTGTTTCCCCATCTTATTATTAGTGTAACATCCAGATGTCAGCACAAGCTGATGGTTGGGCAACTTTGTTTTCCCTGATCCTAGGAGAAGGAAATGTCTCATGGTTCTTGTAAGGTTTCTTCGAGGTTGTATTAGCTATGTTTCTGTTGCTGTGCTAAAACCCCATGACCAAGGAGTGTTTATTTGAGCTTCTGGTTGCAGAGGGGTAAGACCCAGTGTGGCAGGGAAGGATGGCAGTGAGCAGCAGGTGTGGCGGCAGGAGCAGGAAGCCAACAGCTCAGATCTCAAGTAGAGCAGGAAGTGGAGAGAGCCAACTGGCCATGCCTCCAGGCTTTCAGTCTTAGAGCCCCAGTGACTCGTGTTCTCCATCAAGGCTGCACCACCCAAACCTCCCAACACGGTGTGCGAATGCCTGAGCCTGTGGGGCTTTCCTCGGTCACTTCACTACAGGGGCCGTCCGTCATGTAGAGGGGTCTGCCTTTAGTTCCTCATGGTTTGGGAAATGGTTTTCATTATGAAAGAATATTGTAGCTTGTCATTTAATTTATTGAATTTATTGAGGTGGTTATGTTTTTTCTTCTTTAATTTTTAATGTGGATTGGCTACATTGATTTTTTTTAAGTTAAGCTAACCTTTTGTTTTTGAAAATAGGCCTATTTTTTTAAATCAGTTTTAGTATTCTATAATAAATATTTAGAATTGGTTTGCTAGTGTTTTAGTTAGATATTATGTCTGTGTCTGTAGGAGACAGTGGCCTGAAATTTAGATTTTCAGGAATTGTTTTTCTTGAATGCCCCTCTCATTCTCACTTACATGAAGATTTCAGGTGAATCCTTATGGAGTGGGGACTGTCTGTATGCCGGGGTGTTGGAGACTGTCTGTATGCCGGGGTGTTTGGGACTGTCTGTATGTCAGGGTGTTGGGGACTGTCTGTATGCCAGGCTGTTGGAGACTGTCTGTTTGCAAGGGTGTTAGGGACTGTCTGTATGCCAGGGTGTTGGGGACTGTCTCTTTGCAAAGGTGTTGGAGACTGTCTGTATGCCAGGCTGTTGGGGACTGTCTGTTTGCAAAGGTTTTTGGGCACTGTCTGTATGCCAGGCTGTTGGGGACTGTCTGTATGCCAGGGTATTGGGGACTGTCTGTATGCCAGGCTGTTGGGGACTGTCTGTTTGCAAAGGTTTTGGGGACTATCTGTATGCCAGGGTGTTGGGGACTGTCTGTATGCCAGGGTGTTAGGGACTGTCTGTTTACAGGGGTGTTAGGGACTGTCTGTATGCCAGGCTGTTGGGGACTGTCTGTATGCAAGGCTATGTGTTTACCTGTCAGGTGTTGACAGGCTGTTTATTTTTTGTTTAGTTTGAAAACACATTATTGCTTTCTTTGTGATTTCTTTTTAGCTCATGGATTATTTAGGGGATTATTGTATAGTTTATGGATCTTTTGTGATTTCTGGTTGCCATGTGTTTTTGACTTCCAGTTTACATTCTGAGTGGAGAGCACACTTAGTGAGAAGCATCTTTGGAGCCATCTTATTTTCGTTTCAGTGGGGTGTCCTTGGCAGAGCTTCTGCCCGTGCACACGGTGTTCTGTGGATGACTATTTGGTCAAGCTGGTTGACTTGGTTGTTTCAGCTCTTTTATTGTAGAGATTATTACTATTGAGCTGTTTTATTATTTATCATTGTTCACCTTTTTCTTCCCCTTTCTAGTTATTTACAGAGCTTTGTAGTCTTTTATTATGATTATAGAGTTTTCTTTATCTCTTTTTAGTTCTGGCAACTGTTTCTTTGCATAGCTTATAATGAGCTTTCTCCCTGGTAGATTGATGTTTATATTTATGTATATATCAGTATAAGAATATAACTTGGGGCCGGGTGGGTGGCCCAGTGGTTAATAAAGCTTGCTACTCTGAGTCCAGTCCACTCCTAGCACCATGCCAGGTGACTCATAGGCACCTGTGACTTCACCTTGAGGGAATCAGTTACCCCTTTCTGGCATCTGTGAGCATCTGCACTCATGTGTACACACCCCTATCAAAAATAATGCTTTAAAACCTAGTTTTGAAGAAAATTACCCTTTATCCCTAGTAATGCTTCTTGCCTAATGTCTGCCTTTTTCTTTATTTTTGTTTTTATCTCCTTTCTCTTCTTCCCATATTCTTTTGGGTTGTACAAGAGTGTTGTTCTTTGCAGTCTCTTGTTTTCAGTCTTTTTTGTATCTTTATATGCATATCTTATAAATAGTACATTTTTTCCCCTTTTAATCTTTCCTTTTTGGGGCAGTGTGTGCATTCTAGTTTGTGTTTCTTTTTCCTTTCCTTTCCTTTTCTCTCTTTTCTCTTTTCTCTCTTCTCTCTTCTCCCTTCTCTCTTCTCTCTTCTCTCTTTCCTTTTCTTTCCTTTCCCTTTCCCTTTTCCCCTTTCCCTTTTTCCTTTTCCCTTTCCCTTTTTCCCTTTCCCTTTCCCTTTTTCCCTTTCCCCTTCCCTTTCCCTTTCCTTTTCCTTTCCCTTTTCTTACAGGGTTTCTCTATGTAACAGCCTTGGTTGCCCAGGAACTTACTTTGTAGTCCAGGTTGGCCTTGAACTTGGAGATCCACCTGCCTCTGCCTCCTGAGTGCTGGGATTAAAGGCGTGCGGCTGCCGTGCTCAGAGGTTTCTGTTTCCTGCTTACCATGGTGTAGAACATGTTTCATGTGTGTCTTTGTCATTCCTGTGTCTTCCTTTATGAATTGTCTGGTTAGATGTTTTGCCTGTTCTTAAACTGTGTTGTTGGCCTTCCTGAATTTGTATGCTTTTCAGTGACTTGCCAGAATCAAATCTTTTCTTAGTTATATGTTTTTGAAGGATACAATTTTTTTAATCATTCTGTGGCATCTTTTAATTTTTAATGGGTTTATTTTGAAGAACAAAGTTTAATGTTTCTGTGAAGTCTATTTTTTTTAACTTGGGGTTTAATTGTTGTTCTGATTTCCTAAGATGGAAGCTCAGATTATTATTTGTAGATTTTCATGTTCTTAAATTAAGACAGTCAGTTAAAGCTAAAATTTCTGCTTCTCATTATTTGAATTTGAAACATTTAGATACATGTTTTCATCATTGTCATTAAGTACAAATGTTTCCTAATATCCTTTGTAATTTTCTTCTTTTATATACAGATTGTTTAAATTCATTTAATGTCTAGATATTTGGAGTTTGTCTAAATGTTTTATTATTGTTTATTTCTAATTTACTTCCTTATAAGTCCGAGAACACACTCTGTAGAATCTTAATCTTTGGCTGGCTGTTTTTATGTCAACCTGATACAAGCTAGAGTCAGCTGGGAAGAGGGAACTTCACTTGAGAAAATGCCCCGCCCCCCAAATTGGCTTGTAGGGAAGTGTATTCTCTAGTGACTAGTGACGGTGGGGGTGGGGTGGGGGGTGGGGTGGGGGGTAGGGTGGGGGGTGGGGGACAGTTTACAGCAGGCATTGCCCATGGTAGTGGTCCTGGCTGCTGTAAGAGTGCAGATGAAGTAAGCCACAAAGAGCAAGGGCTAAGCACTAGCCTTCACCCATGACCTCTGCGTCAGGTCCTGCCTTGAGTTGTCACCCAGCTTTCTTCGGTAATGGACTGTGACTTGAGGATGTAAGTTGCAATAAACCCTCCCTAAGTTGCTTTGGTCTTGGCACAATAGAAACCTAGCTATAGATGCTTGGTTTTGGGAAGCCCTTGACCTGTCTTGCTGACTGCTCTACAGTAACTGAGCGGCTTTCCACAAGCAAGTGTTAGATTGAGTTGGTTCGCTATATCATCCACATTAATATTCTAATCTCCGTTAAAGAGATGTTTTAGCTATGAATGTAGATTTGTCTGGTAGTTTTAGCTTCATGCAATTTGAAGTCTGTTTAAGACACATACATATTTGGGATTCTTTTCTACTTTTGAATTGTTTGATCATTTTGAAGTAAATCCATTTACTTATTTAGTCATTCAGTTTTTAATTGTTTGTTTATTTGTTTGATTCAGTGCACCACTCTGTAGCCCCGGTTGGTCCAGAACTCACAGAGAATTCCCCTGTATCCCAAATACTAGTATTAAAAGCACACACCACCACACCTGGATTCTTTTTCTTTTTTCTTTCTTCTATTTTTTGTCTCTACTAATTTCTTTTTTAAAATTTGAAGCCACTTTCTGAATGTATTATTAATCACTTAGTTATCTTATTTATTTTTTTGACCTTGGCCTTTGTCGTGAGTTAGATAAGCCTTTTAGATTTGCTTAAACATTATTGACCTGGTTATATTTAGTTTTGTCACTTTTCTGTTTGTGTTACTACAACTCTGGGGTCCCTTAGTGGTCATCAGAAGACAAAGAGAAAATTTGGGTCCCCTCTTGTTTTTCCAAGTTGCATTAATATGAGAATTTAAGGATGAACTCAGTGGAAGCTCAAGGATAGTTTTGTAAGAGTTTAAAACAAACCAAATACAAACCAGGTCAGGCCAACTGTAGATCCAGTGGAGGAGGCTGGAGAAGAGGAAAGGAAACCGTGCTGTCTCACTGGGCACAGAGGCCAGCCCCAGGAGAGACAGACAGCCATGTTTGGGAAGGGGTGCCTCTGAGAAAGAGTAAGAAAGCCCAAATGGGGGAGAAACCCAAAGGGTTAGGAAAAGCGTACTTAGAATAAAAGACAGAAGAAAAGAAATTCTCTTTTCTGAATAGTTTGGGAAAGTGGGCGGACTTGCGCAGAGGGTTGTGGCCTGGCCAGCCACTGCATGAAGGTGAGGATCCTGAGATCAAGAGTTCAATTTCTCCTTAAAAGACTATTATTATATTCTTCTCTTTAGCACAGTGAGCTGACCAGCTTAGGGGTGATCCCTTGACTGAGCTGGGCCAACATGAATGAGAAACTTTTGTCTTAGTATTTTAAGTATCATAGGGGGTAGATTGTTTTTCGAGTGCTGTTGACTGAAGTCACAGTCAGATTCTAGCAATCTATGTGCTCGCTGTTTTCAACAGTTTTCCTTCAGGCATTGCTTTCAACACCTCACTGCTTTCATGACCTTAGGTCTGGCCATTGCATCTTATGCACACACGTATTGTTCTGAGTCAGGGGCACAAATAGGTTGCAAAGGAGAACGGGGAAATGTGGAAAAATCAAAGCCAAACTTTCGACTTAGCTTTAGTCCAAAACATAGTAAGATCTTAAAGATCAGTAGATCCAGGACAGGTTTCTCAGAAAAATAATTTCCATACCAGGATCTGTTTAAAAAGTAGATTTCTCTTGCCTGATTTTCTATTTTTCTCCCCTTCATACTAGAAACCAGTGAGGGATTTGACTGGAGTTGAGGTGGAGTGTGTCAGTCCGTCTGTTCTCTGGCTGTAAGCTTTCTCCCTTCCGTCTGTGAATCAGGGAGGCTGTTGCTCCAGAAGCAGGCAGCACCTTCATGTAGAAGGAGCTGCAGGCCTCATCCCGCCTCCCAGCTCCCGAAATAACAACACACAAACTGTATTCATATAAACACTGCTTGGCCCATTTCTATTAATGTGTGTAGCACCATGAGTTGGTGACTTATCTTGCCTAACCCATATTTAGTAATCTGTGTAGCACCAGTCTTACCGGGAAAGATTCAGCATGTCTGACCTGGCGGCTTGCTTCATCGAATCTGCCCTGGAGAGCAGTGGCATGGCGTCTGCATAACTTCCTCCCAGCATTCTGTTCTGCCTACTCCACCCACCTAAGGGATGGCCTATCAAATGGGCCAAGGCAGTTTGTTTATTAACCAATGACCTTCCTCCATCATTTCCCCTTTTTCTGTTTAAACAAAAAAAAGGAAGGCTTTAACTTTAACATAGCAAAATTACACATAGCAAAACAGTTATCAAGCAAGAATTACAGTTACAATATTTATATCTATTTTATCATTCATCAAAGCTAAGGAAAACTATAACTATCTATCTATTCTTCAACTCCATCAAAGACTCTAGAAGGATATAATATTACCTAAGTAAATGAGAAGTAAGCAACTTACAAAACTCTAGAAATCACAGAGACATCTCGCTGCCTGGACAGTCACCCAAAGTTCCTCTGTACCGTTGGGGCATCCATCTTCGGCCTTTAGGCCCATAGTATCCAGAGACATTTCCATGAAGCAGGAAATTTCAAAGGAAGTTCAGTCACTATCTGCTGTGTCCTGCAGAATGTCTCACAGACTCTTTCATGAATCAGGAACTCCGAAAGATCATCTCACCTTTAGGCAAGTTCAGTAGTCCTCTCTCTGCAGGTTCTCTGCGTCCAGTTTATATAATAGTCTGGGAAAGAGCAGTTTCTTGCCCAAATGGCTATCAAACTCCATAAGGTGCCTCTTTGATGCCCATCTTATTCAGATTGGTGCTGCCAGGAGCAGACGTGTCTCATTGTCATGAAAAACCCTAAGTTATTAAAACATTAAATGTCCTATTCTGTAGTCTTTGAAAGATATGAAGAATGTCTATCTAAAATATATCTATGTACATCTAGAAAATCTAACTAACATAACTACAAGCTTGACTATTATCGATGATTATCCATTAACAACCTATATATATTACATTTTTAAATGAACGACACAATCACAATACCTTAATCAAGAGCAGAAATACATATACATATAACAAAATTGACCTTAAAATCCATACCAATGCAAATTTGATGGAGGAAGGTCATTGGCTAATAAAGAAACTGCCTTGGCCTATTTTATTGGTTAGAACATAGGTGGGTGGAGTAAACAGAACAGAATGCTGAGAGGAAGAGGAAGTGAGCTCAGACTCGACAGCTCTGCTCTCTGGGGCAGAGGCCTCAGAGAGAGGCCATGCTCCCCTCTCCTGGGCAGACGCATGCGATGAAGCAAGCCACCAGGTCAGACATGCTGAATCTTTCCCGGTAAGACCGGTGCTACATAGTTTATTAGAGATGGGTTGATCGGGATATCAGAATTAGCCCGTAAGAGGCTAGAGCTAGTGGGCCAAGCAGTGTTTAAATGAATACAGTGTCTGTGTAATTATTTCGGGGCACAAGCTAGCAGGTGGCCGGGGTGCTGGGGACGCAGCCCCGCTGCTCCTATTACTACACAAATTATTCATATCTATATCATGTCCCCCTTTAAATGTAAAAGAACATTTATATTTGTGAACATGGGCGCAGTTTTTTCTCTCCAAACTGCTTCCTGCTGCATAGGGGTGCTGTTAATTAAGTCTTTCATGGTATAACCTATCTGCTAGGTTCATCTCAGTTGGCAGTTGAAATAATTTTCTGAAGATGTTGACAGCAACCTTTCAGGAGGGTGTGGTCTACCATACCATATTGGGATAGAAGCAATCCACAGGGTCTCATCCTCTGTGAAAACAAAAGAAGAAACTCCTTTCCAAAGCATCATGTCCTTAGATCCAAATTTTAAAGTCAAGGTATTTTCAAAATATCTATGTTGGATTAGTTCAGCAGCATTTCTAAACAAATATCTTTTAGCATCTGTTGCTCCTTCCTTGGCATTCAAACAATTCAAAGAGAGCATAATAGCATACAGTATCAAGATTCTCTTTGTATTTTCCATCTTTATGCGGCTTTATTTTAACCTCTTTTTCTTGTACTTTTATTTTTTGAGACAGGTTCTCTGTATATCTTTGTCCTGCAATAACTCTAGACCAGGCTGTCCTTGAACTCTCAGAGATCCTTCTGTCTCTGCCTCCCAGGCATTGGGATTAAAGGCGTATGCTACCACACCTTGAAGTCACAGAGGTCAATCTCCCTCTGCCTCCCAAGTGTTGGGATTAAAGGTGTGTACTACCACACCAACTACTCTCTTTCTTCCTTTTATTTGTTTGTTACTTTAAGAACTTTAACTTTTAGCCTGCATATATTTTTAACATACTGTAAATCATTTAGAGGTTTTCTTCATTTCTGAATCTCTCTTTACTGTAACTCCCTCTTTTTCTGACCACATGAGCCTTTAAATTACTGAGCAATATGGGTATGATTAAAGCCGTGGCTTTACCAGCTAGATCCAGCCCATTCCTTAGCTTTTCAGCCTCATGGCTGAGGTACCGGCTATAGCCATTTTTATTGCCACAACTCTATGGCGTTTCAAGGTCCCTGCCAGTAAGCAAGCTGCAGCACTGCCCTCAGAAACCACACTCAGTCAGACTGCCTGCCCTGAGTCAGAGTTTGCCCTGGCAGGACAGACCAGAACACCAGCATTTTAAAGCAGCACAACTTTTTTCCTGCTACGGATGAAAACAAACAAGCATTCAGTCAGCTTTTATCAACACCATTTAATTGTTTCGTAGCAGGACCTCTTAAAAGAGCTGCAAGCTTTGCATCTAAAGCTGAGTCAGGAAGCCTCTCTTAGATGAGAGCGCTTGCTTTCCTCTAGCAAGCAGAGCAGAACCGAGAAATTGCTGCTACCAAGAAACCAGGCACAATGCTTTCATTTTGTTCTAGAATTACTTCCCAAGCTGTCTCAGGCTTTATGTGGATACAGTTGTCCACATGTTGGCACCATTTGTTGAAGGAGCTGCGGACTGTGTTTTGTTATTTTGGGGCATAAGCTAGCCAGGCAGCCGGGAGCTGGGTGGCAGGAACGCAGCCCCACCACTCCTACAACACCTTCAGGAATGCTTAAGTCTTTTTTCTTCTATAGGTTTTCAGTGTTAAATTCTTTCCTGGCTTGTGTTTGATTTATAGTTTCCTATAATCATTAAATAATAGCTACCTGTAACTAAGGCTGCAAAGTTGTCATCTCTTGTAGGATGTGTGGCCACCAATCCTTTGCCCATTCCTGCAAGCTGGCATGCTTTGGAGGAGTATTTTTGTGGGACACATGATTTTAAATCTGTGGTTCTTGCTCTCAGCAAGCTGATGATGACCTCTGACACTTTCTAATTTAATTGTCCCCTTTGAGAGGCTGTCCCATTGTCTTTTCTCTTGTTTTTAACTTTCTTTATTCATGGTTGCTAAACTTGCATTTTTGTCTTTGCTTTTCTGTTGATTGATGTGCAGCATCAACTTAGTTTGTGTTTTCTTTGTGTTTACTGTGCTCACGTGACTGTTGCTTGGTATTTTTCATCAGTTTGTTGGATTTTCATTGATTACACTTTAACATAAAGCATTTGCTGTATTCTTATTCTCTTCTGGGACTGGGAATATATGTAACTATTTGTTTGAGAGTGTCATGTTCCTCTTCCATTGCTTCTTGTTTTTACAGTTTCTGTGCTTGTCAGCATGGATGTGTTCTGTTGTAGTTCACTAATTCTCATCTATACCATTCTGCATTGAACTCGGTGCTTTCATCCAGAAGAGCACTGCTGTCTAGGATAGACCCCGAGGAATGGCCTGTGTTCTGCCATCTAAAGGCCCCTTTAGACCTTTCCGGAAAACTAGCCCTAGGCTTTACCTTCCGTTCTCACACCACGGAGTCTCTACTTGGTTTGGGGCCTACATTTTCTTTAATAAGTTTTCTTTGAGGATGTTCAGATGTTTTGGTGAATCGTGCTTGGCTCCATGTCTCTGTTGTCTGTTTTTCACCCCAGTCTTCACCTTTATGAGTTACAGACAAACAGTATGCAGTTATCTCTTAGTTTTCTCACTGCAACTTTCTCATAAGCTTCAATAGCAGGTGTTTGGGTAGCGTGCAAAGAGGATGCTCGGATGTCCATCATTGCCAGGTTTCTAACCAGCAACGACAAAGGACAAAACTACTCCCCATCATTGGATCAGTCTCTAGGTCTCTAGATTTAATGTTCATCGTTCCCCCTCCCCAACAAACACCCTTGCTCTGTTTTTACTGTCTCTCTTGTCCTCATGTGCAAAAGGTGGGACATTCTTGACTAATGCTAGACTTTACAGATCTGGCTGCCTTGATGAGTCTAAAGTTTGGGTTTTCTACCCCTATAACAGCCAAACACTTCCTTTGTTCCCTTTTCCTGTTGGATTCCTGCCAGATTCTGCCATGTTTTTAGCCTGCTCCGCCCCTCTTCTTCAGAGGGTTCCCTGAGAGTTAGACTAGCTTTGGTGAGTTTCCTCCTTTCGGGATTTTGGTGTCTGTCTTGGCCAGCCTGGTGACTCTTCCATCCACTGGCCCAGTCTTCTTTGTATTCTCTGGTTGTTTTTTGTCAGGGACACTGGTTTGTTAGAAATATCTCTACACTACCAGAAGAGAAAGCGCCTGATTTTAAATAGCACTGAATGTTCCGTAATAATGATAACTTGAGTTATTTGCCATTAATAAGCATTTGGATAGTTTTTAGGAATTGGTCATATTGTAAATAATTTTGGAAAAGATATTCTATTCATATATCCTTAAACTCCATGAGTTTTTTCTCCCTTCCTTCTTTCCCTCTTCCTTCCTCTTTTCTTTCTTTCCTTTTTTCTTTCTCCCCTTCTCCCCTTCCGTCTCTCTGAATTCATATTCCATTTCCTCTTTCCATCTCTCCCCTACCCTCCTCCCCTCTCACACTCATTCTCCTTTCCCCCCTCTCTCTTGTGCTAGGGCTCAAACTCAGAGCTTCACACCCCCAGGCAGTTTTTTACAACTGAGCTGTACTCCAGCACCATTCCATAGCTTTTATTATTTCTTTAGGATAAGTAAGTGTAGCTTAGGTCACTATATATATATGTGTGTGTGTGTGTGTGTGTGTGTGTGTGTGTGTGTGTGTGTGTATTCTGTATTCAAAAATGCTAGTGCCAGATTTCAGTAACCTCTGAGAATACCTTTTATTCTTAATATTCACAATGATGTGTTCAACCATGTTAAGTTTTGTCAGTTTGGAGGGAAAAATAGTATCTTTTAACTTTTTTTTAACTAGGTCTCTCCTTGTATCCCTTGCTGTTCTCTGACTCACTATATAGACCAGGATGGCCTAGAACTGAAAGAGACCCACCTGCCTCTGTCTCCAGAGTGCTGGGATCAAAGGCATGTACCACACAGAGCTTCCCATTGGTTTTTTGAAATTTCCTTTTCTAGACTCCTGGAAAAGCTGAACATACTCTCTCAGTTTTATTGGCTCCTTAATATTCTCTACTGCAGAGTGCCTTCATTGTGCTTATTGGCTAGATGTTTAAAATGTCTATTTTAGGATCACACGTGGAGTTTCTGAGTAGCTATAGATGAAGAAGCTCTGAGGCAGTGTTTGAGAGCTCAGTGCTGGGTTGTCCAGGCAGATCATGACAGCAGCTGCCACGGTCAAGCTCTGTGATGGGGGACTTGGTAAGTCCTCTTCTCTGAGAGCAGACAAGTCAGTGAAGAGATGATGAAGCCTCTTCAATTACAACATGGCAAACCATTTTGGAAAAGTCTATTTGGACAGGTGAGAGCATGGTTGCGTCTTCTGAAGCACACTAAATGTGTTGTGCAGCGTGAGACTTCCAGTGCAATAATTTGGTCTGTTTATGTCAAGCACAAAGAGATGTTGCCATAGGTGTTAAATTTGTCTTTGTTACGAAACACTCAGGATGAAAAATGTCATCTCTAAAGTACAAGTATTTATTTCCTGTCAGAAAGAGAAACAGTATGAAGGCTTTGAATATTAATATTTATGCTGCCTTTATTCTGTGAAAGCATCCTTTTAGATAAGAACACCTCTAGTTCCAGTTACTGCCTGCTCTCCCAGTACTGTGCGGTGCTGGAGGCATGGAGCCTGCCTGACCCACCACACAGCAGCTCCATCAAGTGCTTACAGCTATGATCATCGTCCCCTTTTTGCAGGGGAAGGAGCTGAAGCCCACACAGGCTGTTAGCTTCTTTTTCAAAGGTACAGCAGTAAAAGTGATTCAAACTGGAATGGGGCAGAGATTTATTCATTGATTTTTCTTGCTCATCATGGAGACATTTATTCTGTTATGAGCTACAGGAATCACTCTCCTTATTGGTGAGGCCAGCTACTTGGCAGGAAGCCATGGGAGATGATGTTGTTGTTGGCTTTTAGCTTATGGTTTAAGGAGATACGATTATGGTGGATATAGTCCAGCATGGAGGTAAGAACATGAGGCAGCTGATCATACTGTGTCCCCAGTCAGGAAGCAGAGAGTGGACAGGAAGTAAGACCAGGCTGTACACCCTCAATGGCCACACCTAATAACCTGCTTCTTCAAGTGATGCAAGAATCAAAGTCTAAATCCTTTTTAGGTACTGGTGGTGTGGTGCCAAGGACACTGAGTCCCAACAGTAGTGTGGCTGCTGAGCTACATCACCCATGTTTGAGACTCCGTCTTTCCGGTTAGCTGTGTGATCTGAACATGTTATGTTTACTTTTCTGCAGCAGTTTTCCCCACCTGGGTGATGGACTTGGACATTTCTTATTCAGTCAATACAATTCAAGTTCCCCGGGCACCAGTTTTCTGTCTGTGCACGCCCCATTGCCTGCTTCCTCCAGCCCACAAGGATCTTAAGTCTGTGTATTCGATACTGAATCCTGGAGTTTTGCCCACTCTCTCCCAGTTTTCTCCTTTCCCTGTCAGATGTTCTACCTTGTGTTCAGTATTGTTCTAAATGCCTGCAGCCTGTCGTCATCCTTCCTCATTTAAGATTTAAATCTGATCTTTCACCAAGTCCTGGCAATTCCATCTATAAAGTATGTCTCAGTGTGTTCCTGTTTCCACTGCTAGCATCCTTTACTGGAATGAACTTCTGCAGAAACTTCATTATAGCGTTCACTGACTTCATTCATCCTCCCCTCCATTCCACTCGCTGCCCAGCTACACATAACAGAGCAGGTCTGGTGAGCCAGTGCTGGTCTCTAGATTTCTGCTCAGTACCTGGCTCACAGACCTCTAATTCTGATGGATCCTTTTTTTCTTTTGCCGTTACAGTAGTCTGATCCAGAGCCAGGTGGTAGCCCTCCTCTATAACATGATTTTCATTTACTAACTGAACATGTATTTACTGCATGCCTGCTATCTGCCAAGTGATAGGAAGTCAGAATGTTTGTAGGAGACAGATATGATCAATTAATAATTTTAACAAGCTTAGAGCATCATGGTAGAGACATACAGGCAGGTTCATCCCATGGAAGAGGCCACAGAATGGTAGAACTTGTATCCAGGTTTAAATGACAGCCCAGGAAAGGGACTGAGAGAGAAGCATCTAGAGCAGAGCTCTCTGAGACAAGTATCCTGGTGTGGTGCTGGGGGAGTCTTGGGAGATTTGCTATGAAAACAGTGTGCTCAAAGGTAAGGAAAACAATGCCCGCTCTGGGAATTGAAATCTCCCTGTGGCTAAAATACAGACAGTTTAGGAGGATCCACAACAAGATGGGGAGGAGAAGGTGGGCAGTGACTTCGTGGTCTTAAGGACTTTAAACCCTGAGCTCAGTGGCGAGGACTTTGGGTGTTACAGAGATCTTGGAACTCTGATTTCTTGCATTTGACTCTAGGCAGGTTACTTAACTCTGTTTTCTCTCTGAAAAGAGGCTAGTGATGCTCCTACTAAAAGTCCTAGTCTGGGTGTCTGCTTGGTTTCTATTTGTGGTCTATACCCTGGGCCCTGTACCCTGTGCCTTGTGTCCTATGCACTGTACCCTGTACCTTGTACTCTGCACCCCTGCCCTGTACCCTGTGCCTGACACTTTGTACTCTATACCCTATTTTGGACATTTATAGACCAGGTGCTTTTTTGTTTGTTTGTTTGTTTTTGTTTTTTGAGACAGGTTTCTCTGTAGCTTTGGAGCCTGTCCTGGAACTCACTCTTGTAGACCAAACTGACCTCGAACTCACAGAGATCCTCCTGCCTCTGCCTCCCAAGTGCTGCATCCCCACTGCCTGGCTAGATCAGGTGCTTTTATGTATGTGTGTGAGCAGTTGAGCAAACTCCCCAGCCCTGCCCTGTAATTCCCATCACATAGCCAAATTATGCTTAGATTTCTTTATAATTATGATTATAGCTTAGCTTCCTTCATCACACATTAAAAGAGAGCAAAGGTGTTGACCCAGGAACAGATACACCCACATTGCATGGTTGGCCTGGCTGCTGTAAATTGCCGTTACCTTTCTGTCTGGGACTTGAGAGGGTGGTCAAGGGGAACTGTTTCTGGAGGTGAATTTGTTGCTTCTGTGTTGTCCATTGGATTCGTGAGCATTCAGGATCAAGGCCCAAACCCAACATAGGAAATTCACTTAAATGAAATTATATTTGAGAGACTTTCAAGCAAGAATCTATCATCTTTCCTAAAGATTCTTTCTGCTTCTTCTATACTATTGACTGTGAAGAAGCTAATTTTACATGCTTATGTTTTTATAGTTTAAAGTTTCATTTTGGAGAGCTTTGAGTTATTATTAAAAATTATCAGAATGGTCAATTTAGAATTAGTGGTTGACTTGTAGTCTGCTGTAAACTGAGATGGAATAAATGGTTCAAATCAGCTGGACAAAAGACTATTTGATTTTGTTGATGTATTTATTCATTTGTCTTTGTAAGGAAATTTTGACACTTTGCAGTCATTTAGAAATGACTTATTTTTTAATTTCACAGGCAACCAAACCATCTATATTCATTTTTGAGTATCTGTACTGAAATCTAAAAAAAGAAAGCTAATTTTCTTTTAATGCTTCTAAACTGGGGGCAGGCTCCTTGGAGGGCATTATGTATGATTGCTTTTGATTATTACAGAGCCAGGGGACGTGTGGATGTGTTATTTCGTTTAGTGGGTGGGGACTAAGGATAATAAATACACTGGTGTGGTTTGAGAGCCCTCGCTGGGAGGGATTGTCCAGCCCCAGAGCTGCTAAGGACCCTTCTGGAAGCTCTGTTGCTTTCTATGGATGATCCGGAATAGCTATGTTCATAGCACCATCTAGCGAGAGAAGTGGGTAACAGCAGAATCCTCTATCAGAAAATAAGAACCCAAACTTAAAACTTCATGTAAATATAAAAACATACGCTTTTGGACCTGGGAGGAAAACTGGAGCTAATTTAACTCAACTTCTCCTTTTACAGGTAGGGAGACTAGAGTCCAAAGTGCTGACGTGATTTCCCTAGTAGCATATTTGGTTAGTAACAAGACTCCCGGCCCTTGTCCAGGTTAGTACTGAGTCTTCCCACAGTGAACTGTCTTTGTGTTGTGCTTGGATGACTGTGTGGGCTCTTAGGTTAGCCATTTAAGAATGAATAAGCATCAAATGAAAAAGTTCTATTTCATAGATGTGCTATAAAGTAACTTCCACAACACATACATTGTGCCCAAATCTTATTTTGAATCCATTTCCCACAGAGAATATTAATTTGATTTGTAGTTGTTGTGATCTGCGTTGTGTTGGGTACTGAGCTACACAAGACAGGAAAGAAATGTGTGTAAAATTCATTGAAAACTTTGCCAGCTTTGCTGATTGATGAACTAACACAATGGTAATCAAAAAATGCAGAACACTTGGGCAAGGACTTTAAAGTTATTGAACCACAAAGTAACAAGAGCCCATTTCTCCCATTTTGGCATACACAAGTGTTTTTGATAAGTGAATTTTTTTTCATTGACAAATTCTGAGAATGATTTAGCTATAAGTATCTTATCCACACTCAGTTGGGAAAGAGCAGTTTGAAATTATTGATTGGAAAAACAGTGTGTTGGGAACCAGTGACTTACAGAACGCGAGGGAGTGTGACAGGAAATGTCCTGAGCATGGGACACTTGAGCCCATGCATGCAGACAAGGGAACTGGCTCCCTGTAGATGCTGAGGACAGCACAGGTGACAGTGTTGACAGCGGGCCTCAGTCATAGTTCCTGTGTGCTGGGTCCTGTGCTGAGCAGGTGTGTGAGTTGTTCTTCATTCAGCCTGTGAGGGGCAGGTCCTGGCATTTGCCTGGTTTTACAGATGACACTGGAAAGTGGAGAGCTCAGACACTGTGGCACATCTCTCCCTGAGGGTGGGTTTTTCCCACTCCAGGAGGAGGTGCGTTCATGTGGGATGTGGGGCTTCTTTCTTCTAGGCTGCTGGGAACAGCATCGCCTCTGAAACATGGCCGTTGTTATGTGTTTTGTTCCCTTCAAATATGATAACATTCAAACTGTATTCTAGTTCTTGTCCCCTCTGTAGCAGTCCTTTCTAATACTGTCTCATGCCCGACACATGTCTGTGCAATACAGAGGGGATGCCAGGACATCTGGTTTAGATAAACAGTGCTACTGGCATTCCAAACAGACTGAACTTCTAACATCAGGCTTTCCCTTCTTGGGGTGATGGCTGGCAGGAGTCGGAGAGAATCACAAAGTCCAGAGCCCTTTTCAGTTTGTACTTGCGGGGAACATTTTACTCATAGGTGGGATAGGGCTTGGTCTTTCTTTGGTGTTGTGTTGGCTTTGGGAAATGTTCAGGTTTTAAGGGCGGTACTGTGTGCCTTATGGATATCACATCCTGCTGAATTTATTATAAAATAGAATAAATTCCTTGTCCATGTCTCTTACTGCATCTTCACACATGTTATTGCTTTAATCTGGACTTGACTAGAGCCTTCTTTGTTTTTGATTCACAGCACCATCTCTTAGGACTGCCATAGTGTTGTGTAATCACCACAAGCTCCTGCTCCTCCCCAGGGAAAGGAGGACAGAAGCAATGTGTTCTGGGTTCTGAATGGGCTGCTTTTCATCCTGATGATCTTCAGCATTAAGTTTCAGAGGTGAATCTGGTGGCCTTGGAGACTGAATTGTTGGTTTGGGGTGCTGACTGGCTCTTGACTGCTGGAGTTCAGATTGTGGCTCAGTCCCTTGCTCTCCCCATCTGCTCTGTAAATGGATGTGAAATAGCGTCACTCACCATGTCAGGCCGTTATGACAGTAAAGGAGTTAACACAGTGCTTACAGTTCACAATGGAGTAAGAAGATGGGGTCTCAACCCCTTTCTCACTGGTTATAAGCCCTACGGTCTCAACATTACCCAGTCCTGCAGCATTCTAGGACGCATTTCCCACCAACATCTGGGACTTTGATCACCACTGGCTATTTGAAGAAGGAAAGGTGGTTTAGAAATAGCTTTATCTTCATGTGCACCCACAATCTTGGTAACCACACGCTCTTTTATTAGATAGTGTTTTAAAAAGAGATTTTATGCCAGACATGATGGTGGACTTGGAGGAAGAGGCAGGCAGATCTCTGTAAATCCTAGGCCACTCTGCTTTAGGATCAGGTTCCAGGAAAGCCAGGTGATACATAGAGAGATCCTGTCTTTTTTTAAAGGAGATTTTTTAAAATTATATTTTATGTATTTGAGTTTTGCCTGTATGTGTCTATGTACCCTGTCTGTGCTATGTCCACATAGTCCAGAAGAGAGCTTTGGATCCCCTGGAACTGGAATTGCAGACAGTTGTGAGCTACTTTTAGGGTGCTGGGACTCTAATCTGGAATCTCTGGAAGAGCAACAAGTGCTCTTAACCACTGAGCCGTCTTTAGCTCATTAGGTGTTGTTTTATTAATTTGTTTGTTTATTTATGTATGTGTCTGTTTGTGCGTGCATGTTCCATGGTGTGTGGAGGCCAGAGAACAACTTGTAGGCTTCAGTTCTCTTCTCCCACCACTCATTTCTGGGGATTGAATTGATTTCAGCAGGCTAGTGGCAAGTGGCGTCACCCACTGAGCCTTCTTGCTGCCCCTCCCCACTTTTGTGGTAAAAATATCTAGCATAAGATCTACTCACTTACAAATTTAAACGCATACTGCAGAATGACATCTGGGAGCAATGTCATAGAGCTGTATCTAGAGCCTAATGCGTCCTCATAACTGCCCTACCCTGTGTCTGACTTTACCTACTGTAGATGCCTCATGTAAGCCAAGTCAGGCAGTATTTGCCCTGTGCCCACCTCATCCTTCCTAACCTACCATCCCCAGTGTTCATCCATGCTGCTGTACATGGTAGGATTGCCTTCTTGGGTAAGGCTATTGTGTGTGTATGTATGCGTGCATACATGCGTGTATTTGCGTGTGTGTGTGCAGCCCCACATCTTCACTCACTCTTCTCTGAGTGAGCATTCAGGCTGTTTCCATCTCTTGCTGGAAAGCACACTGTCAGTAGTAATGTATAGGCAGCCCTTAGATGGGCGGAGTAGACAGAACAGAATGCTGGGAAGAAGGGAAGTGTGGCAGACGCCATGTTTCTCCTGCCTAAGAAGAACGCTGGTTAGACTCACGCTGGTAAGCCACAGTCAAGTGGCGATACACATTAATGGAGATGGGTTAAACAAATATGTAAGTTAGCCAATAAGAGGTTAGAACTAATGGGCCAGGCAGTGTCTAATTAATACAGTTTCTGTGTGATTATTTCAGGGGTTAAGCTAGCTGGGCGGCGGGATGCAGCCCACTCCTCCTTACTACAATTCATCATTTTACATTTCCGTGAACAAAGTATAAGAGTTGAATCTTTCCATATTATTGTTATTTTTTGTATCAGCCTCCTAACAGGTGTGAGATGATATCTCACGTGTTTCTGGGGTGCAGTTCTTGAAGGTGTTGTGATATTGATAAGTTTTTCGTACATCCATTATTAACTTGTATGCAGTTCTTGAGGTTCTTATGTCTTTTGCCCATTTTTAATTGAGTGTACTTCGCTATGGAGTTGTAAGTTTTCCTTGTCTGTTTTGGACATTAATCTCTCGTCAGGTATATTGCATGCAGATATTGTTACCTGTTTTGTTTGCTGTGCAGAAGCACTTATACACAGATTCAGTCTCTGTCCAAGATTGCTGAGCCTTGCTTTGTGCCTTGGAGAAAGTCCGTGTGTCTATCTATGTGTGCATGTGCATGTGCATGTGTATTCTATCGCTGTCATTATGAAGTGCCCCATGTACCTATTGGCTATATCTGGTCTAAAGTGATAGTCAAATCCAGTGTTTTCTTACTAATTTTCCATTGGAATTAACTATTTATTATTGAAAATATTGAGTATTAGAGATGCCATTGCTATTATATTGTGGTTTGTTTCTGTCTTTAGATCCTTTAATATTTATATATTTAGAGGAGCTTTGATGTCGAATGCATATATTATTTTATTAAGAATTTTTAATACAATCTTTTCTCATTTTACACAGCTATTCCCATTCCCACTGCCTCCCCTCCTCTCATCCTACCCTTTCCCCACCCCCATCCCCATGGAATGCATATATTTTTACAACTATTTAATTCTGCGTGATGAATTGACCTATTTATTATTGTATAATGTCCTTCTTTGTCTCTTTTTAAATTATGTCTGTTGCAAGTTGAGCTACTCTGCTTAGTTTTAGTTTTTGAGTCTGTAAAGTGAGGTAAGTCTCTTGTAAGAAGCATACAGTTGAGTGGTTTTTCATTTAGTGATTTTTTTTCATGAATTGGAGATTTCATGAATCTGTTGTATCTAGAGTAATAAGTGTTAGGGTGTAACTAATTATCGGGCTAGAGAGATGGCTCAGTGGGTCAGAACATTTGTTGCTCTTATAGACTACCTTGGTTCAGTTCTTAACACCCAAATGGTGGCTCAAAACCACCTGGAATTCCAGTTCCAGGGAGCCTACACCCTTTTCTGATGTCCTTTGTTCCATACATGTGATACACATAAATGTATGCAGACAACACTTACACGCATAAGATCATGTAAATAAATAAGAATTTTTAAAAAGGGCAGATTATTGTTGTTTTGTTATTTTCTGGTTGTCTTATAGTCACTTCTTAAAAATCCTGTCTTGCTTGAGGTTGGATGTTTCCATGCAACAGTGTACTTGGGGTCCTTTCTATTTCTGCTCTGTATATCAACTAACAGTTTTGCTTTATAGTTACTGTGAGGTTTAAGTAGATCGCCGTATCTATGTAACAGCTTGTTTCAAGCTGATAATCAACAGCTATTTGTATTTGTATTTCAGTCTAAGTAGCTTCCTTGGCGATTCCTGGAGGGTGGGGCTGGTGGCCATGGACATTGCCTTTGAGGCAGTGTGGACTCACTGTGCGCTCTCCCTCTCTCCACCTCCTAGGTAGGGTTTTAGGTGCAAGCCACCACACCCCATTCTTCTAGTTTTTTTGTCTCAGAAAGTTCAGTTCTCCCTCATCTATCAAGGACAGCTTTGCAGGGAAAAGCCTTTCGGTTGGCGATTATCTCTTTATCACTGGAATATTTCAGCATCCCCTTCTCTGCTAGCTGCAAGGTTTCTGCTGAGAAGTCTCCTGATAGGCGGTGTTGAAGGTGTTGAAACAGCCTTTTAAAGAGAGGTGTCTATTATCTTTTGTTACTCTTGGACTGTTTCTTCCTTTGAGTTTGAGCATTATGTGTCAAAGTATGCTCTCTTTTGGGTTGAATTTGACTGATGACATCTGTACCTCCTGTCTCTGGAAGTTCCCAGCGTCATTTCCAAGTTCTTTTTGGTCCTCCTTCCTCTTTCTATAGCTCCTGTGATATGAGTGTTTGCTCTCTTGATGACCCATAATTTACACAGATATTCTTTGTCATTCTTCTTCCTTTACATAATTTCAAATGTTCTATCTTTCAGCTTACTCTTTTTATGTCCAGTAGAGTTTCATTGAAGATTTTTATTAAGTTTTTAATTTTAGTCATAGTATTTTTAATTTCCAGTATTTCTTTTTTTAAAGATTATCACTGTTAGATTTCCCAGTATTTGTCTGAATTGTTAACTGAATTTTGTTATTTTTTATAGTTCTTTGAATTATTTTCTTTGTGAGTGTTATTCTGAATTCAATTGTCAGACATTTTGTAGGTCTTCATTTCTTTGGGGTCCATTATTGTAACCTGTCAGTTTCTTTTCAAAGTGCTCTGATATTCTTTGTTCTGTTTTATTTTTAATATAGGGTCTCATGTAGCTCAGGCTAGCCTCAAATTGGGTCTGTAACTAAGGATGACTTTGAACTTTTGACATCCTGTCAGCTTCCCAAAATGTAGGATTACAGGTATGGTCACTGTGTCTAGTAAGAGGTTCTGGGGATAAAACTCAGGGTCTACCAGCTGAGATACATCCAAACCCAATGATTTTATTTTCTTCTTGGTTATACTTGTGTCTTCCTACTGACGTCTGCTTCAGTGTTCTTCGATGTACTCCAGGGTCAGCTAGTGACAAACAGAGAGGGGCGAAGCTGTTTTAGTTTGAAATCCTTTTGCTATCTACTGGGCTAATTTTTTCATGTTTTTCTACATATCAAATATTTTAAATATTGCTTTCAACTTTGTTACTTAGATTGAACAGGTAATATTTTACTTCTCTTTTGATTAACATTTGTAAGGTAAAAAATTCCTAAAATAATGCGTTTGTTTTGTTCAGACATACATAACCATGAATGTTCATACCTGTTAGTAGGATATATTTGTGTGTATGTACACATGCACAGGTGTGCTTGTGCACAGGCACACATGACAGCAGTACTAACATTGTGGCCATCAGAGGACAGTTTTCAGGAGCTGTGTCTTTGTCTTCCTTGCTGAGCAGGGTTTCTCTTGTTTCTGCTATGGTGCTGCCTATTCCAGGCCAGCTGGCCCGCACCTTTCCAGGTGACTTTCTTGTCTGCAGTCTGGATTACAGATGATGTCACTGCATTTGGGTTTTTATGCAGGTTCTGTGCCTCGAACTTGGGAAGTGAGACCTTTATGGCTAGCACTTTTGCTCGCTGACACATTTGTCCTGCTGTTTTTTTGGGTTCTTTTAAACCTAGAGACCTTAATGTGCTTAAAGAATTACACTGGCTGGGCAGTGGTGGTACATGTCTTTAATCCCAGCACTCAGGAGGCAAGGGCAGGTGGATCTCTGTGAGTTCAAGGCAAGTCTGGTCTACAAGAGCTGGATCCATGGTTCCACGACAGGCTCTAAAACTACAGAGAAATTGTGTCTTGAAAAACCAAAAGAAGAAGAAAAAGAGGAAGAAGAAGAGGAAGAAGAAGAAGGAGGAGGAGGAGGAGGAGGAGGAAGAGGAGGAGGAGGAGGAGGAGGAGGAGGAGGGAAAAAAGAATTGCAATGATTTGAATATTGAAAACGAATTTCAGATAATTTCTTCCTCTTTATTTCCCAACCTTGGAAAACATCTTATTAGTGTTTTATGGGCAGGGAGGCAGCATAGATGTTGACTGGCTATTGAGTCTATGTCTTGGTTAGGTTTCTATTGCTGTGATAAACGCCTTGACCAAGAGCAACCTGAGGAGAAAAAGGGTTTATTGCAGCTTACGGTTCTAGATCACAGTCATCATGGAAGAAAGTCGGAGCAGGAAGTCAAGCAGGGCAGGAACCTGGATGCAGAAACGATGCCAAGGTCATGGAGGGTGCTGTTTACTGGTTTGCTCATCATGGTTCGCTCAGCCTGCTTTCTTTTTTTTTTTTTTTTTTGATTCTTTGAGACAGGGTTTCTCTGTAGCTTTTGGTTCCTGTCCTGGAACTAGCTCTTGTAGACCAGGCTGGCCTCGAACTCACAGAGATCCGCCTGCCTCTGCCTCCCTCAGCCTGCTTTCTTATAGCACCCAGGAGCACCAGCGCAGGGGTGCTCCCACTCATAAGGGACTGGACCCATCCACGTAAATCATCAACCAAGACAATGCTTCGTAGGCTGGCCCATAAGACAGTCTGGCTGGGACATTTTCTCAATTGAGGTTCCTTTTCCCAAGTTCATCGAGTTCACATAAAACCAGCAACACAACCTGTGGCATTTGTCATATGTTTTAGGTATCACAGTCACACAATTTAAGGCTTTTTGGTTCCACATTTTGACTAATCTGATAGAATTTAGTTCTTAATTTATTCAGTAGTAAAATAGGAAATACAAACACAATTTTTCTAGTTCTTAAAGAAAGAGTAAATTAAGATGTGAAGAAAATTGAACAGATTTCTAAAAAACCTCCAAGACCTTGTATGGAGAGCTTAAAAAGATTTTTTTTCTTATTACAAATACTTAAATATAGTTCAGAATTAAACTCTTACTTCCTTCCCACTCAAGTACTTGAATTATGCTGCTAGAGCTACCACCATTAACAGTTCTTAAGTAGCCTTCCACGGTGTTCTGTGTATCCAAGGGTGTGGATATGAGTTTGCATACGTATACTAGATCCATATGCATCCTTTAAATATAGTGTGTTTAGGATGGCCTAAATGTATGTTTTCATGTAGTTGAGAAAATTGGACAGATTGATATACCTTAAGATTAACTATTTTCTACATGTTTGTTCATTTTTTTCTAAGTATATCATTAGGTGTAAAGTTTCTTAAGTGCAGATTATTTTTAGTAGAAAAGTTAATTGATGTGGACGATTTTCCCCTTACTATGTGTTTCCAGTGTCAGCCGTTCTGAAAATGTTTGCAGGCTAGGAGTCAGGCTTGTGTTGATGCAGTGTTATGTTGTGTGAGCTGTGCTCTTGTCTTCATTCTGTTTGTAACCCTGGGAGCAAACCCAGAGCCTAGTATCTGCTAGGTATGGTACTCTACTGTTGAGTGTGGTTCCCAGCGTGAGGATTCCTTCTTTTAAGTGGTGAACAGATTCTTTCATTGAAATGATGATAAAAAGTAGAATATTTTCAAAACATATAGTGACACAAAAGTAAACTTAAACGTGTTTTCCTTCTCTCTCTCTCCCCTTCCCTCTCCTTCTCCTACCTCGTCTTTCTCAGTCTTTTAGATACCTGGCTGAGTTATTTGTTTTTAAAGTTGTGGTAACTCAGCTCATTGTATGCCTTTTTGATTCTGTGTCTAGGCGTGTGTGGATGTAAGAGCCAGCTCAGTATTTTGGCAGCAGATGGAGTTTTCGGAGCGTCTTCATGGTTACCCAAAGTTGCCAGAGTGGCTGTCAACACACCCTTCTCATGGGAACCGAGCTGAGCACTTGGACAGACTTATACCACAGGTGAGCTAGCCCAGACCACAGGTGAGTTAGCCCAGACTACAGGTGAGCTAGCCCAGATCATCGGTGAGTTAGCACTTTTAAAGTATAGAAAAAGTGAATTTTAATGTGCAATTATTTTCATTACTATAATGATTGATTATTGGCTTTCACAGAGTTGGACTGAAAAGGAAAGCCCTATTTACCCACAAGTCTTGGGTATAGTAGGTTTGTTCCCGCTGCTCAGCCCTGAAATAATCACTCAGAAACTATATTATTTGCAATACTGTTTGGCCAATAGCTTACATGTCTTTTTAGCTAGCCCATATCTTAAATTGACCCATTTCTGTTAATCTGTGTTTTGCCATGTGGCTGTGGCTTACTGGCAAGGTTCTGTCCGGTATCTGTCTCTGGCGGGGCTACATGGCTTCTCCTTGACTCCATCTTCTTTCTCCCAGCATTCAATTTAGTCACCCCCACCGTCTACCTCTATTTTGCCCTGACCTTTATTAACCAATGGTATTCACAGCATACAGAGGGGAATGCCACATCACTTGTGGGATTGCTATGTACAGCTGAGATTTTTCAATGTGAAGGTCTAACTCTTTAGTGTCTGACTTTGTAACTAATCTGGTAGTATTTTAAAACTTTAGTTGGGCCTGGAACTATAGTTCAGTTGGTGAGTGCTTGCCTAGCCTACAGAAAACGCCTGATTTCATCTCTAGTACCCCATAAACTGTGATGATACACACTAGACATACCAGCGCTTGGGCGGTAGAGACAGGAAAATCAGGAGTTCTAGGTCAACCCCAGCTCCACAGTGAGTTTGAGGTCAACATGGGCTACATGAGACCCTGTCTCAAAGAATAAACAAAAAGGGACAAGAAAACAACTTTTTTCAATATGTTGGTTATAATTTGTTTTTTCTTTAATTTTTGGTTTAAAATGTCTGTTAATAAGCTATATATAAGTTTTGGATTAAATGGGTATCAACTCTAGTTTTGATTTGTAGTTTTTGTTTGTTTGTTTTTGAGCCAAGGTCACACTACATAGCCCTGGGTGACTTTGAACTTACTGTGTAGACAAGCCTGGCCTAGAATTCACAGAGATCCCCTGTTTCTGCCTTTACCTCCTAGGTGCTAGGTTTAAAGATGTGCTCTCTCATGGCTGGCTCTTGTCAAATTTTTTGTTTGTTTGTCTGAGATAGCTACATGAGCCTAGGCTGACTTTGACCTTTTGTGTACAGGCTGACCTTGAACTTTGAGGCTGACCTTGAGCTCAGAGTGCTGAGTGTAGCTCCTGTGCTGCTCCACCTGGTTTGTACAGTCCTGGGATCCAGCACAGGCTTCATGCATGCTGTGCAGGAACTCTACCAACTGAGCTACACTTCCATCTCTGTGTGGCTTAGAAACAGTGGGGATTTGTTTGTAAATTCAGAAACAGGGAAATCTTAGATCAAGATTGATGTCTTGTAAGGATCCAGTTTCCACTTGATAGATGGCTGTCTCCTAGTATAACCTTACATGGTGAAGTAGGAATCGTAGGCTTTGGAGTCAGTTTGTCCATCTGTCCATCCATCCACCCATCCATCCATCCATCCATCCATCCATCCATCCATCCATCCATCCATCCATCCATCCATCCTTTGTTTATTTATCATTGTATTTTAAGTCAGCCCTCACTCTGGAGCAAACCATTTGCTTCAAAGAAGGTGTTCTTGAACTTGAGCTCTTCCTATGTCAGTTTCCCCAGTGTTGGGACTGTAGGCATGGGTCACTATGCTAGGAATAGAACATCTTTTAATGAGGCACTGATCCCATTGGGATTGACCTTTACACTCTGATCACACTTCAAAGGCCTCGTTTTATACGGCTATCACCTGGGTATTAGGATTTTCAGCATGTGAAGTCTGAGAGACACAAACATTGGTTGGTTAGCACCTTTTATCTAAATCAAATCTTATTTAGATCCTTAACATGAAGGAAAAACATAGCAAAAATAGTAGTGAAGCTTACATGATGTAATCTGTAGTAGTGCTCACCTAAACTGGGTAGTATATGTGTTTCTCCCCTAATTGTTTATACTGAGGGCCAGCAAAGACCCCAGATGTTAGAAGCCTTGGGGAGCTTGTGACTTGTCTCTAAAGTCACGACACACACAAGTTCTTTTCATTTTAACTCAGTTTAATTCTAAACTGTGTGGCTTGTTAAAACTAGATAACAGATTCTACCAGCCAGCTGTGATTTGAAGCCTACCCTAAATTCTGAAGCTGTCATTCCATCAAATCCCTGAGGATCTTAAGACAGGTAAAAAAAAAGATGTGTTTGAGGGAGGTCTGTGACACAGGAAGGAGTTGATTAGAGAGCACAGGGAACATTGCTGGAGAAACAAATGTTATTTGGGAGCCAGTGAGGAAGGAAAGCAGGGGAGATCTTTTTTTTTTTCTTTCTAAAAATAAACCATCCCAGTACAGAAATTTAATTTGAAAACTGCAGGTAAATTTCTTATATTTTTCCCCCAAGTGATTAAATTCAATTTGAAAGCAATAAAACTCTACTACAACATTGGGAATAATTCAGTGGTTGAAGCGAGAATGATAGTTAGTACAAGGGTATACTGTTAATTAGAACACACAGTCATAAAGATTGGAATGGGCTGCTCTCCTATGTCTGATTCTATAATGGAAGAAAGCAGCCATGTATGGAAGATGTGTTCCTACACACCACTAAAGACTACATTCTTTTTTTCTTGTTTTGTTTTTTTGAGACAGAGTTTTACTGAGTAACAGCCTTGGCTGTCCTGGAACTAGCTCTGTAGACCAGACTGGCCTCGAACTCATAGAGATCCACCTACCTCTGCCTCCTGAGTGCTGGAACTGAAGGTGTGTGCCATCACGACCTGGCAAGACTACATTCTTATTTACTTGGGATTATTTTTCTAAAATGTGTACAGGGTTGAATTTTAGTAAGGCTTCTTTCCCCTGACAGTTGGATAGTCAGACACATTTCTAAGGTCCAGGGCACTGGTGCTCAAAATGGTTTGCAGCAGACACAGTGTTTTCAGTGGCGCCCTGCAGAGCTAGTAGAACTGGTGAAATCTTTAAGTTCATCTAGGAACTGAATAGAGAACAAGGTGAAGGGTGGGTTATTCACAGTAGAGGTCCTCTGTGCTCTTCTGTGAGGACAGAACCAGCTGTGATTCAGATGTTTGGGGAAAAAAACCAAGAGAGCAAGACCTTGTGGTTCTGTGATGGGAACATAAATTTTCATGACTTTAACATTTAATTTCAAGTGCTAAGGATTATATCTATTTTATCTGATTCTTAGAATGCCATTATGAAATATATTATTTCTTGATATAATTTGTCAACATTAAAGATATATTAAATGTTGAATTTGAATCATTGTGTTGATGTTGAATAACTATGACTTAGGTCTTGATTAACTATGCTGTAGGTCTTGTAAGTGATAGGAATAGCATAGACGTGCTCACCCTCATCCACCCTCACCCTCATCCACCCTCACCCTCATCCTCAACCTCATCCACTCTCATCCTCATCCACCCTCACCCTCATCCACTCTCATCCTCACCCTCATCCACCCTCATCCTCACCCTCATCCTCATCCACCCTCACCCTCATCCACCTCATCCTCACCCTCACCCTCATCCACCCTCACCCTCATCCTCACCCTCATCCACCCTCATCCTCACCCTCATCCACCCTCATCTTCACCCTCATCCTCATCCACCCTCACCCTCATCCACTCTCATCCTCACCCTCATCCTCACCCTCATCCACTCTCATCCTCACCCTCATCCACCCTCATCCTCACCCTCATCCACCCTCACCCTCATCCACCCTCATCCTCATCCACCCTCATCCTCATCCACCCTCATACTCATCCACCCTCATCCTCATCCACCCTCACCCTCATCCACTCTTACCCTCACCCTCATCCACCCTCACCCTCATCCTCATCCACCCTCATCCTCATCCACCCTCACCCTCATCCTCACCCAACCTCATCCACCCTCACCCTCATCCACCCTCACCCTCACCCTCACCCTCATCAAGCCCAGTCTCTAGTAAAGGAGCTGGACAGCAGGGGAGATGTGAGAGGCAAGGCTGTTGTAGTCTCTCTTTGTAAAGACTCTAGTCCTGTTGGGTAAGGATCTCGTACTTATTAGCCTATTAGCCTAATTTACCCTTAATTACCTTCTTGTAGCCTCTGTTCCCAACTATGTACATACTGGGGCCTAAGACTCTGAAATAGGAGTTTCTGGGAAAACAACTGATTCTTGGGTGGGCAGCTAATATGTGAGCAGAGTGGGAGGGTTGTTGGAAAAGCAGTGGAAATGGAGTAGCCAGGGTTGGAGAGATGGTTCAGTGGGTCAGCTGTTGGCTATGGAAGAACGAAACTGCGAGTTTGGACCTTCAGCACTGAACTAGAAGAGGCCCTTTTTAAATAAGGTGAGGATCAACACTGGGAATGCCCTTTGTCTTCCAGATAGATCCCTCTGTCTGCATTCATGAACACACACGTGCACGCACATACACGTGCACACATGCACACATCGCACACATGCTCGTTGGTTTAACAAACTAAAGTATGATGGCTAGAGTAAGTGGTCCCAGTGAGGTCTCCGAATTTGCTCCAAGGTAAGATCTTAATGGAGGGCCCTGAACAGAGACTGGAGACATGATGTCCTGACTTGTTCACTTGCTTTATTCTGGAGGAATTTGACATCATATTGTTCAGAGAACAAACTATTCCCTTTCTTGTTTTGTTTGGTTTTTGATCTAGGATCTTTCTATGTAGTACTGGGTATCTTGGAACTCGCTATGTAGATCAGGCTGGCCTCAAACTCAGAGATCCACTTTCCTCCCTCCCCAGTGCTGGCGTTAAAGGCGAGTGCCACCACACTGGCTTCTTATTTTGTTTTTGAGTCAAGATAGCACCATCAAATTGAGGGGAAAAATGCACTTACTATTTTTTAGTGTGATTTCTGGGGGGAAAACAACATGTATAAATGCTTAGTTAATCATGTTAATATCCACTAGTATATGAAAGTGATAAATATAGGTTTGTAGTAATAATATTATTTGTTGTTGGTTAGCTGATATGATATAATTTTATTTACTTGAAATAATCAGTTAGATTTAGGAAACATATTCCACATATTTTGGTTACCATAACAACTTGGGTGAAAAACTGCAGAACAGATGTTATGTCAACCTGTTGATGTTTCATAGCTTGAGCTTCAGAATTACAGTTATGCCGTTTAGACTTTGAGTTTATGTACATCATAATTTGTCCTTGAAAGAAATACCTTATTTAAGTATAAAATATGAATCAGTGTGAATAACAGAAATTTTGTTGAAAGGTTTATTTTAAAATCAAATCTTTCGGGTTGGTTTTCTCTGTGTTCCTGCTGGTTTTCTTTCTCGCTGCCATCGCTCTTCATGAGGGTGACAGGGTAGGCAATCATAGAAGAACTAGAAAACATTTAATTTGAAATCGCTGTTAAGGTTATATAATTATAATCATAATTTGAATAGGATTTGTTTCTAAGTATTTTAATTGTAAACAACATTCCATCTCTAGTCACGCGAATCAGTTGGTAGCAGGCTGTAAATGCATTCATTTTAACCTCATTTTATTTTTAATCCTTTAAACTTTCAGGCAGCTGGGAATTTGAACTCATGTGTAAATCATTCTTATGCATTTGTAATTGGATAAAACAAATGAATAAATCATTAATATTGTGCATCTCATGAGCAGAGAATATAAGTGTTTAGAATTACCATGAAATGTCATTGTTGGCCATGTGTAAAAACATACACTGCTCACCTTGCTGAATCTCATTTGTTCTGACATGGAGAGTGTTGAGGAAGCAAGCAGCAGCTACTGTAATTGAATCGGCCTCTGAATCCTAAGAAGCCAGGAAGCCCGGCACTAACGTTGTCTAGAACCTTAAGAAACAACATTATGGCTAAGTGAATGGACTGTTAGAAAAAATTACTTTGAAGGCTAAGGCAAGAAGGAGTAACGGTGTGTGTTTAAAATGGAGGTGGCCCCCGAAATGTCTTGCTCTCTGTTTCCAGTGGGCTCTTTTAATCTAATCACAAAGCCATTCTGGCATTATTTTTTCTCCTTTCTCCTTTCACTTAGTTACCATTTATATGTCACGTATAAATAATTTCCGTCTCACTTGCTGTGTAGTATGTAGAAAGATCCCAGTATATGCCAGCAGCTGGTTCGTACTTCAGTTGTTACTGGAAATAAATGTAGCCGGAACCTTTAAAAAACAAAATACTTGAGCGCTCATTGCTCATGCCTTTTTAACCTTTTGAAATGTTTTTATGGGATATAACAAGATGCATGATGTTTGTACACGTCTTGGAGTGTCAGGTCAAGCTAACAAGCAGATCCGTCACCTCACAGCTTTGGAGGGTGACAGCTCATGTCCACATGGTGGCCGTTTCAGGTGTACACTGTTACTGGTTGTGTGTGCCATCTGCTACACAGTGGTACTCAGCACTTCCTCCTTTCATCCCACTGAAAGGTTGTCCCTGACCAGCATCTCCCCATCTCTTCTCTGCTCTGGTGGTCACCATGCCCTCCAGTTCCCCGTGTGAGATCACACTGCACCCTTCAAATTCATCTGTGTTGGGACAGATAACAAGACTTCCTCTTCTGTGTTTGCTTTGTGTTTGGAGCTTCACTCTGTAGCTGGGGCTGACCTTGAACCTGGCAGTTTTCCCAGCTCTCCATTCTGAGTGCTGGGGTTCTAGGCCTGTGCTACACTGCCTGGCTAGGATTTTATCATTCTGGTAGGAGGGGTTGGCTAAAGAGTTTTGTTCAGAAACCTTAGCCTTACTTATGATCCCTGAGAGCAATCTACCTATGTCAAAGCAGCCTGCTAGTTTAGTTTATTTACTGGAAGTTCTCAGTTACTTACCTCATAACTTTTGACCATTTCAAAAATAAGTCAGACTTCAATTTCCATTGTAGTTTGTTAAAATAAATGATTTGAAAGATAAATATTTTGATGTGTAACTGATTTGTATAAATATTTAGTAAACATACCTTAGATTTATTTAACTCATTAATTAATGAGGAACATGGTAAAATGTCACAACTGGTGGAAAGGAGAATTTAGCAACCATAATGTAAGAAGTCCTGTGTGAGATGTAAGCACGACAAACCCACGGCCTCTGTGTAGTCTTGCGGATGAGGAGCACAGGCTCTGCTAGCCCAGCTGGAGTTCTACTGAGGGAATTGAGCCTGGGTTTTATCTAATCCAGGAGTTGGGAGCTGACTCCAAACGGAGTGGCCATAAATTCTGTGAGTTCATTGGACTGTGCAGGTCCAAAGAAACAGCTGTTTACTCTGGCATTTCTCAAACCTGCAAGGTGTTGTCAGGGTTCAGAAAATGGTTCCCTCCAGCAGACTCGGGTTTTGACCTGACGCCTGTGGCTGTCTTCCTTCTGTCGGTAGACCTCTAAGTCCCTGGAAAGGATCCATCCATCCTTTGTCTCTCCCTTCCCCTCTGCCTCCCTTTCTCCTCCCACCGCTCTTTAGCCATCCTTCAGCCATCCTGGGACTGATAAATAAGATCATAGTCAACAAAACATACTAGTTATGAAACAGCTTTACACATAGGGCAATAAACGACGGCTTCTTACCAGACATAGTTTGCTTCCATTTCCATAGACACATATAATTTTCATTATTATTAATGTTAAAATAACAGAAATAAGGCAAATATTTGGTGAGGCATTTTAGCCAAATGATATTAGTTAGTAGTAGCTCAGGTTAAAATCAGAAATAATTAGAATATGTATATAGACATGAAGCCTGGTTTCAAAAACTGTGTGGTGTTGTGTGTATGTGTATGTTTATGTGGTGTTGTGTGTATGTGTATGTTTATGTGGTGTTGTGTGTATGTTATGTTTGTGTGGTATTGTGTGTATGTGTATGTTTGTGTGGTATTGTGTGTATGTGTATGTTTATGTGGTGTTGTGTGTATGTTTATGCGGTGTTGTGTGTATGCTTATGCGGTGTTGTGTGTATGTGTGTGTTTATGCGGTGTTGTGTGTATGCTTATGTGGTGTTGTGTGTATGTGTATATTTATGTGGTTTTGTGTGTATGTTTATTCAGTGTTGTGTGTATGTGTATGTTTATGCGGTGTTGTGTGTATGTGTGTGTTTATGCGGTGTTGTGTGTATGTGTGTGTTTATGCGGTGTTGTGTGTATGTGTGTGTTTATGCGGTGTTGTGTGTATGCTTATGTGGTGTTGTATGTGTATGTTTATGCGGTGTTGTGTGTATGTGTGTGTTTATGCGGTATTGTGTGTATGTGTGTGTTTATGCGGTGTTGTGTGTATGTGTGTGTTTATGCGGTGTTGTGTGTATGCTTATGTGGTGTTGTGTGTCTGTGTATGTTTATGCGGTGTTGTGTGTATGTGTGTGTTTATGCAGTGTTGTGTGTATGCTTATGCGGTGTTGTGTGTATGTGTATGCTTATGCGGTGTTGTGTTTATGTGTATGTTTATGCGGTGTTGTGTGTGTGTGTTTATGCGGTGTTGTGTGTATGTGTATGTTTATGTGGTGTTATGTGTATGCTTATGCGGTGTTGTGTGTATGCTTATGTGGTGTTGTGTGTATGTGTATGTTTATGCGGTGTTGTGTGTATGTGTATGTTTATGCGGTGTTGTGTGTATGCTTATGTGGTGTTGTGTGTATGCTTATGCGGTGTTGTGTGTATGTGTGTGTTTATGCGGTGTTGTGTGTATGCTTATGTGGTGTTGTGTGTCTGTGTATGTTTCTGTATGGGCTGTTATGGTAGATGCAGCTAAGTGTAAGAATGGCAGGAAGCTAGAATGAACCTCCGTAGGCTAGTGTTGGAAAGAAGTAGGGTGTCAGTAAGTCAAATAAAATTTATTTTAGAAACCTATATAGTCACAGAAAATTAACCAAGACAAGGGCTCTGAGCCATAATGGGGCTTTACTGTGGCGACTTTGTCTACAAGCACAGAGAACAATTACTTAGTGGCTTATTAATTCTAGCATCAAAATATAAAAAGGGACATCAACTATCTGTCTCATTTTATGAGCACAAATGGTTTTGTTTCAACAATTTGATTAAAAACTCTTTTAAAATTTATGAGTTGGGATCATTAATTAGCAAACAAGTCAGTGTATATCACAATTATTATTTATCACAAGCAACCAAATTGTCCTCACATCCATAGGTGGCGTCTTGAGGGCACACGAGGGCTGAAATGCAGCCCTGACTGATTTCTCTCTCCTGTTCTTCTGCATCCTGTCCACAACAGTCTTTGTTTCCTCCGGTGTGCATTAGGAATCTCCGTGAACCCTCACCATGGCCACTGCTTAGAACAAGTCATCATCGTCTCCTAGTTCCCGAACCTCTCTCCCTAGTCCATTATTTCCATTAATGGCCTATTTGCAACGTACAAGAATTGTCTTTTACATGTTATTTTCTTGACTAGAACTTTCTAGAGTTTTCTCATGTAAGTTAGAATGAGAATCTACCCTGTTCTAGTTTTTTCTGTTGCTGTGATGAAACATTGGCCAAAACGAGTTTGGGGGCCAGATGGTTTTATTTAGACTACAGGTCACAGCCATCACTGAAGGAGCCAAGGCAGGAACCTGGCTGGGGTCAGGGACTGAAACAGAGGCTTCAGGGGAAAGCTGCTTACTGGCTTATTATGGCTCATTCAGCTTGCTTGCTTATATAATCCAGGAATGGTTCTGTCCACAGTGGGCTGGACCTTCCCATGTCAATCATTAGTCAAGAAGTGCCCCACATCCACACCCACAGGCTAATTGGATGGATGCCATGCCTCAGTTGAGGTTCCCTCTTCCCAGGTGACTCTAGTTTATGTGATGATGATAACATAGCTCAGTCTCTAGCTCAGTCCTGTAGTCTCCCGATCACTGCCTGTCTTGCTCCACAGTTTTCCTTGGTTCTAGTCGTTTCACACCAGGTTTGTCTCTTCCTTATGGATCCCTCCCCCCAGTTGTGGATTTCTCTGTTCCAGACGCCACCTTCCCGAAGGGGCTTTTTCTGCTCCCTCAGTATCAAATAGCCTGTCTCCCATGCAGACATTCTCCCTTCTCAAACTAGAATGATCTTATTTCCTGTTGATTGTCTTCTACCATGTGGCCCCTGTTCTCTGTGGTCTCTCGGTGACTACATGGCTTCTGAGATACCTAGTGAATACTTCAGTGACCTAGGCTATATAACAATAGAAAACAACAGACAAAAACAGGACGTTCTGCAGTAGAAATGAATAATGCTTTCAATGCGTAGATAATATTAGCTGTAGGAAATCATAGTTATCAGTGACAAAAAGATGCTCACAAGAACTGGGGATGTAGAAATAACAGTGTACTTAGGAGTCTTTGCCTCAATTCTGACCAGGTGACCTTGCTTAGAGAAAAATCTAACCTTTGCTTTTCTCCATACATTGTTGGGTTAGCAGACCCTTCAAATGTATGTTTTATGAACCCATATGTCTGTGGTAAGGCCCTGCCATTTTTTCCCCTCACCCATTTATCTGTGGTAAGGCCCTGCCTCCTTTCCTCACCCATGTGTCTGTGGTAAGGCCCTGCCTCCTTTCCCCTCCTCACCTCTTGACACTTTCCTAATAAAAAGTGGTTTGCCTTAAGACAGAAGCTTAGATAATGTTTGTAAATTACTGCACAGAGCAAGACTTGTTGATCTCGTGACACTTTGGAATCTTTAAGGTAGCTTGCTTTCATGCATACCTTCAGTCTTCCTCAGGATTCTCGGTACTGTATTTTCTAGTTATTAGATTATCTTTCCATTTTCTTATACATTGTAGACTCTTCATAATATTTTTACAGGATTTATTAAAATGATTATTCATAGTTTAAAGTCTAGCCTGCATTTATGAAGTGCATGTTATATGCAATACATAGATTTAAACAGAAAATAAAGACCGTGAAAGGCATATTCTAGGTGCACATGGGAAAATTTCTCACTTTTGAAGAAATATCAAGATTTATTTACTATGACAGAATTGAATTTATAAAAGAAAAAAAGATGTTAGCACATTGAAATGTAATAGAATATATAGGAAGAAAGCCAAAAGTCTAGAAAATATTTTATCAATATATTAAGTAAACCTTTCTGTTCAAAAGAAGTTTTATATATATATATATGATATATAATATAATTTTTCTTGAGAAGAAGTAGAATGCAACAGTCTGCATGCAAGGAAACAGTAATAGGACATCTTATTAAGAATAGTTTTTCTAGCAGTTAAGGAAAGAGATCAAACATTCCCAAAGTGCATATACTTAGTACAAAGGCCATTCAAAGAAGTATGTGGTACAAAATTCATTAGCATAAAAGCATACTAGACAAAAGCAAACATTACAGCCTTTTTATTTCCAAGCCAACTTTACTTTTTAAGAAAAGGAATAGATTTTTTTTAAATATTTGTGAAACTTTACATATATAAAAGAATTATTCGAGACAAGGTCTCATGTATCCCAGGCTGGCTTCACACATATTCTGTAGTTGAGGATAACCCTGGAATTCTGATCTTTCTGAGTCTCCCTCCTAAGTGATGCAGTTATACGCATCCCCTTCCATGCCCACTTTATCCATGGTTCTGTGCATTCTGTAGCTTTGGACATGTGGTGTGGTATACATCCAACCTATAGAATACAGAGGTTTCTTCCTCTACCCATAAACATCCCATGCCTGTTTATCTTTCTTTCCATCTGTCCTCTACAGAGTGAGGTCATTTGGGGGGCTGGTTGTGTGCAGTAGCACTCTGAGACTGCCCTCTGTTTGATAGTGACTCTATGCGGTCACACGCTGTTTTGGGTTTTCCCAGCGTATGAAAATGCATGCTTCTGTTGCTGTTCCCTAATGCTCCACTTTTAAGCTTTCTATTTATTCCCCACTGCAGAGAACTAGATCTAGCCTTCTTTTCACCCCTGGTGGGCCGCACACACGCACACACATGCTGCTCTCTTCTTTCCCAAATGATTAAATTGTGATTTGGGTTGATTCAAGATTTGGTATTTTCAACTATAAACATCAGTTACAACCGAGTTACACAGCGCGTTATAATTACTCTTCCTTTCCCCACAACATTTTATTCTCCCTAGAGTTAAAAACTGTTGTGAGTTTGATTTTCTGCTCCGTCTCTGTCATTAGCATCTATGCCATCCTGGAAGGTCACAGCTGTGAGCAACTTTGTTGTTGCTGTTTTTCTTCAGTGGGTTCAGTCATGGATGCTCTATTATTTTTCTTGTTTTGAAAATAGTCTCTTATAGGAACTTCAGAGCCTTGTTAATATGGCGTTGTTCTCAGTATCTGCTAAGGGTGATCAAGCTGTTTGCTCTCTTGGGGACCTGTTAGCTCGCCCTGTGGCTGTTGTTACACAGACAACTGCTGCCTTCAAAATGATGGTCACTGGATCAGATCATGGAGAGCGATGACAGACTCACCTGTGGTTCTTCTTCACGTGTTATACTTGAGTTGACGTCTATGTAAACACGCAGACATGTTCTTTTACTTTTGGTTGTCTTGTGCAGACCATGTGAGGAACTACATTGTATTCTTCCTCGTAGGCTCTCAAACTTCGGGAGGTCTGTAATTGCCCACCCCTCTCTGGACCAGACCCTCGGCTGCTGTTCCAGCTTACCATGAAGCATTTTCTTGAAGACTCAGAGAAAGAGGACCTCAACATCACTGTTAAGAAACAGAAACTGGATGCTCCCCCCATTCAGAAGCAGGAGCAGATACCACTGACGTACATGGTTGAGAAATGAACGAGAAGCTGAACTAAAATGTATGAGACTTGGGGTGTGAAGAAGACAGCAACCCTCATCATTTTCGTGTCACTCTTAGAAATGATGTTCTCAATGAACAAGAAATGGATATTCATGGTCAAGCCATGTATATTACAGATATCGGAATTTTTCTAGATTTGTATCTTTTATGAAGTATCAATGTATTTTAATCTATTTTAAAATACTTACAATGAGGAAAATGTCACAGAATAAATTTATATTATGCATCTTACTGTCATCCATATTTGCTTTAGATTTGGAAGTCGGGCCCCTAGTGGATGCATACTCTGAGTGTAGTAATTATTTTAAAATCTTCCTGCTCAGGCTGCGGCAGGTTTTGGAGTCTGGGTGGTTATGTAATGGGTAACTGGTAGTCTGAAGTGATGGACTGCACTGGGTGTTGGGGTGCGTGGAGAAGGGAGTAACTCCCAAAGGAAATGCCTCCAGATGGATGTTAGACACCATTCTGTTCAGAGGCACAGGAAGGGATGTTTGAGGTTCAGGTGACCTAGTAAGCAGTATAGTAGGGGGAAAAGGTGATGATGCTGTGATGATGTGGGGATTTGGAGGTTCCCAAAGGACACTACTGTCTTCTCCCTGAGGTCAGTATCTAGAGAGGCAGGAGTGAGAGTTGCCTTCATTCTTCTTGCTGGCTGATGGCCAGGTGCTGTGGAAAGACATGGGAGCAGGTGCTCCAGGAGCATCCCTGGTGAAGCCAGAGGTTGGTGACCATGTTGTGTGGGAATGGAAGTAGATTTTAAAACATGAGTTATTTAGCAGTTTTATTTATGCTGCAAGGTTGGTAGCCTTAGGCTTCCTTTTAAAGGAATGGTTTTCTTGAAACACGTTGTCTTAGTGAGGGTTTCTGTTGCTGTGAAGAGACACCATGACTACAGCAACTCTTTTAAAGAAAAACATTTAATTGAGCTGGCAGCCTTCAGTTCTGATGTTCTGCCCATCATCTTCATGGAGGAACATGGTGGGATGCAGGCAGATGTGCTGGAGAAGTTGCTGAGAGTTCTATATCTTGTAGGCAACAGGAAATGGTCTGAGTGTCATACCGACAGAAGCTTGAGCAAGAGACCTCAAAGCCTGCCCGATAGTGTACAACTTCATCCAATAAGACCACACCTCTTAATAATGCCAACCCTTTGGGGCCATTTCCTTTCAAACCACAGCACATATTAAATGGTGCTTTGCTGGAGAACTGGAAGTAAAAGGAAATTCTTTATATAGAGAGTACCTGCTCTCTAGGAGCTGAGCCCTTAAAAGATCTGTTTTATTTTTCCTTAAGTAAGTGTGTGTGTGTGTGTGTATGTGTGTGTATTATATATACACATACATACATACATACACAAGTGCATGTGATGACCAAGGAGGCCAGAAAGGGTGTCAGATCCTAGAACTGGGGTTGCAGGTGGTGATGAGCACCTGACATGGGTTCTGAGAACTGAACCTGGGTCCTCTGAAGGGGCAGGAAGTGTTCTTACCTATGGAGGCTTCTCTCTAGCCCCTGAGCAGAGCCCTTTTTATTTTCAGTTATTACACAATCATATGAGGCAAGTTTGATTTTCATTTTGTGTTTATAAATGGGCTTGGAGAGGCTTAATAATGTGCCCGGTGTCTCCTACCCAGAAGGAACAAAATTATATCTCTGGTTACCAGTTTGTTCATTTGCTCAACTCTCACGTACCAAAGGCAAAGCTATAAAAGGACAAGGAACAAATTGCATTCTTGACATCTGTTTGCTTTGATATAGGTGAACATCTTACACCTATAAAACCACTGTGTTGTCTGCAGGATGGTTTTCTGAGTCTTCTTAGATCCTTCGGGGTAGGGGAGAGTGGCAGAGCAGGTCCCCAACCCCAAAGCTTGTGAAATCTCACTTGGGATGTAACGTGATACTTAGACAAAATGCCCAGTTGTCATGAAGACAAGTGCCAGCCTATTTGTGGTTTTCTGACCTTGTAATGTTTTGTTTATAGAGGATTTCTTGATCTGCACACGAAACAGCAGTAGCAAGGGGAGTTTCACAGTAGCTGTTATCCACGTTGCCTTTCTTTGTGCTACTGGTGACTGGAGTTTTGTAAGAGGCACCCCGTAATGTGTAGAGACGTTTGGAGAGTGTCACCCACAGGTAAACAGCAAAGCATACCGTTTGACTTTCCTGGAGAGTTCCTGAGAAGAGAGTCCCTAGTCTTCTTTTGTCTTCTGTTCCTCTGGCAAAGCTAAAGTGTCGCTTGTCAGAAAAAGCATGGGTAAATTAAAGTCTTTTAGTAGATGCGAAAGTCTTTTAACTATGGGATCAAACAAAGAAATGTTTGATTTCACCTCTGGATGTTCTGGAGTCTCTTAGCAGTTGATGATAAGATGTATTCAAGTTCTTAAAAGTGTTATGTATTTCCATTGTAAAACTTCTCCTGTTACTGCCGGTGCTTTTCCTGTAAATACAGCATGTTGGGCAGTTACCTCAGCTGTTGGGGTCATGGAAACAATAGATCCAACACACAAACTTAGTTCTCCTACACTCCAGATGTACGTATTTGCTACTCTATGTTTAAACCTATAATATGAATGCGCATTACAGGCATTCAGTTAGTATTTCATTTCTCTTATATGATCAAAATAAACCATTCGTTCAAAAGATTATTATTTAAAGAAGAAAGAACTATACATTGTGAAAATTTTATCTGACACCCATTAAGAACCGGTGGGTCCTAAGACATTTTTGAGCCCTCATTTCTTCATTTGTATAATGAGCACAGCAATACTCAGGTTCTGATGAAACTATTCTATGAGAGATGCACGCAAGGCATTCAGCATAGTCGAGAGCTCTGAGCATAAGACAATTCACACTACTTTTCTTCATACTTACTTTGTACTAAGTGCCATGCTAATGGTGCTGTTGGACTTCACCGCAATCTTCTATAGGGTAGATGAGTATCACCCTCATTTCCATTGTAGACCGAGAAACTCAAGTTTAGAGGGATAATGAAAACTTGTTTGGGTTAATCTATTAAAAGATAAGGAACAAATTTTTCTAGTAAGAACAGACAGATTCAAACTGTACCAAGAAAATGTGTTGTCTTACCTAATAAAACTCCCCAGAAGATACTAAGTTGGGATACAGTTTACGACAGAGCATCATTTTGTCATCAAAGCAGTGGCTCCTTTTCTTCTGTTTTCCCAGCCCTGGCTTCCCTATGCTTTGATATCTAAACGGCTGCCATCAGCACCAAGGGCTACATGCCTCATCCATCCAAGTGTGAAGAGTGACTGTCCGTACAGCCATTGGAACACGCTTTCAACACTAACTGTTTCCTGAAGCAGTTACCATGGTAGCAGCTGGGATTATCCTGATTGCCTTGGACCTCATGCATAGCATCCATCAATTTGACTGAGAATGGGTGCAGTTTCCAGCGCCCAAACAGAATCACATCACAGGGTTGGAGGGATGCAGACACAGCACATCTAGATTGGTCACTGAGTTAGCAAGCTTAGAACTGGACTCCACCGTGCCTGGTCTCCTTCAGCAGGCAAAGAAACAAGCCAGTTCTTTAAAAGGTTGGCTTGAAATGCTTAATCTGAGCAAAGGTAATGGAGACTAAGTTTTATATTGCTGTTTGTAAGTTTGCATTTGTATGCTCACTTAACTACTAGGTTTGTTTTAATCTGAACCATGCCTTCCAAAGCAGCCTATGGGATTGAAGGATAAATGGTGTTTACTCATAGGGAGGAAAAAAAGCTTGGAGGAACTGGGTAAGCTGTTTTGAGTGTGATCTTCCAGCAGATAGCTGCACTGGGGTTGGAACTAAAGGGCTGCTGATTTGTAAGCCTGCGTTCGTTCTGCAAAACTGCCTGCTTGGGAGGTATTGCCTCCATTTTTTTAAATCTAGACTCCAAAACTGGAAGCTGTTAAGCATCCTATGGAGTTGTACAGCAAGACCTCATCCATTGTACCTTTTCAAAGCATCACTGTGGTGGTAGGAATAGATATGGCCACAGAGACTTATGTATTTAAATGCTGGATCATAGGATGTGGCACTATTAGGAGATGTGGCCTTGTTGGAAGAAGTGTGTCACTGGGGAGGTGAGCTTAGAGGTCTTACATGCTCAAGTTCTACCCAGTGTGGAAGACAATTCACTTCCTGTTGCCTGCAGGTGAAGATGCAGAACTCTCGGCTACCTCTCCAGCACTGTGTCTGCCTGCATGCTGCCTTGCTTCCCACCATGCCAATAATGGACTAAACCTCTGAACTGTAAGTCAGCCCAAATTAAAGGTTTTCCTTTATAAGAGTTGCAATGGTTATGGTGTCTCTTCACAGCAATAGAAGCCATAAGACAATCACTAAGGGTGAACAGAAATTCACCCTGGTTACTTTCTGTTAACATTTATAATAGCAGGCAAGGGTACTAGTTAACACACGATGAAGTGTGTCTCAGACCTTCCTCAACCTGTGCGTATTATTCAGTTTTATATTAGTCAACAGTCATTATTCCTTTTTTTCCAGCAAACTGCATGTTCAGTGGCAATGTTTCTTGCCCGAGAATGAATCATGAGCCAGGCAGTAACTGTTCTAGAAACAATGATTGGCCATATCTGTCAGTCAGATATAAAGCAGAGGAAATGTTTTACAGGGGCCGTGTTTTCCTCTTCATTGTTAAGAGAAACTGTGGACAAGGCTGTCTTTGCTAGGAGTCTAAGCCTGATGATCTCATTTGTATCTGTGTGCTCTGTGAGATGTTGTCCCAACATCCCTGACTGCCCGAGCTGGCACTAGCGTTTCATCCTTTGTAAGTATCTCACAGAATGAGATATTTAATATTTCCATTATTTATGCTGCTCTTATTTGATTATTCTCTCCCTTGCACCAAGGAGTATTTGTACGGACGAGCTAATGGTCACATAGTTTCATTACACAAATGAGAAAACCAGAGGGTAAGAAAAGTTAATCGATTGGCATACATCATACACTGTTAGGTGGGAAGGCTTCAGAGCAGGTCTGCTCTGCCTGAGCCTACGGTCTGCCTGCCACTGTTCTGCTAGAGGCATTCCAAGGTCCAGGAATTATATACCAGGGACACTGTGCTGGGCACGGAAATAAAACATCTCAACATTGGGCAGCTTCATCGAGCGGGGAGTTCTCAGTTATTGGAACTGTCTGAGTAACGACAAGACAACCATCTGTCAGGGTTGCTGCAGAAGAGACTCGGGCACCAAAGGCAAAGGAAATAAAGATAGCCCATGACTGAGAGGCAAACACTCTATAAATGTGTTCTGGAGTGGAGCCAAATGAGCTCAAAGAAGAGAGGAAAATAAAGTTGCTGTCTTAGTTACTGTTCAATGGCTGTGAAGAGACACCATGACCAAGGAAACATAAAAGAAAACATTTAAATGGGGCCTTGCTTACAGTTTCAAAGGGCAGGGCCATGACTATCATGGCAGAGAGCATGGCAGCAGACATGCAGACATGGTGCTGGAGCGGTAGCTGAGAGCATAAATCTTAACCACAGACGGGGGGGGGGGGGAGACCTGAGCCTAGCTTTTGAACTCTTAAAGCCGTCCCCACCCCTACCCCATGACACACCTCCAGTAAAGACCATATCTCCTAACCCTTCCTAAACAATCTACCAACTGGGAACCAAACATTTAAATATATGAGCCTATGGGTATTCTCTTTCCCACTACCACAGCTACAGACTTGGCAAACCAGAGTTTGAGTATGATGGGGATGAGTCTGATGTCTCCGCTCCTGGACCCCAGAGGACATTGGCATCATGACTATAAGCTTCAGGACTGGGTTGCCATTAAAGTGCCAGCCAGGTCAACTACTTCTTTGCTATAAACCTTGGCTTCTCCCTTTGCCAAATGGGAAGATGGCCCTGCAGATACTTTCCAGGTCCACTATGAAGAGTAAACGGGACAGTGGCATCCTTTCAAAGGTGTGTGTTGATGACCTTCTAGTTCCTTAGCTTTGTGCTCCTGCTATGTGAGCTGGAGAATACTCCCCAAATTTAAAATACTGTGTATTTAAAAACGTTTTCCAAGTCTTCTTCCCCTCCTACACCCAGCAAGTGAACAAGGAAAAAGGAAAAACCCATAGGACTCCATTTATCTGTTTTGAAATAAATTGAACTCTTATCTAGGAAAGTAGAAGAAATGGCTCCAATGGACAGACTTTCCAGCAAGACAAATCCCCCAATGGCCTCTCTCTGCCACTGCTCAATAATGGTGTTTGCTATAAATCAGAGAGCTTCTTTATCAAGTGCCTTGGAAGCGCTTGGGACCGATTTAGTCCCGGCGTGAGATTAATCACAAATGCTACTTTAGCAAGAGTGATGGGTGTGAATGAGAAGGTTTGGTGATTCACCCGTTGTGATAGCCGGAGTTTACAGAACCAAAGCTGCAACTTTTTGGCATTTCTCAGCTTGAGAAAAATGATGGCTTCCAAGACTCCATTATCCTTAACCATGGCTTAGGGCAATGGGAAGCAACGGATGTTTTTGAAATCACCTACAATGTGTGGCAGACTCTTAAATTCCTGGAATACTTCTATGAGATGGGTTTGATTCCCTTTGCCTTGTGTATGAGAGAAGTGAGGCTGCAGTTGTGAGATGACTCGTGCAGGGTTGTGCAGGGTTGTGCAGGGTTGTGAAGGGTTGTGCAGGGTTGTGCAGGGTTGTGCAAATGGATAAGTAGCTGAGACAATGAAATGCAGATCTGTTTGCCTCAAGGCTTTACCCTTGAGACTTTAGAGTTGTCCACACATCCTTGGCAACAGAGCTCAACATAGATGTCAAGAAATGAATGGAAGTGGCTTGTTGTGGTGTTGGTCCTGGAGCTGATAACTCACATATTCCATGATGACTCAAATTTTCTCCAACTTGTTGTCTTAAAAAATATAGAGAATGAATGAATGAATGAAGAAAAGCTCCCAAAGGGAGAATAATTTTCAGTTTCTTTTCTGCTTACATATGGTATGGCAGCCATGAAGCAACATGGTAAGGTCACTCCCTTCAGGAGGCAGCCACACTTTTGATACTGTACAGTGGTTTACCTGGGTGTCTTCCAGCCAGAGGCAGGGCAGGGGTTTTGAGCCATCGACTATAATGAAAGGTTGTTTACTTGTATACTACCCGTCTCCTTGGCTGAGACTCCCAAGAGCTGGTCAGTCAAAAGCTCCTTCTAGTCGTTCTCCTTCCTCCCTACTCTCCTACCATACATGTCAGGCCCACAAGTTGGTCTGAAGCTCTCCCCTCCTCTTCATTATTTGTAGGAGTTTCTCCAACAGATTTCTTGCGCACCTCATTCCGTCTGGGAATTCTTGTCTTGGAAGATGCTAAGGGACATACATGGTGGTTATGTTACCCAAAGTAAATCTTTATCTTCAGAGAAGCAGAGGAGCACTATAATGCTGTGATGCCCCCAAATCAAGATATAGCTGAGAAAATGAATAAATTAGAGATTAATGCAAGTGCGTCTCAAGGACAAAATGCTGAGCGATAACCAAGGCGCAGTATGTCACACTTACACGAAGTGCAGTGTATCAGCTGTAAACACATACATATCTAATAAAAGTACAGAAACACACTAGAGAAGATAAACACCCAATTCAGTAGAGAGGGTACCGCTGAGCAGAGAAAAAAGGTAAAAAGTTTGGTATTTATAGTTATATAATTGGTACACAATTGCTCATTGTACCTCTGCTTTTTAATGTGCCTGGAGTTTTTCAGAATAAAAAAAAATCCTATGCAACAAATGATTTCTGGTGAGAACTGATGAGGTGCTTTGAAGGTGCATATGCTTTAGAACATGTTGGATCTTTGTTGTCACACCCCAGCCCTGTGGGCTTCACTGCCCCGAGCAGCAACCACTTATTTTTATGCTTCTATTCTCTCTTTCCTTTCTCTGACCTCAGTGGGAGCATGAACTCTGCAGAAGAAGACTGTCTTCATTTCTGAATCCCTGGTGGCTACGGTGGCAGCAGAACAGCAGTGTGTGCCTAGTGCGGCTTTAATTATTGGTGGATGAGAAAATGCGCTGGGAAGAAATATGGAAGGCAGAGCCTAAGTAGCTGTTTTCCCAGAAGAGGCAGAAAGAAAGAGGCCCTGTCCTTTAGTGTTACACATCCGAGTGATTGGTCCCCTGTGTGTGACCGAGGCCAGGTTAGAATGATTGACATCTTTGAGTTCCTGTTTCTCTGTTGGTTACTTTTTAAAATGTTACATTTGATTTTTCTTTTAAAACGTCTACAGAGTAACTTCAGACCTTGGCACTGCCTCTCTTTTGTTACAGTTATTTAAATTGATGCTCAACAAACCTGGGAGCAGGCAGAGCCACTGACCTACTGATTGCCAGAACTAGATTCACGTGAAGGTCTCTCTTGGGGCACTGTATCCAGGGACAAGGCTACGCAGCTGTTTACCAGTGTACTGGTTTATTCAAGGCTTCTTGCATTCCAGGGCTCCCTGAATCAGTTACTAGAATACTGCGATAAAACACACAGGTTGAGACCCACCCCCAAGGGTCCTCTAGCTAGCTAGAGGTACAGGTGCAGAGGTAGGTGATGAGATGTCATGGTTAATCTTCACCGTCTCCCTGGCTGAATTTAGAATCACCTAGGAGATGCCTCTGGACATGGCTGTAACACGCTTTCAGAGGGTTGAAACTCAAGCAGGAAGGCCGAGCCTGAGTGTGGGCAGCACAAGCACACAGGTTGGCTTCCCAGACTACACAGAAAAAGGGAGAAAGCAAGCTGGGCACCAGCATTCATTCTTCTCTGGTTCCTGACGAGGACAAAATGTGACCAGCTGTGACCAGCCGGCCACCTCACACTCCAGCTGTTATGCCTTCCAGTCATGATTGACTGTCCTCTCTTAAATCTGAGCCAAAACAAATCCTTTTCCTTAAGTTCCTTTTCTTGGGTATCTTGTCAGAGCAGTTAGAAAGTAGCAAACACAGAAGGGGCCAAGGATTGAGCTGTTGCGGTGATAAACTCAACCATGTGTTCCCAAGGCCTCTGGAACTGATTTGTAGGAGGTATACAGAAGAGTTGACAGTTGTGGACTAGATGTGGCTTAGATACTGTCAGCAGAGATTAGTGGGCTAGTGGGACGACCAGAATGCTGGGAGAAACACAGAGAGTAGGGTTCTATCTCATAAGGCTTTGGAGTAGAACAAGAACACTATCAAGAACTCGATCAGAGACCGTTCATGTCCCATTCTGGCAAAGAATGACTACCTTCTGCCCATATTCAGAAATTGTGAGTGAGGTTCAGTTCAGCAGAAACAGACGGCCTTGTTTCCGGGAAGACATTTCAAGACAGTAACAGTCAGGCTTTGTCGTGGTGACTGCTCCCTGCACTACTGAGGTCGTGAGAATTCAAAGCAGGAAGATAGAGAAAATGTCCAGTTTGTTGGGGAAATGAGTATGAGCAGGGTATGTCACAGTCAAGGAAGCCCACAAAAAGCCGATGTGCTTGTTGAAAAGATTAGTGCAATTGAAGAGAAACTTGGCACTCTGCCGGGCAAGCAAGAAAGGTACCTTGAGGGCAAGACCCCACCCATCAAAGGCTTCAGCTTTTAAAAATACAGTCTGTTCTTACAACTCTGATGCCTGTAAAACCAGCAGCAGGTGGCCAAGGCTGTCAAGCTCTTCTGCCGACTTGGGAAGAAGCCTGGTACCACAATTTCCCTGGACCACATTTACAATAACATCTGTGTGCTGACCCTGGGGAGGCACTTTTCTGGGCTGTCGCTTTCCGGGAACAGGCGGCCCTTTCAGGGGTGGTCTCAGTTCAGGCGCTCTCCTGCCAAATCAATCCACATTTTCACAAGCTGGAGCCCTACTTGGTGGCCACCTTTTCTTATTGTCGCGGTGCAGAGCAGAAAGCCTGTCTTTAATAACCATGGCTTCTTCTTTCCGTTTAAGCTCTAGCTTGCCTACAGTGGTGGAATTGTTTATTGTCTTTCCCTCACCAAACTGTACTTAGAAATATCATTTGGTCCCATTTGCTTCTGTCTTTCGCTTAGACTTTGGTATGGGCCACGAGCAATAGCCATGACCCAGCCTGAATGCTCTCTTGTCTTGAAATTTCCTCTGGCAAATACATTAGTCCATTCATTTCTTCAAAATTCATCTGCACTCAGGCCTGGGGCAGACAAAGATCCACTGTAGGCCTCGGTGGAATGCCCCAGGCTCTGAGGAGGAAGCTTCCATAACAAGATTTTTTTCTTTTTCCCTATTTTTTCTTCTTTTTATATTTAATTTATTTTATTTTGGGGGGAGGTTGCAGGGGCAGAGAATGGATACAAAGGGAAGGGAAATGAATGGGATCAAGATGCATGATGTGAAAGACACAAAGAACAAATAAAAAGAAAGTTAAAAAAAAATCTGCACTCACTTCTCAGGACAGGGGGAGAATACGGCTAGATTATTTGCCTGAGTATAACCTGAGTATGACCTCTAGCCCAATTCCCAGTACAGTGCTTGGTGCCTTCTGAAACCCCGTGAGTTGAGTCTCTGCTGTCCACACTCTTCTGGTCTATTCTTCCCAGCTCCCCCTAGGATGGCCCTTTAATTTCTGCTTACATAGGCACACACTCCTTCCTCAGCCAGTTCCTTAGGTCTAAGAGCTGCGTGGTCAGGTTTACAGCAGCAGCAACCCCACTTCTTCGTACCGCTTCATGAATTAGTTACTTATCTCAGTGTTATGATAAAAATAGGGGATAAAGGCAATTTAGGGAAAGAAGTCTCTGTCCATCACCCCAGGGATGGGCAGGAGCGTGAGACATCCAAAGGAAGTCAAGAAATGAGTGGAGTTGCTTAGCAACCTCTCTTCAGTCCAGGATCCTGACCCATAAAATTGTAGTATTCACATTTAGGGTGAATGTTTCTGGTCATTAACATAATTTAGGTAATTCTCACAGATATTCTAATCTAGATAATCCCTTAGATAATACCTGGAGGCCTGCCTCTGGGCTATCCTATATCCTATCAAGTTGCCAATCAGTGTTGACCACTGCAGCCAGGAAGTCAGACCACCCCTGCAAGAGTGAACTATATCCCTTCTTACTATGAGCTAAAATAAATAATTCCTATCTTTTTTTAAATCAGGTATTGTCATAGTAACAAGAAAAGTGGGTGAAGGTTAGGGAACAAACAAGTAGAATATCTCCCCATGTGTGGGGCCTGGGTCTCCTGGAAGAAAATGATTGCCTATTGAGACACACAAAGAAGAAGGGAGACACGAAGGGTGAAGAGGTGTGTGGTGGGGAACAGAGGTTGTCCCTCCAAGACAGGACAGTCTCTCTATGGCCTAAAGATGAGAGCAGAGAGAGGACTTCAGGTGACAGCCACTCTGGATGCCACTTTTTCACCCCAGGATCGGTTCCTGCCTTGAGTTTCTGCCCTGTCTTTCCTGGATGATAGACTTACACGATGAAATATGTCCCTTCTTTCCAAAGTTGCTTTGGTCATGGTGTTTACCACACAGCAATAGAAAACCCAAGTAAGACCATCTTTATCCCTACCCCTGTGGCTTGCTACACATACTTAAGACACCAAGAGCAGCCTTGATTCTTCGCCAGTCTTTCTGCATTGGTTTTGACTGTGAGACTCAGGTTCCTCATTTCCCATAGAATATTTTATAATGATTTGTTTGTTGCGTGACTTTCTTTGTGGTGGTTGTCATTGCTTTGAAAAGACGGAGTTCCTGCAGGAGTGGGCACAAAGTCTTGTTGACTGTTGCCTTTATGGTATCTGGCCTTAGGGCTGGCTCCTGCACTGGGAAGGAGTCATGTAGAATAGGCTCCTGGGAGGTGAGTGGAGTTGTAGCCGGGCTGGTATGCAGCATGCTGAGCTTCATGCACAGGACTGGGCTTGCATGCAGCAGGTGATGGGCTAATTTGAATTCATGCAGTGTTTCCAACAGCCCACCAGAGTGGGCAACATTGCACTGTAACCTACCCATAAGAGGGTTCATTTCATATCCGACGCAGGTTCTTGGCTGGCCAACAGCAGCTCTGCGGATTATCTCTGCTTAAGTGCCACATAAATGATTGGCTTCACATGTTTTCCTGTTCCCTCCACAAGTTTTGGCCAGGGCTGTGGGTGTTCCCTACAGAGATTGTTTCTGCCGTAGGGAAGTTAGGGGTTGGATTTCTATTCCTCTGAGGTGCCCTCTGTCCCCACATGCAGAGATTCAAAGGAGCTGGGTGTTCCGGCACTGCCACATGCATGACAAAGGGCTGCCTCATACAACTCAGGACCACCCCATCCTCTCTGGGCTTAGCGCAACCTTGCTGTCATGTGGGTCAGGTGTCACCTCCTCATGGAGCCTACCTGGCATGCTCACATCTACTAAGTCTGCTTGGTGATTGATAGTTTACTGGATGACTTCTCTTACATTTCCCTTTCATTTCTACAATGGCCCAGTGATACCATGTCACTTTATACATATATCAAGTGCTGTCTAAATTCCAAATAAAAGCTATGCTTTTTCTTGAGATCCAGACAGTTCACACATTCAACCCTGGGAAAGGCCTGTGTAAACGCACACTGCTGTGTTTGCATGGTGGTACACACACTGTCATCTCCAACATGCCATGATGTAGCTGGTGGGCAGCTGCAGAAAGACATCTGGGGGTGGTGGTGAGCTCCCTGCCTGGGACTCTTGGACCATTGTAGACTTGTTGGTCAGGAAGCTCTGCTTTCTCATTTGTGCACTGCGTTCTTCCCTGGCCTCCAATCCCCTCTTCAAGCTCAGCTTGGGTGCCTCCTGTCTTTAGTATGTGATCCCTGCCCTCTCTCTCTTTGAGTACAGGAACCACTTGCCTTTTCATCTTTTCCTAGCTCATGTCTACTCACTTTTGATATCTGAGACTCAGTCCACAGAGGCTTCTAGAAGGCAGTCCCCTGCCTTTCCAGTCTCAGGTTTCTGATCAATACTGACACATATAACAATTACGTGCACAGACCCTCATGGATCTGGAAAGCCGTGGATTTCCCCCATTGGGACCACATGGCCAATCACAGACTCATGTGCAAGGGACCAAGTCTAAGCATGCAAACTGGTATAGTTGAGCAGACACAGCTTTTAAATCCAACCCATTTGCATTTTGCACGCAGCATGTGTTCAGACCTATAGATACATGCACACATGACTATCAAGTGTGCATAGGGCCTGTGTGTGTGATTCTAAGCTTGTGGGCACATGTATCCTATGGAGTATGCAAACGGGCATATGCAGACACAGTAGTGTGTGTTATGTGAGACTCACGGTCATGCAAGCCAGGGTGATGGGAGTCTCTTTCTACCCAGGATGTCACACACAAATAGAATTTTGGCCTTTCAGAGACACAAGATCACATGTTCTCCTCGGGGGCAGCTCTTTCTTTGTCAAGTTGTCTGACCCTACAAAGGTGCCAGAGCCTGTGGTTTAGGCTTCCCCAGGTGCCAGCCTGTGGACAGAGCTGCCTGTCTCCTTTGCGCTCAGCCCCTCCTCTCCTCAGGAACTCTCTGCTCTCAGCGGGGAAGGCACTAAGGCTCAAGGTAATTAAATCTCACTCTCTCCCCACCTCGGCAGCATCGACCTGCTCAGGGATGTAGCCTGGCTCGGAAGGAACAATGCTTTTAATTTCTCAGCTGGAATACACTCTTCTTAGACGTGTTTCATATGTGAGTCAGGAAGACTGAAAATTACAGTGTGTTCCCATCTCCAGAGCATGGCGTAACTTATGAACCCTTTCACACCATTTCACTGGCATCTCACCAACATCCCCTGGGACAGACACTGTGTGGACTGACCCCATTTGACCGAAGAAGAAGCTGAGCTGAGCTCACAGCGGCTATCACTGTCTCCTGCAGGCTCCGTCCGCAATGGGTTGTGAGCTTCAGTACTTTAGATCCTACCATGACACAGGGAGGTGTATGTATTTTTCAGAAGAGGAATCTGTCAAACATCAGGCCAACTTAACAGGCTGAGCCTATGCACTTAGTAAGCACTCTGGGTGTTTTATGCTCTATGAAACTGAAGGCTGTAGAAGATACTTCTCTTCTGAGTGAAAATCTAAAGCAGGGTCTCCCATATTATTTTCCAAAGAATACAAGATTCCCTTGTGGTGCGAACTCCATTTTCCTGATTTTCTTTCTGTATGTAGCTGATGTGTGTGTGTATATATATGTATGCATGCAGATGTGTAGAAGTCACATTCCTCTATTGTTCTCCCATTTGAAATAGGATCTCTTACTAAACCAGACCTTGCCAATTCGACTAGATTGACTGGCTGGTTAAGGCCCCAAGAGCCTCCAGACTCTGTGTGCCAATGCTGGGCTAACAGGTCTGGTTGTCATTCGCACCTGTTTATGTAGGGGCTGGGATCCAAACTTGGGTCCTGATGCTTGCTCAGCAAGCTCATCGCCATGTGGCCATCTCCCCGGCATGCCGTGTAATGTCTTAAGTAAGCATTCCTCAGAGGCTGGCGACTGTCTTTGAGCTTCCTCTCATCATGTAGTCCATCATCACACACAAATGCCAAAGCTGTTGTGCCCAGTCAGGTCTAGTCATGGAGGGCGAGAGAGCTTGGGGGTTTCAGGTGGGAGGTGTCATGGACCAGGGTTGCCATACAAGAGGATCATATTGTTTTGGCCATGCTCGGTCTCTTACAGCTCAGGCATATGGGCACACATTACGGTAAGCCGGGAGTTGAGGGGAGAAACTACAGCTCTAATAGCCCAGGTCTGCAGGGCTCCCAAGCTTTGCTTTCGGCTCCCCATATTCCAACCATTAGTGAGCAGATTACACAGGATTTTCATCTACAATTGACTCTTGAGGATTTTATCCAGTGCAAACCCGAATTTATTAAGAAATAACTTGTGGTTCTTTTTCACCACTCTCCTGAAGAGGCAGCCAAACTCTCTCTCTCTCTCTCTCTCTCTCTCTCTCTCTCTCTCTCTCTCTCTCTCTCTCTCTCTCTCTCTCTGTCGTCTTTTTGTCACCCTCTCCCATCTTCCCACGAGGTGGTCTGTGCTCCCCTGCTCTCTCCCTTTGCTCCCTTCCCCCATAAAACTCTCTATGTGAAAAAAAAAGAGAAATAACTCATGTTGTGCCATTTGAAAGAGACTCTTTAAAATTTTGAGAATGCTTGTGGCAGCCTCCAAAAACCTCCCCGGGTTGAGATGCCCAGGGACTGGACATCGAGGCTGGAGATTCTTCCACGTCTTCCAGTTAGATCTGCAACCAGATCCTGGCCGTGCCATTAATCCCTCGGGTAAGTCACAACACCCCTTCCTTAATTTGCTGTCCTGCAGTGAAGGATGGCAAAAGTCTGACTGAGTGCATCTCAGCCCAACCGGAGATGCTACACGGCTCCTCTAAATGAGGAGCGATGGATCAGAGCGCAGCAGAGCCGGCGGAAGACGACGAAACCGGTTACATGAACTGTGAACTATATGTCAGCGTTCTATTTGCCTTGAGACAGGGTGAACATCAGCACATTTCTCATCAAGACAGAAGATAAAAACGGAAAAAACAGAAGCCTTTTGGAATAACTCAGGCACGGAGAGGTCAACGCCTTTGCTGGTTTTCTCTGGAATGCCTGAACCACTGCTCATCGCGATGCGCGCTCTGCATGCTGGATGCACAGCTTTCTGGTTTTCAGCTGTTGGCGGTTTGACTGAGGATGGCTTCCGCTTTTCCTTGGACACTGTGATTACATGAAGGTGCCATCAGAGCTGGCTCTCCTGCTCTCCCCTTGACATTCTCTGAGTAGCCATAGCTCTGACTCTCTGGAGCTTCCACCTCTGGGTGCCTCCATTGTCACCTCTGCCTTTCTTTACGTTTGATTGCGCCAGGAGAGTGAGCACAAGATCGAAGCCTAATAGAAACAACAGGGCTTCCGGCACTGGTCTTTGATCGTATGCTTCTACAGTGGACAGACATTTTCAGATTCTAGGATCGGTGTATACATGTTTCTATTATAACAAATTGCACCATTATGTTTACATTAACATTTCAGTTACAAAACATACACAAATGGAGATCTTAAGAATGCTCAGAGATAAAAATAAAAATTTAAATTAGCTTACTAATGAGACAAGTGCTTGGTCACACTAAAATACCATTGGAAATCTTAGTTTACTTTCTGACCTGGTTATTCAAAGGTCTAATCCAAAAGTAAGTTTATAGTAAAAGCTGAATTTAATTATTCCCTCATCTCTAAGAGTCCATCAATAAATAATTTCATCACTAAAGAAAGAGCCAGAAAGTTGTGAATCACTTTTAAAGCAGTATCTACCTGTCTCATTTTTAGTTCAGACTGATCCCTTTCAAAGCAGCCAAATGCAACTCCATGGGTTTACAGAAGATGTTCATCATAGCCTCTCAACACCAGTGTTCAGGTGGTGCGACACATGACTGCACCTTCCTGTGTACACATGATTACCAAACACTGCCAGGATGTGATGAAAGCCAAGAGCTTGGTGAGCACTCCAAGGATATCCCTTGGCCACAGTGGGGTCTTGCGCTGTTCTCAGGCTTGCTCACAGAGAGTAGGTAACAACACCAGGTAGGGTAAGCAGTGACTTCGTACATGTTGTGTCTTGGTAAAGTGTAGTGATATTTCATTTGTATTTTAATAAATAAAGCTTGCCTGAAGGTCAGAGAGCCCCACTAGCCAGTCTTACAGCCTAGGCAGTGGTGACACACATTTTTAATCCCAGCAGCCACAGAGAAACCAGGTGGTGGTGGTGCACGCCTTTAATCCCAGCCCTAGAGAGGATTATGAAATAGGAGGAGACAGTTCTCAGACACAGTCTCATTCTGAGGTTTCCTAGAGGCAGGATCACCATTTTGGACTGAGGTAGGTAAGGGCCGGTGGCTGGTTTGTTTTGCTTTTCTGACTTTCAAGTTGAACCCCAATATCTGTATTTGGGTTTTTATTAATCTTGCTGCAGTAAACACTAATATCCCTTTGTTTGTTTGCCTAACACAGGGTCTTGCTAGTTAGCCCCGACTCAAATGGAACTGCCTGTGTAGACCATGCTGACCTTGAACTTACAGATAGACTCACTTAAGCCTCTGCCTCCTGAGTGTTGGGATTACAGGCATGCACCTCCATCTTAAGTCTTTTGACATTCTTTTTTATTAAAATTTGAAATGTACATAGATAGGCCAGCATGTCCCTCCACCACCGGAGTTCCCATGAATCATTGTAAATATTGTCTGAGAAAGTCAATCTCATTTTGGATCCTGGAGAACAATGGAATTCTTCAGGACTACGGACAGCTACTCAGGTATGCGGAGATCTCCCTATTTCCAATAATGGGATTCGATCCCTGATAAAACAGTTGCTTGGACTGATTTCGATGGCCTGGTAAGTGCTCAGTAAGGATCTCTCTCCCTCCGTTCCTTCCTTCCTCCTTCCCTTTCTCCTGCTCTCTCCCATTTTCTCTCCACCCATCTCCCCTTTCCTCCTCATTTTCCCTACTCCCTCTCCCCTTTCTGTTTCCTTTTCTCCTGTTCAACCTGGTGTCAAGTGAAGGGAAGGAGACAGGAATTACGACAGATGTTCTGTATAGAAATACAACATACACACTTGGAAATGTTTCTAAGGAGAAGTGTTTCTGGTTCTTCCCTCTCCAAAGGCAACATCTGATTTGGGAGAAAGGATGTGTGTATCTTGCTCCATATCTTATTTTATTGTGCCTTCTCTCCTGTCCCCCACAATGTGTTGATATACTACAATGGTGCCACATTTCCATACAGGAGTAGAGCTCTTGCTGTCCTCCAGGCATTTATAGGTTTGGCCTTTGTGTCTTCAACTTTGAGTTATCCACAGATGGACAGATTAACACTTAGGGGAGCTCTGGACACTCCACCCATTCACGTTGTCATTTAAGACATGTTCACCAGTTCTTCAATGGTTCTCCTTTAAAGGTGCAGGCCTTAACTCTTCTCTCCGTTGAGTGTAAGCTACGCATAGTCAATTTCTTCCTTTTTAGATTATATTCATTCTAAGCCTTATTTTTTATGTCTTGCAAGCACTGCACAATGTTGTGAATCATGCCCATATGTGGAATGGGTAGATTAATCATGTCTTAAATATATGTTTTTACTTCACACAGTTATGCTGCCATTTCTGTAGTGGTTCTGTTTTGTTTAAAAAGATTGTTTTATTTTTAATTTTTTTCATGTGTGTGTATGCTATGTATGTTCAGGTGCCCATGGAAGCCATAAGAGGGCATCAGTTAGAGAGGCAAGAGCTAGAATTACAGGCACTTGTGAGAGCCGATGCTCACCAGTGCTGGAAGCTGAGCTCTGGTCCTCTGCAAGAGCAGGAAGTGCTCTTTGCCTTTGAGCAGAGGACCAGAGCTCAGCTCCCCCCTCGTGCCGCTGTATTCTTAATCCTGTATAGGGCAGGGCACAAAGATTAGAGAATTTCTTTTAATGAATATATGGAATGGCTGTGAATGAATGGATGAACACCACTCCAGTGAACAGCAGAAGGGATAGAATGTTTTTGTGAGGTTAGATTATGAAAACAGGGTGTGATGTCACTACCATTCCCTTCTTTCTCCCTGGAGAAAGTGGGTACCATGCCTTAAGAATTCTCAAGGAGCCCTGGGAGACAAACTCAACCTCCTGCCGAGAGGCTCATAGCTATTTCCTTGTCACCAACCCCTGGCTTGATGGGGTCAGGCTTGCAAATATGCAGCTGCAGAGAAAGGCTTGACTCTGACTTGGCGAGAGGCCCTGACCAGAGCCACACAGCTAAACAGCTCCTCGATTTCTCATTCCTCACCCTTGGAAACTGGGATAATATTTTTGTTTTAGTTATTTCATTATACAGCAATAGTGTTCAAAATCCCAAGCCCACTCTTTGTCTGACTTCAGATTTTTGCTTTCTTGAATTTTCTTTTTCTTTTTCTTTTCTTTTCTTTTTCTTTTTTTTTTTTTAGACAGGGTTTCTCTGCACAGCCTGGTACTTGCTGTCCTGGGACTTGCTCTGTAGATCAGGCTGGTTTCAAACTCAGGGATCTGCCTGCTTCTGCCTCCAGAGTAGTAGGATTAAAGGCGTGCTCCACCACCCCCTGGCTGCATTTTCAAAACAAATGACTCCAGGATTCAGCTTCGTGTCTGGTCCCTGTGTGCTGCTATTTATTTTTTATCTTGAGCTCAGCTTCTTTATCTACCAGCAGACACAGGATTTCTGCTGCATTCCAGGAATGATATGCACAGGTGTGGTCTTATCACTCACCTATAATAATATGAAATTACTCTATTTCCTCATGGAACAAGGAAAGGAGGCCCAGAGAGGTTGGCGACTGGCCCTTCATTCACAATTCAGCTTGGATGTGCCACACTGCTTATAACCTCACTGCTAACTCATGCATTTGATTGTGGGATCTTTCACCGACAGATCTGTGGCTGGGACAAACCCAGCTTCACATTCCGTCTCCACACCAACCAGCTGACCACTGTTTTCTCTAAGTGGGGGAAACACAGCCCAGAGTCTCTATGAGGAACAGAGGAGCTCATATAGAAAGTATGTCTGTCTGATTAGACCAGTGCTCTTGGAAGGAGCTCGGGACTAAGAAAACATTTCCCGTTTACTCAGTATGGAAGCTGCTGTTCATATGCGTGTTTAACTGGAGTGCTTGAAATGTGGCCAGGACAAATGAAGACCTTAAGTTTTTATTGTATTCAAGATAAGTTTAAATTCAAGAAGCCACAGGATGCTAGTGCTATTGATTAGAGAGAGGGCAACTGAAGACTGTACTCTCTAGGGAGGCAGGGACCTTATCTGCTTGTCATAGCAGAGCCCAGACAGCACTTAGTCCTGTGCCAGGCACAGGGGGGCACCTGCAATGAGTTGTTGAGCGAGGAGCATACAGAAGAGGAAAGTGGTCCATCTTGGGCACCAAGTACGCAGCTTCTGTCTGCGAGGCAGTGTATCGATCTGAGAGGACCCTTCCCGCCTCCATCCCCCTCCACCCGCAGCCAATTATACTCTTCTGCAGAAATGTCATTCGAGCCCCAGGAATTGGACAGAAACTAGATTTCAGGGGACCAAGGGACGGACACAGAGCGTCCCCCTAATCTTTAATGGGCCACAGAAGACAAGATGTGTCCTCCACCCTCCAAGACTAACTAGAAAGTTAGTAACAGACAGTTAAATTAATGATGAGGCTCCGTGACAGGGAGGCCAGGGAAGCTTCTTAAATGTCACCTTCGTTATTTTTCAAGGCAGCAGATGACTGCCTTCCCCTTGGCTTCCATGTTGTTATTGTTATGCCTCAGGGTGGAGGGACTTTTCCCCCTAATCCCTACAACATGAGCTGTGTAAGTTCAGCGAGGGCAGGAGGAGAGATAGCGCAGGAGGCTTAATAAGGGGTTCTTCTGTCACTGAGCCCCAGCGATTGTGCAGGCATGAAGAGGTGGTGGGTGGGGGTGACCCGCTGGAGCTCCTCGCCTCGCTGCTGCTCCTAACACGGCACCTGTCTTTCTAGTCTGAGGAGAGGGAGAGCACCGTTCGCCTCGTCATGGCTTTCTGCACTTCTCTGGATCAATATTCCAGTCTACAACAAATGCGACCTCGCTGTGAGCAGTGAATTCCACTAAGTCTGGACTCTTAACGCTGCCAGTGTTGATCCTGACAATTCATTTCTGGCCACAGACCCTCCATATTCTTTCTTGTGAAAGGGAAAAGAAGTGAACAGCAAGCTCTAAGACCTCCCTTTCAGCTCCATACTTGCCTTGTAGCTGAGAGCGGATTTCAGAGTTGCTTAAATTGTTGCCATGGTTCTGCTCCTTCCTTAAAAACCACATTTATTTATTTAGCACATGTACATATATGTGTGTGTGCATGCGTGTATGTGTGTATGCAATCATGTGTGTGCACACATGAACCTGCATGCTCACATATGCACAGTATGCAGACAGAGTTCAGAGGACAACTTGCAGGAGCCGGTGCTCTCTTTCCACCATGAGGGTCCTAGGGGCTGAACTCTGCTGTGAGGCTTAGTGGCAAAACTCCTGAGTCCTCTCCCTAGCCCATGGGATGCTACCTCTGATCTGTCATCCAGCCTCTCTGAGACAACAATAATATATCTCCACTGGGTGCTGTGAAGAAGACATGAGCTAGCGAATTCCAGGGGCTGAGCAGTGACAATGATAAGGGATGCTTTTCAAAGAATCCCTGTTCCCACACAGAACCCCTAAAGTACTGGCTTTTGTCTGCAGTGGCGTCCGAGATCTGAGCCTCTCATTTGCTTTTGCATCATGTGAAGGCCTCATTGCCGGGAGAGAGGCTGATCATACACAGCAGAGCCTGTTAAGTGTGGGCGACACAATGGATGGAAGAAGTATCAAAAACTGTGTGTGTGTGTGTGTGTGTGTGTGTGTGTGTATTTAGTTATAGGAGTTAACTCTTTCCTTCTAAGATGTGGGAGCCAAGGACTGAACTCAGGTTATCAGGCTTGGTGACAAATGCCTTTGTCTGCTGAGCCGTCTCATTGTTCATCGTTGAATATTCTAAAGATAACTTTGGTCACCATCTGACTTCTAGGCTTTGAGTGTAAGTTATACAGACTGAAAAGGGCCCTAGACTTGAAAAGCACAAAGCCTTATGCATTCTTATTGTCCCCCCACCTTTTCATGTGCTCCCCACCTGCCGGTCCCTCCATGGTGGTCTCTCCCCACTCCACCCCTACCCATGGCTGCTTTGCTTTGACCATCATTATCACTATCCAGATATTTTTTTGGTAGACTCTACTGTGTCACTGTCCCACCTCCAGTATACAATGTGGCACACCCTTCTCCACAGTTGTGTCATGGAAACAGTGATTATGTGTATGTATGTAGACCCTATAGCCAGGGTTCTAATCCCAGCAGAGGCAATTACTAGGTTGGGTAATGTCTTAAAAATGTGTTTTAAGTTTTTAATTGACACAGTAGTTGTGTAAACCTACAGAATATAAGATGGAATTTCAATACATCGATGCAATGTGTAGTGAGTGACCAGAGTAAGCAGCACATCCGTCTCCTCCGAAGCCTGTCCTTGCTTTTGTCGGGAACTTGGCAAATCACTAGTAGATCTTCTGACATACAAATGAATTGTTGTTTACCACAGTCATCCTACAGCACTACAGAACAGTGAAGTTAGTTTCCTGAAACTGCTCCTTGTGGTCATTAACCACCCTCGTCCTCCACCTCCATCCCTGGCTTCTACTTCCCACCATTTGCTTCAGTGAGATCCAATTTTGGTTTTGTATTTAAGAGAGAACAGGCAAAGTTCGTCTATTTCTACATGAATGCACTTCACAAAGTGTCCTCCAGTTGCGTCAAACAGGTTTTCTAACTCCTCAGAGCTGTAGCCCCCTCCTATCCCAAGACCCCAGACTCCTTTGGAACCAGGATTTTTCTGTGTCTGACCCTGTAACAGCATCTCATTGCATGAGTAGAACTCTGGAAAAGTCCGAGCCAGAGGTTCTCTGCACAATGCTGAATGTTTTCAGCACCTATTGTAAATTCAGCTCCAGAAAGCTCAAAAAGATAGTGTGTTCTCCTTATAAATGGCCAAATTAAAACACCAGTCATCTAACCTGCCCCCAGTCTTTTGGTGAAGGCCACAGAGGCAGCGTCCAGATCACACTGTGTATTGTTTTAGTTAGGGTTTTGTTGCTTTGAAGAGACACCGTGACCATGGCAACTCCTATCAAGGAAAACATTTAACTGGAATTGGCTTACATTTTTCAAAGGTTCAGTTCATTATCATCATGGTGGGACATGGCAGCGTGCAGGCAGACATGGTGCTGGAGAAGGAGCTGAGGATTCCACGTCTGGATCCACAGGCAACAGGCAGATAACTGGCTTGAGCTTCTGAGACCTCAAAACCTTCCTCCTAATGACACACTAAACAAAGCCAAACCTACTCCAGTAAGACCACACCTCCTTTTTTTCTGAATCTTTTTAAAATTGATTTTTATTGAGCTCTACATTTTTCTCTGCTCCCTGCCTCTCCCCTCCCCTTCAACCCTCTCCCAAGTTCCCCATGTTCCCAATTTACTCATGAGATCTTGCCTTTTTCTATTTCCCATGTAGATTAGATCCATGTATGTCTCTCTTAGGGTCCTCATTGTTGTCTAGGTTCTCTGGGATTGTGATTTGTAGGCTGGTTTTCTTTGCTTTATATGAGTGAGTACATGATAATTGTCTTTCTATGTCTGGGTTACCTCACTCAAAATGATGTTTTCTAGCTCCATCAATCTTCCTGCAAAATTCAAGATGTCGTTATTTTTTTCAGTTGTGTAGTACTCCATTGTGTAAATGTACCACGTTTTCCTTATCTGTTCTTCAATTGAAGGGCATTTAGGTTGTTTCCAGGTTCTGGCTATGACAAACAATACTGCTATGAACATAGTTAAGCACATGTCCTTGTGGCACAATTGAGCATCCTTTGGCTATATACCCAAAAGTTGTATTACTGGGTCTTGAAGAAGGTTGTTTCCTAATTTTCTGAGAAATCACCACACTGATATCCAAAGGGGCTGTACCGGCTTACAAGGCCACACCTCCTAATAGTGCCAGTTCCTATGGATGAAGTATTCAAACACATGAGCCTGTGGGTGCCATTACTATTCAAACAACCCGCAGTGTGTGTGCCCACGGCTATTGAAGGCTCACTGTTTTGGGGACTATGTTAATTATTTTTCTCATGCTATGACAAAATACCCAACAAAAACAACAGAAGGAAGGTTTGTTTCTCGTGTGTGCGCACGCGCGTGTGTATGTGTGTGTGTGTGATAGTGCACTTGTGGAGATCAGAGAACCTCAGATGTTGTTCCTTGCCTTCCTCCTTGTTTTTTACCACTGTGTACTCCAGTCTGTCTGACTGGGGAGCTTTGGGGGGTTCTTCTCTCTTTACCACCCATCTTGCAGTAGGATTGATGCACCTAGCTTTATGTGGGCTCTGGAGATTTGGATTTAGGTTTTCATGTTTACATGGTATAAGGTTTGAAAGAAAATGCCCCCCAAAAGGAGTAGCACTAATGGGAAGTTGTGGCATTGTTGGAGTAGGTGTGGCCTTGTTGAAGGAAAGTGTGTCACTGTGGAGGTGGCCTTTGAAGTCTCATATATGCTCAAGCCATGCCCAGTGAGACAGTTCACTTCCTGTTGCCTGCAAGAGGTAGAACTCTCAGCTACCTCTCCAGCACCATGTCTGCTTGCGTGTTGTCATGTCCCACCAGGATGAAAATGGATTGAACCTCTGAACCATAAGAGAGCCACCACAGAGAAATATTTTCCTTTACAGGCATTGTCATAGTCATGGTGTCTCCTCATAGCAATAGAAACCCTACTGAGACACATGGCTAGCACTTTGCACACCAAGTCATCTCTCTAGTCCAGAAAAGGTTCCTGTTGACTCACGGTTGGAGGTTACATCCCATCATGGTTGCTGTAACCACAGTCATCATACAGTGCTACCAAACAGCAGCGTTAGTTTTCTGTCTAACTGCATCTTGGGGGTCATGAACCACCCTTGTCCTCCACCTGGGTTCTACTCTCTATCCTTTGGCACCTGAAGTACCAGGAGCTTGAGGCAGCTGGTCACATTGCACCTACAATGAGAAATCAGAGAGATGACTGCTGCTGCTCAGGTCATGCTCTCCTTTCTGTCCGGTTTACAAGTTCATGGAACAGTACCACCCATATTTAGAATAGATTTCCCACCTTCATTAACACAATCTGGAAACTCTCTCATAGACATGCCCAGAGGATGATTATCTCCTACGAGACCCTAGAGCCTATCAAATGCTGATCAGTATTAACTATCACAAGCCTACCTCTTATCAACTTTCCACCCAAACATATCACTTTTAAGTCATAATCTTCCACCCTTGTCCCTATAGGCTCATGACCATCTCTTAATTTCCTAGGGCTCCTGATGGGTGGAATCTTGCCTTCAGAACACTTCCTAACATGGAGTACAGGTTTATATTTGGCAGTGTTAAACTCTTTAATGATCATAGCTGCTTTAGCACTTATTTTGCAACCTTAAAATGCCCTCTGATGCAGGAAATGACACATTTTAAATATCCTTTTGGTGTTTGTTGTTCTTTCACTGGTAACAGTGAAGAGTAACCAAGGCAGCCTAAGTGCTAGCTGTCTTGAGAGGTCCTCTGTCAATCAAATCTGTTCATTACTGTTAAACCCAGCCTCATTCAAGTTCTTAGGATATAGGCAGCATGCAGCCGGGTTCTGTAGTGGTGTATAATAGCCCAGTTCCCAACAGAGTCCTTCTTCCCCTCTGAAACCCCACCAAATGGGTCCCCTGTGTCTATATTTCTCTAAGCATTCCTGTCTTCCAGATTCCCATCAGAATGGTCCATTAAACACTACTTACAGCATGCTGGGGCTTTTCTAGATCAAAGTACCAAACTCTTCCACATCTCCTGAACCAGTTCCAAAGTTGTAAGAATCACATAGTCAGGTTGATTACAACAATGTCTCACTTCTTGGTACCAATTTCCCATCTTAACTCCTTTTCACTTTTCTGTGACAAAATACCTCACAAATGTGATGGAAAGAAAGGCAGGTTTATTTTGACTACCCGTTTGAAGGTACCTTCCATTATGTAGGAAAAGCATGGTGGTAGGAACATGAGGTATCCGCTCATATTGCTTTCAAGCAGAAGATGACGAATGCTGGCACTTAGCACACTCTCTTCTCTCTGTTTAATCCATGACTCAAGCCTATGAAATGCCGCCCCCCTGTATTTAAGGTGTCTTCCTACCTCAGGGAGCCCAGTCTAGAAATATCCTCATAGACACCCCTAGAGGTTTGTCTCCAGGTGATTCTCAATCCTGTCAAGTTGAGAATATTAACTATAACAATAATATTCTTCTACTCTGACCTCACAGCTGTGTGAGGGGTGTTGGTAGCTTGAAGGAGAAAAAAGGAGAAAGAGATACCCTAATTATTCAACCACAGTTTTAGAACCAGTTTCCCAGTGGGTGGCAGATATCAAATTAAGGGATATATTCTTGGTTTTTTGTTATTTAGGAAAAGGCACTGAAGGAACCAGTCTGAGAAACCCAGAATACTTAGGAAGAATTCAGTACAATAGCATTTGCTCATTCCTTCTTGCATATTGCTTACAGATACAAGAGATGCGTAGCCAGTTCCTGGAGATCTCTGAGTGAACTGAGCAGAAGTCATACAAGTTTGCTCAGCCATGGTTCCTCATACCCTTCTCCTCCTCATCCTGATTTTATTTTCAGTTGTGCCAAGTCTACCAGCTAAGGCTGCATACTCATTTCTATGAAGTTCTCTTACTAGGATAGCACCCTTTGTCGGTCTGGGATAGACTAATAGACCTAGGGGAACTAAGGTAGACCAGTAGTCCTTGGAAACTAAGCCCTATACCCGAATGAACTTCAAATAATGGTGAAGAATGTCGGGATATGACCACCACAGCTCACTTCCCTCTGGTGGGTATAGTAGCTGGTATTCCTTATTTCTGGACTCCACAGTAGTATGACATTCCATTGCCTAAAACCACTCTGGTTTTTACTGCATGCTATCTTAATTGTATACCTCCACCCCCAAATTACCCTCATAGGCATTCTTAATTTCTTTCCTCTGTGAAATGCTTGTTTTCTCAGAGCAGCTGCTGGAGGAGCTCAGAAGCACACACTTCTTGAAACAGCACTAAGTAGTGAGGAATCAGGTGGGAAGGACACCATCCCTCCAAGGAAATTGGTTTAGTGAAGGAGTCATAGGGGGTATCCAAGTGTGATTCAGGACCATCAGGTCATTGCTTCAGTGTGACTGGAGGGGGAATAGGGGAGGCTGCAAGCTCTGTTTTTAAGGTGGGAGTGGAAGGATAAAAACTCAAGTTCTGTGTTAGGTGGGAGAGCTTGCTTTTGCCACAGTCCCCGGCAGAAGCAGCCCACAGGCTTCACTTCTGTGACAACATGCACCTGGTCCTCAGAAGGGAGGAAAGCCCTTGACTACACAGAGTGGGTAAGAGGAATTGTTTTATCCTGAGGATTCAGAACTGTAGGATTTAAGAGCAGCCTGTAACAGAGCTTCCCACCAGGACATGGTAAAGATGAGGCACCTTCCACAAGTGAAGCTATGGCCTAGAGGCCAGCCTCCTCTCTGCTGTCCTTGAGTGCCTTTCCCAGGTCCACGTCGCCATCTTCAGCCAGCCCCTGCATCTGTTCCCAAAGCTGTTCTGTGCAGTTGTCCCACCTCTTACTCAAGGTGAACTTGGAGTCTGGGTCAGCCCCTCCTCCAGGCACCTGTGGGTGTTCAGAACATGCCTATTGTCATTCAAAAATGGCTTTCTTTATAAGATTCTTAGGCTCTATTTTTTCTTCCTTATTCCCACTGCATATGAGGGAAAATGTGACATTTAAAAATTTTTTAAAGATTTTTTTCAAGTAAATATTGTATGTTGAGCTAATTTCCTTCCACCTTCTCTCTTTCCTTGTCTTTTCTCCTATTTTAGTCCCCTTTATCCCCCTAGGTAATTTTGCTTCTACTTTCATGTCATATTTACATACATGATTTTATGTATTTGTATAAAGTCTGAAAGCCATAAATAAAAAAAAAACATGCAATATTTATCTTTCTGAGAGTCACTTAACTCAATATGGCAGTACCGGTTGCTTCAGTTTTCTTACAAACAGTATAACTTCATTCTTCTCTGTGACTAAAAATTTTCATTAGCATATATACCCCCTATTCCTTATCTATTCTCTTCTCTGTTGATAGACACGATCTTTAAAATGTAGCATGTAAAAAGGGAGGTAAAACCACAGGATATTTTAGGGATGGTGAAACATTCCATTCTGCAGGGATATTCCTTAAGACAGGATATAAACAACTCAGAGTTCATTCAGGAAGTCTCTGAAACTGATCAGATTCACCAGGCCCTTTCTTCTCCAAGAGTATACGAGTAGGAAGGACTACTAAGAGTTCTTCTGCCACAAGTCAAGCTACAAGGAAGATGCTCAAACCAGCTGAGATTCTTGAAAGAGGCTGAATCTGTACAGCCTGGAAGAGACAGCGATCAGCCAAGCACACTACAAGAAGTAGAAACCAGCCGAGTTTCCTAGAGAGGCTCAGACCAACTGAAGCACCTGAAAAGGAGGCTCTCAAACCTAAACCAATATAAACCAAACATGCACATGTGTGTACATGCAAGTGGAGGCACACATGATCACACACACACTACAAACAAACAAATCAATGTAAGCATTGCCCCAAGGAGTCCAGTCAGAGGTCTCATACCTCATAAAGACCAGAAAGTTATCAGGGGCACCTTTGTAGACACATCTAGAAATGGGTGGAGCTCAGAGCCAAGAGGAACTGGAACTTGAAATCTACAACTTACCCATAAGAGCCTTCAGTCTGCCCCGTTTCTCTTAGATTCCAGCTGTTAGTCACTTTATCTGGACTTTCCCTACTCATTCATTCCTTATTCATTTGTTCATTCATGCATGCGTGAAAGAAATGTGGGACTTGTCACAATAAAAATGTAGTCTCAGTGCCAACTCCAGTGCCCCCAGTGAAAGTGACAATACCCAGGAAGTTAGAAAGGTAGGGTTCTTCTACATGGCGGCCTGATGGCAAGCCACACAAAAGACTGCAAGAGTCGTAACTCTGCACACACATACACAGAGGCCACTGTAAGCTATGTAAAGATATTCCTCCAAGGACATCTGCCCAGCAACTGACAACCGTGCACTAATGATGCACTAGCTAATCACCGTGGCTCAGGACTGTCGTTTCAGAATACTGGATGCAGCCCTCCTCCGTTTCACCTTCCAATCTTCTCTTGCCTCAGGCTCTTTGATACACCCACTGTTTATTACAGCACACAGCTCCCACGGCTGTGTTTGCCTTTTTTTTTTTTTTTTTTTTTTGCATTGCCCCACTTCTCCCAAAGGATTACCTTCGTTCTTTAGAGACACTCTCTGACTGTTTGCTTTTAGATTGACACATGGGTGCATCCTATGACAGACTTTGGGGGCACTATTCCTTGGAAATCTTTGTTGTCTATTGTGCATTTCTTGTCCCTCTACCTCTGGCTGCTTCTTTCTGTCATCCACTTCCTTCTATGCTGTGTAAACATAAATGGCTCGCCTCTAAACGGCTCTCACGGTCTCATGGTCCGCCCCGGTCCCATCTCCTCTTGCCTGCAGTCCATTGGCTGTCTGATTTTGTAACTCTGGAATGCAGACTGTTTCACTCAATCCCTTTGCAGAGCCTCCTGGATCAGTTATAGTAGCTGACTGTTTGGTCTTATTTCTGAGACCCTACTAGGCTCCTGAGTTACAGTCTTTTTTTTTTCCTGCTCATGTTTTCTGTCCAAGGATTTCCTCCTTGAAAATGCATGTGGGCCCTCTTGTCTGGAGCCTCTTTTCTCCTCCCATAATTGGACTTCTTTGTAAGCAAGCTCAGGACAAGGAACAGCCTGACATCTTGGGGTGCAGCACCAATCCGGCACTGGTTTGGTACAGTTCTCACTCCGTACCTCAGGCAGAGGAAGGCTATGAATTTGGGGTCAGATCACCTGTGATCCAGACTGAAATTGCATGAGACAAGTTATATGCCTCCCTGGTTCCAGTTATTATTATTATTATTATTGTAAAATCCTGTCTTCCACCTTGCCATCATCCCGTTTTAGTTCAGCTAGCAGCAATCACAGACTCCTGGGGAGAAGGGGTTGACACCACCAGTGGGTTAATCATGATCAAGATGATCATGGGAGTTCATTTAACCTTGTTGGTGATTGGTTAGGAGTAGTCATGTGATAGGATTCCAGCCAATAAGATAAGAGGGGGATGTCTGATGGAAGGCTTTAGGAAAGGAATTTTTCAATGGAAAAGGGGTCAGAGGAGAAGCGTTTTCTCCCTCCAAATATGGGCTCTCTCTGGAGCTTGGAGCTGCTGTCGCCATCCATGGAACCAAAAGAAAAGCCTGCACTGTGAGAGTGATATTAAGGCAGAAAACTGAAAGATCTTGTCCTGGATGGCATGGATCAGCACCTACCTTGAAACCGCCTCCTTGGCCTTATCATCTTGCATGCTTTGTTTTGGCTTAGCTTGCTGCTATACAAAGGAAAAACATTCATATGTAGCGTGTTCTAATGGGTCTCTCAATGTTCAAGTGAGAGGCTTTCTACTCATCCGTAGGTCTCAATGCAGACAGCGGTCTTGCCTGACTGCTGCTGTCCTTGTCCCTATTGTCCTGTGACAAACTTGCCACTAGCACATACAACTTTCCTTCATTTCTCTCAAGAGACTTACCAGTTTACCTCATTATTCACACTTGCAAGTATTCCAGAAGCTCTTTGAAGGCTCTCATGTCCCTTGCCAACCTTGGGTCTCTTGTGGCTAGCAGGATATTTAGCATGTAATCAGCCCCCAATAAAGATCTACTGACAGGGTGAGTAGACTAGTATGTTCCCGGGCAGTGATGGGTCATTTGATCATGGGGACAGTTTCTGAGTCAGGGATCAGAACACAAATGGAATGACACACACAGCCTCCTGCATACCGAGGCTGTGTGGAATATAGCCACTGACCCATCAGGGGGCATGTGGCCTGCCTGTCATGCACAGAAAGTCATTGGGCATCACATGACCTGGGTAAGGAAGAAAGTGGCACATGGCAGGAAAGTTTACCTTTCTGTCCTCTCTAAGATTGAAGAGTTGGTAAACTCCTCTGCTTCTCATTTTGATAAATGACTTTGCACCCAATCACCGGCTGATGTATTTCAGAACAATTTTGAACTTGTTTTGGATGGTGCCATTATGTCTTCCCCAGTGGAGCAGGCGCTATTCCAATGCCCTACCCCTTGCTGCTATTCTTCAGCATTTGTGACAGCTAAGCAAGCCCCTTCTTTGATTTTCCTTTCTCTGTAGATGCCAGGTGACTGGTCAGTCATTACTTGTGATTAATGAGCAAGAAGGCTGCTGAAGCTGAAGAGAGTTTGGGCCCCTCACCTTAGAGTGCTTTGCTTTGGGCCAATGAACTGAGAGCAGGGTTGCCCTCATCAACATCCTCTTGGGATGTCCAGATTTGTCTGCCGCTCTTCAGTAGGAATCGTGGGGTTTATGAGCAGAGGGTGGTGCGGGGACTCAGGAAGAAGTTCAAATTGCTCGTGATGCTGCAGGAACATTTTGGAAGCAAGCCAGAGCATTTTTATGATGTGTTTGTTCCCATGGAGGCAAAAGCCTGGGAGCTCAGAGAGCCAGAGCTGCCTTCTCACTGCAATTTTATGAGCGGCCAGTAAACAACAGCATCCACAACCACAGAAAACACTGCGGGCTCAGAGGAGAAGGGTAATGGACCAGGCAGCAAGGACCCATGCCCGGGGTCTAGTCCAGCCTCCCTCAGATGACACTGTTTGGAGTCCGAGTCCCCTAAATGCCTGTGGCTAAGTGTATCCAGGTATCAAGCATTCAAAACACAGTACTGGCTGTCATTCCTTCGCCATTTGCTCTCCAGCCTGGTGATGGTCTTCTGCTCAGTGAAATCCAAAGACAAGACAAAGGAAAACCAGAAATTGATTGCCATTGTTTAATCCAGTGCTCTGGTGTGTGCTCATTTCTCAGAGGAAACCCTTGTGTGTTTTGTGACTATTATGCACCTTGAAGGAAGGCATTTGGGAAATGCTGATCTGAGCAAAGGTGATTACTGTGTATTCTTAAGCACGCCACATTTACTGAACAACTCGTTCATTCATGAAAGTTCCGTTGAAAGGCTACTTTGTATGGTCTGGCAGCCTTGGATACAGCGTTGATTAATGTCTACCCGAAGCTTACAGAATAGTGAACTCTGCCTGAAATTTTGCAGCTCCAAAGAGCTGGCCCTGGCAGCTGAGTGGTGGTGTCTCTGTACCTGTGGGGGCTTCAGGGACTCCATTTGGAATGGAGGAATATTGATATTCATACTATTCAATTCTTGGGCTCTGATACTACTGATATGTCTAGATTTTAATGGATTTACTGTGCACTTAGGATAACATGTATTTAAGCTTCACAACAGGATAGATTATTATCTTCCATATTATAAACATAAGGAACAGGGCTAAAAGACCTGCCAGGGTGGGGCCAAAGACTCACTCTTCTGGTTTGTCAGAACTCAGTGCCCCACAGCCTAGGTATTCCCTAGGGTGCCTGGTTAAGCTAGAATCTCACACGATTAAGTGTTGGAGTTAGGCTATTTTAAGGTAGATTATTTGTTAATAAAAGCACAACCAACAACACTGAATATTGTAGTGTAGATATTATTGTGAGCGTGACAGCTTTAGTTGTTTAATTGACACACCCGGGAGGGGGAGCCTCAGTTGAGGAATTGTCTTCATCAGACTGGCCCTGGAGCACGTTCATAATTGTTAATTGATGAGGACACAGCCCACTATGGTTGGGGCCATGCTGGACAGGTGTTCCTGGGTTGTAAAAGAAAGGTCATTGAGCAAGCCATGGATAACAACCCCAATAACCTGTGTTCTTCTATGGCTTCTGCTTCAGTTCCTGCCTCCAGGTTCCTGCCTTGGCTTCCTTTGCTGAAGGACTGCACAGTGTGAGCCAAACAGATGCTCTTCCTTCCTGGTTTTATTCAGTGTTCATCACAGCAGCAGAGAGCAAACTAGAATAGTTACATACCACGCCCATGTCATGCATTTATATGACATGTCATGTTTTGTGCCTAATGCAACAGCACTCACCCCAGCCTCCATCTCCATGTAAAGGAAGTGTTTCTGACCATCTAAGAAAACCTCTTCCAGCTTCCAAGGCTCAGCGGCCCTTCTTACTGCTTACAGGCACTTGTGGTTTTCTTCATCCTAAGGACAGAACCTTTGGTGGCGCATCTTTTCCTTCATGGGAGCAGGTAACTTGTTTTGAGCAATGAAGTGTGAGTAGAAGAGAGACACATTCCTAGCTGCCTTTGCTCAGGAGGGTTAAGAGAAAAAGTTCGGGGCCTGGATCATCTGGATCATGTCCCGCTCTCACATCAAGGCCTGTGTGCTCTTTGGTGAGGGCCTTAACTTCTCTGAGTCCTTGTTTCCTTAGCTCTAAAGGTGAGAATTCCTGCCTCACACTGCATGTGACTGAGGTCCTTGATCAACAAACAACCAAATAAATAAATAAATTAGATGAGATATTTAAGATGAACAACTATTTAACAACAGGATAGTAACCATGGTTACTACATGTAAGCAAACAAAAAGGCTGGTTATTTCTCTTTAGAAGCATAAACATGATTGTTTGTTTGATGAGGTGTTACATACAATCCATGCTATTTTATATGCTGTTTTATTTTTTTTAATAAAAGAACTTTTGTTTTAGAATGACTGGACTTACAGATGGATTGCAGAGATGGTATGGGGAGTTCCTGCAGTCCTGTGGTCCCTTACCTTGCTATGTCTGTCTGTCAAAACTGGGACACGCATATTGCTAGCGCCCCTTCTCATCAGCTGCCTCCTAATGCCTTTTCCTACCCCGGATCCAACCGGGTACACCTGAACTGGAAGTGAGATGAGGCTGTAGCTGCTGAGGAAGCAAGCAAGCTAAGGCAAGGCTTGGGGAGGGCTTAAAGATGGCGGCGTTTTATTCTTTCAGAAGTCTAACCCTCGTGCTACCCTGTCTGGGAAAAGTTATGGGAGGAAGCCTCCTGTGATGTGGGAGGCTGGTATCATTCGACCCTATCTACAAGCGCCTATTGGGGTGTTGAGGGGGAGGCCAAGGAGAAATGGAGTGACTATCGTCATGGTGGGGGGGGGGAGCTGGGAACAGAGAGGGGCTGGACACATCATTTGCACCTTGTGAGTCCATCTCCAGTGGGTTTTCTCTTGAAGAAAGTCTTTAAATCATTTTGTTCAAATGTGAGCCATTCTGACAAATGTTAAGGAAATGTGTGCAGGTTTTGAGACTCTCTGTTGCTTGTCTTACTGTGTTGGAGCTTGTAATCCTTAAAATAAGAGTCCCATGTTAAGGATGGGACTTCTGTCCACATTTTAATGGGGGGGGGGAAGAGAGAGAGAGAGAGAGAGAGAGAGAGAGAGAGAGAGAGAGAGAGAGAGAGAGAGAGAGAGCAGCGAAGCTAAGCGATTTGCTCAGGAACACACAGTTTGTCAGGATTAAAATCCAGGTTTTCTTGACTTATTTTTTTTTTATCCTAATTTATATCCCTTCAACAACAACAACAAGAAGCCTCTTTGAAGTTTGGCACCAAAGGGAGTTAATAGCAGTCTGGTAAGCATTTGACTAAGGGACCTAAATGGACACCTTGGGAAGAGACAGGAAGGTTTGAGAAGCGGTGGGATTTTGTGTGTGTGCTGACAACATGATTGCTGGGAGAATGTGGTTGAGGCTGAGGCAGGGGTTTCAGCCTCCTTGCTCTCTCCTCTACAAAGCACCCATGAGGAGTCCGTGTGAGCCCTTGGAGGAGTCCAGCATTCGCATGGTTGAGCTGGTTCCATCAGCCTCCAGACCTGTCCAGGGGTCCTGAGAAATTGGCCAAGTTCAGTTTCCTAGGCCAGATTCTTGGGAGATTTCCAAGTTGGTTTCGGTGGGGACTCACACATTCAAAACAAAGTGCATAAAGTGAGATGCAAGACGGGAGGCACCCCGACGCGCCCTATTTACAAACTGCTGCGGTTCCTTCTGGGTGTTATTTGATTTTCTACTTCACTGAGAAATGGGGAGACATCAGAGTGACTTTCACGCCAAAGAGAGGACTCCAGGCCATCCTTCAGCCTCTCTGGCCCCTGAGTCCCCTTCATGTGACAGGATGCCCTCAATTACTCTCTCTGGGGGGGTCCCAGACTGAAAGAAGATGGAGCCAACCATCTGTTACCGACTCCTGTGAGCAATTTAATCTTCTCTTGTTCCCAAAGAGGAGGATTTTGTGAGAACATAAATTCCCATCAGTCCTGGTTAATCAGGAGCCTGTTCTCCTAAGGGGTGGAGCTCCCTGACAGGAGAGCCACCCACTGGCTGGGCCACCAAGAGGGCACCAGGTATGGTGAGGGAAGCAAAGGTCAGTGAAAACTTCCTGAGCGATTACCTGATCAGATTATCCATTTCAAAACAAAGATCTTGATGCTGCCGGGGTGTGTGTGGGGGGCATGGTCTGCGTGGTGACCCAGGGCAGCAGGATTGAACAAAGGAGCCCCAATTCTCAGTCTGCCTCTTTTCAATACAATATGGGTACAATAACCACTTTACCACTTGGGGTTCAGTCTTTAGAGGGGGGATCAGAGGACAGCAGCCACCATGACAGTGGCAAACACAGCAGGAGCCATCCTTGAGAGGACCAGCCCTGTGATGGAGTGTAGAGAGGGTGGTGGAGACATGCTGGCAGCATTCAGATCCTGGTTTCTGTGCTTCATGGCTGTATGATCTTGGGCAAGTTTTCTGATCACTGGAGTCTATAGGAGCCCCTGAGGTTTTGAGATCTACCTTTAGAGGCTCTTACGGTTTGCATTTCTATGGCCTGCTTCAGCTTTATGAGGGCTGCCCTTGGGTTTCCAGAACATTCTTTATCTTACGTGCATCGTAAGTTCAGAGTTTCCTGGGGGCAGTTGACAGCCAAAGACTGACACAAAGGGCTGTCAGGGTCCCAGCTCCTTTATTAACCCAGACTGAGATTATTCCAAGTCGTGTGTATGGTGTGCTTTTCCAGAGGTCCCCTACAAGCTCAGGCACAGTCACCCACAGCAGTAGCTAGCTTCATAATGTGTTCCTCGACTGCCTTCCTTTCCCCAGCGTCTCCTGGATTTTTTTTTTTACCTCTCCATACACTATTTGCACTTGAATTCCTGCTTTGAGATCTGCCTCTACTCCGTCCTTCCAACCTAAGCCAGTGTCTCAGTTGTTCTGCTGGATGGTGATGATTATCAGGATACCAATGCAAAGCATGCGTGATGGAGGGCTGGGACAATACTGGGTTGATGAATTGCCTGCCGCACAAACATGAAGACCTGAGTCCTGCCCTCAGTACTCCCATACAGCTGGGCATGGTAGCACAGGCTCCTCCTCCGAGCATGGGGCAAACAGTGATAGATCCATAAAGCCTGCGGGCCGGGCGATGGTGGCGCACGCCTTTAATCCCAGCACTCGGGAGGCAGAGGCAGGCGGATCTCTGTGAGTTCGAGACCAGCCTGGTCTACAGAGTGAGTTCCAGGACAGGCTCCAAAGCTACAGAGAAACCCTGTCTCGAAAAACCAAAAAAAAAAAAACAAAAAAAAAAAACAAAAAAAAAACCCATAAAGCCTTGCGGGTCAGCTAGCCTGGAAGGATTAAATCCAGGTTGAGTGAGAGATAGTGTCTCAAAAAATAAGACGAGAGAGTGTCTTACTTTCATTTCTGTTTCTGTGATAAAATACTGTCACAGAAGGCAACTTCAGAGAGAAAGGTGATAGCTACAATTCCAGGCTACACATGCCATTGCAGGGAAGAGAGGGCAGGAACTTCAGATAAAATCTAGTCACAGAACACCCACAGTCAAGGACAGAGGGAAATGAGTTCGGATATGTTTGCTTGCTTGCGTTCAGCTAGATTTATCCACTCTCCTGCAGTTCAAGACCTCCTGCCTAGAGAATGGTGCTGGGTTTTCATATACCAATTAACTTGATTAAGACACCCTTCCTCCCGTAGATATACTCACAGGCCAAGTCAATGTAGACAATCCCTCACTGAGACCCTCAGGTGATTCTAGGTTGTGACAAGCTGACAGAGCCAACATCACAGAGAATAACTGAAGAAGACTCCTGGCGTACTTGTTTGTTTGTTTTTTCTACTTCTTTGACACATTACCCTGGTGAAAGCTACTTAAGGGAGAAAGGCTTTATGTGACTTATTATTCCTGAGAGGATATGGTCCATCCTGGTGTCGCAGGCATCCTGGCCAGCATACGAGGCCACTTTGTCACATCGCACTTCAGAAACAGAGAGAGAGAACTGGCAGCGGTGGGGGGGGGGGGGGGGGGCGTGGCGGGCTATGAAACCTCAGAGGCCACCTGAGTGTCACAATTCTTCCAGCAAGGCTCCATCCTAAAGGTCCCCAAAGAGCTTCGCCTGCTGGGGACCAAGTGTTCAAACACATGCTCCTATGGGGGATATTCCACATTCAAACCACAGGAGTCCATGTTGACCTCCAGCCTTCACGTGCACACAAATGCACGTGTGTATTTTCATGAGCATGCACGCACACATAATACCTCAACGTAGTGAGAATTCAGCAATGTTCACTACATGGCTGATAAGCACTTATCTCGTTAAGCTCATTCTGTATGCACTATTACTCTCATTGTATAAATATCATAATACAAGCTCTGAGAAGTTGATTTCCTCCAAGTCATGCAGCTTAAGAAGAATGGAAATGCAAATCCGTCTTTGAAGTTTTTTTTTTCTTTCTGTTTTTGTTCCTGCCAGAATGTTTTCTCCACACCCCCCTTGTGGATCAAGGATTTTTCTGTTTGTCCTGCTACCACTGCCATTATAGATCCAGGCCAGTATTGAAATTGCCTTATTTCTCAAACTTTTCCCTGAGACCATACACTTTGAAACCTGTGATTTTTGCCTTGAGCATCATTATAAGTCCAGCTTGTAGCTTGAGGCCCAGATCACAGCAGGCTTCTGATGAACACTGCAGTTTCCCTTTATTCCAGCACTACTTTCTTCATTTTCAATTATCAAAGGTCAACAGATATCCTAAACTACTCCACTGAAATTCTAGAAACAAACAGATGATAGATTTAAAGTGTGCATTAATCCTAGTTGTAAAATGGCGTCTCTCGCCATCCCTCTCCCTCCCACTTGGGATCTGACTTGTCCCTTTACCCAGTGTATCCACACTGTCTGTGGCACCTGCCCACCAGTCACCTCCATAACTGTCCTCCTTATGAAGTAAACTGTGTACTAGAATTCTGTGCTCAAACAACCAGCTCCCCAGTGCAAGGACAGTGATGCTAAGGGGCCCAAGGACACACACCACAGAAGGACAAGCTAACTCTGCCACCATGGGCACAGCAGGACACATAGGAAAGCCCTAGTGCATGTTATATGGGCTTCTCTACTGCCTTTCGTTCCAGGCATCCACTGGGGATCTGGCAACATAGCCCATAGATAAATGAGAACACAAACTCAGGCAGCAGGGTGCACCTTGGAAACCTCCCTGGAAAATGCTTCTCTTTCTGCATCCTGCTGCAAAGAAGATTCATAAATGTTGCTAATCTGCCTCTCAGGGCTTCAAAGATTTATCCTCCCAAAAGTCTTATCAGAGAGATGAGTTCTGGGGGAGCCAAAGTGACGGCTCAGGGGGGAAAGCACTTGCTGTTCTTTCAGAGGCTATGATTTTACTTCTAAGAACTCATGTTGTACAACTTACAATTGCCTATAACTTCACTTCCAGGAAATCTGATGCCCTCTTCTGACCTTCACGGGTTTGTATGCACGTAACATATATTCACACAGATATGCATGTATATACATAAAGAAAACCAAATCTTAAAAAGATAAAGACAAAGATCTTCCAGGTACAGGAGTTGCAGCCATTGCTTCCTTGTAAGGATATGCATGCCATTGTGACAGAGGGAGCTTTCCCAGACCGACAGAGGATGGGAAAGATGGTCAAAGACAAGAAGGCTGCAAGATTACAGATGCAGATCTCAAGAGAGTGGCCATTGCAATTGTGATGGCTAGTTTTATGTCAACTTAACATAAGCTAGAGTCATTTGAGAGATGGCAATCTCTATTGAGAAAATGACTCCATAAGACTGGGCTATAGATAAGCCTGTAGGACTTTTATTAGTGATTAATGGGGGAGGGTCCAGTTCATTGTGGGCATGGCCACACCTGGGCAGGTGGTTTAGGTTCTATAAGAAAACAGGCTGAACAAGCCATACTGAGCAAGCCAGTAAGCGGCACTTCTCCATAGCCTCTGCTTCAGCTCCTGCCTCTAGGTTCCTGTCCCTTTTGAGTTCCTGCCCCCACTTCCTTCAGTGATGGACAATGAAGTCGAAGTGTAAATTAAGTAAATCTTTTCTTCCCCAATTTGCTTTTGGTCATGGTGTTTTATCACAACAATATTACTCCTGACTAGGACAGAAATGTACCCATACGTTTTGAATTCCTACTCTACAGGCTGACTGGAAAATACTTCTTAAGATTCTAGATTCTGCAACGAATAAACAAAAGACGTTTTAATAAACTAAAACATATTAGATTCTGAATCAGTGTGGCCTAGAGTTACCTGGGTGGCAGTTGTCATTGTTCTTCCGTCTTCTCCCTGATTCCTCCATCTCCTTCCCTGTCCTTTCTCCTCCTTCCCCTTCCTTCTGCTCTGCTGTACCCCCTTCTTCCCTTCCACCTCCCCTCCTAGTCCTCCTCTTCTCTCCTTATTCTCCTCTCCTTCCCTAGTCCCCCTCTTCTCCTTCCTTTCCCCTCCTTTTCTTTCTCTTCCTCCTGTTCTTCTTCTTCTTCTTCCCATTGTTTCTCCTTCCTCTCCCCAGAGCCTGGAATCTTGAACAACGTTCTGAAGCTAGCTGGAAGTGCGGCCACTCAGGAGAGCTGGTGAGACAATGGGTTTTCACACTCACTAGCTCTTTCCATTTCTAGCCTCGCCAGCTTTCTTCTTTTCCTACACTTTAAAATTATGATTTATAGTATTGACCACTGTCCAGGACTACAAAAAATATTACTGTTAGTTCTTGGATCAGTGGCCTACCATGTAGCCAGCAAGTAGGCAATTGCTAGGCTTTGCTAAGTGCTGAGTGCTAAAAGGAATAGACACTGGGCAGAGATAGATTTTGCTCTTAAGGCACCCAGAATCTATGGCTGGAGTCACTAAACACTTCTGGTTGCTTGCTTCATCTATCATCAAAAGTTTGAGCACATTCTTTTCATAAGGGTTGGATTTCTGAAGGGAGATGGACGACAAAAGCAGCAGTTTCTATTCAGCCTGGCTGGTGGCAAGCCAAGGTCTGGAGAGGAGTCCCAGAGGAGGCAGGGCTGACAAGAATCTCATGGGAGGCATCAAAGGTGACTGGCTAGACAATGCAGGAGAGGGCTTTACCTGCCAAGAGACACTGGAGCGGGGGGGACTTTGAGGAGTCCAGTGTGCAATGGGGTTATGACATTGGGCTGGTGGGTGTAACATGGGCTCTGGTGTTTAGAGCCCCACTGAGTGGAGCTGGCTTCTTCCCAGGTGACCTTTGGAGAAGGCAAGGGGAATAGGGGATTGGGGGGCATGGAAGTTATCAAGTGAGCGAGGCGTGGTGTTTGTCCTTTATTATTCCACACTGCTCAGTTATGGGTCCTGAACATCTGAAGAGGATGCAACCCCAGGTGCTGCGGCTGTCCCTGCAGGTGAGGGGTTTCCTAGTCTCAGGGCAAGCCACTGGAGCCACAGGTGTAAGACAGGCAGTGACTGACACAGGAACCCCCCCAGTGTGTGTGTGTGTGTGTGTGTGTGAGAGAGAGAGAGAGAGAGAGAGAGAAAGAGAGAGAGAGAGAGAAAGTGCATGTGTGTGTATGTGTGAGTATGTGAGAGTATGTATGTGTGAGAGTGTATATGTATGTTTGTGTATGTGTGTATGTGTGTGCATGTATGTGAGAGTGTGTATATGTGTATGAGAGTATGTGTGAGTGTTTGTGTGTATGTATGTGTGAGTGTATGCATGTGTGACTGTGAGTGTATGTATGTATGAGTGTGTATATGTATGTGCCATGTGTGTATCTGAGAGAGTGTGTAAGCGTATGTATGTGTGACTATGTGTGTATGTGTGTGAATGCATGCATGTGTGAATGTGTGTGTGTAATGAATGTCCTATCATAACTTTCTTAGATCACTCCATCTGTACCTGAGAGCCTTCAAGCTCACTGATCCACTCCTATTACCCTGTTGCCCAAACTCTCCGCGTTGCATAGATCACCCCCGTCCATGCCACTTCCTTAGAGAATCAGCCTGGTCCTCAAACCTGGCCTAGACCCACCTACTGTGTCCTCAGTGCCTTCCTGGCAATAACACTTGTAGATAATATCCCATTGGTCTAGGTAACACCAAATGCCTTGTGAACACAGTTTGGTCTTTGCTTATTTGGGAGCTCTACTGTGATGTGGGGAGATGAAGAGAGTCAATTGCATTGGGGCCGATGTGTGCTCTGGAGAAAAGTTAAGCAGGACACAGCGCATAGGGAATGTGGGGTCCCTATTGTTGGGGGTCAGAGTCAGCACTTTGCAGGGTAGAGAGATGGGTGTTAAGGGGTGAGGAATTGCATGCCATGCTGAAGAAACTTAACTGAGTTCTTAGGCCTACTTCTGACCACTCCTCCCTCCTTTTCTCCTTACTTCACAGTTGAGTATAAGCTTCAGGCTGTATTAGATTTCCAAGTGTGGGCCTACAGGTATTTGTTAAAAATGCAGGTGCCCAGGCCTCTCCCAAGCCTCACAGATTCAGAAGGGTTATATATCAAATATCCTACTTATCAGATATTTACGTTATGATTCATAATGGTAGCAAAATTGCAATTGCAAAGTACCAATGAAATAATGTTATGGTTGGGCTCACAACGGCATGAGGAACTGTATTAATGGGCTGTAGCATTAGGAAGGCTAAGAACCACTGCTCTAGAGCAAGATCTGAGAATCTGCAGTATCTCAAGCTCTCCGTGACTCTTGCATACTCAGGTGTGCCGCTGCGGAGACAGTGGAGAGCCTCAGGGCCTCTGCTTGGAGAAGAAGGCAATCTTATGTATGTGTTCAGCAGATAGTCCTGAAGGCTGTGCTAAAGAAGAGATGGAGGCTAGAAAGAAAGCAAGTCTGTAGCCTTGGATGATGGAGTGGCCAGGATGTGTCAGAAGAAAGTGGTGGCCATCAGGGTGGCGGTGAAGAGAGGGACCATACAGGAATGCCCCACACTCTGCCTTTGGTGCCTGCAGTGACTCCAGTTACTCACAAGGAATGGGAGGCATCACTGCCTGGCATTTCTTACTATAGACTCTACACCAAGCAGTGGTTCTAGAGCCCCACACTGTACTGCTCCCATTGGATTACATGCAGAAGGTGACTACAAATAGCCTTCTTAGTTTTCTTTCTCATCTCCTGTTTGTTGTATGGAGGCTGCTTGTTCATTTCCCAGCAGACCAGACTCCCAAAATAATTCCTCAGAAACTATATTATTTGTAATACTGTTTGGACAATAGCTTAAGCATATTACTAGCTAGCTTTTACATCTAGAATTAGCCCATTTCCATTATTTTATATTTTACTATGAGGTTTGTGGCCTACTGGCAAGGTTCCAGTTAACAGCCCTGTGTCTTTCTCCTCTGGTGGCTCCATGGCATCTCTTGACTTTGCCTACTTTCTCTCAGCATTCAGTTTAGTTTTCCCTACCTAGTTCTGTTCTGCCCTGCTATAGGCTAAAGACAGCTTCTTTATTCATTAACCAATAAAAGCAACACATATACAGAAAGACTTCCCACACCACCTCCTCCTGGGTTTCTTCTTCTGTACCTTCTTCACCTGGAAGGGGCTAGTATCAAACACTTGGCTTTCCAATTTCTGTCTCTGTGTGATTCGCTTGCCAAGGCGAGGTACAAAGAAAGAGCTAATGTCTTCTGTGTGGCATAAAGTTAGAGATGGAGACTAATAGTGGAGGGTATAGAGGTTTGAATGAGAATATCCCCCATAGGCTTCCATATTTGAATACATGGTCCCCATTTGGTGGTGCTGTTTGGGGAGCCATAGGAGGTGTGGCCTTGCTGGGGGGAATTATGTCACTAGGGACAGGCTTTCAGAATTCAAATCCTGACACTTCCGGTTTGTTCTCTCTGCTTCATGCTTGCTGCTAAGGATGTGAGGTCTCAGTTGCCTGGGACTGTGCCCACTTTTTTACCGCTATGTTTCCCTGTCATTGTGGATTCTTATCTCTCTGGAACTATAAGCCCAAATAAACTCATCTGTAAGTAGCTTGGTCATGGTGTCTTATCACAGCAACAGAACAGTAACTAATATAGAGGGCTCAAGACAGTTCAAGGATTAAGAATATGGTGCCAGGGTGATGCCATAAAACAATCCCACACCAGTTCAGAATTAGGGTAATAAAAGGATTATTTATTTAAGGGGAAAACTTACAGATCACCGTCCTAAACAATAGTCCTCTGAGTGCAAACAGGAACAGAGTCTAGCAGCCTGGAATGGGAGCTGGAAGCAAGAGGGCTCATGGTTCCCACTGCTTTTTAAACTATAAGAGACCATGCCCAAGTGGGCTGGTATCTTAAAGGCTATTGGCTGAAGGAGCATAAAGTGCTCCCACAGCACCAGGGCTTCTGACTTTGGCACTTGAATGAAACCACCAGCTGTTGGAGTGGTTTCCATTCCCTTACACTTGTGTATAATTCTATCAAGTAAGGGATAATACATCCCTATGTCCCTTCACTCTATCCCCAAACTCCACTTCCCTATTTGTGTCTTAAACACAAACACCCAATAGATGGATACAAGAATTAGATGCTATGTTTGTAAAATTTTTTGAAACCCATCATCTAATCAATGCATTTTTCACCATAAAGGATACCAGGCTGGTATTGTTAGCCTGATTTTATGAGTTTAGAGAAGCAATGCAACTTATCTGACATCACACAGCTGACATAACTATCTGGTATCAACTTGTGACCAATTGAGTTCTACTGTTTTCTGAATTTTACCATTTATAGATAAGGCTCTTAAGGTTGCCAGGACTTCAAATGACTTCTTTCTTGGGGAGGAGGCCCATGGCTAATATGATAGTAGGAGTCTAATCCTACTGGGTGCTGACACTCAGGTCCTAGGCCACCACTCACAGGCTCATCAATGGCCAAATCCAAGCTCTCTCTCTTACATTCATTCAGCACCTCAGGCAGGAGGCAGGCTAAGGCAGGCTATCTTATAAATCATGCCACAGATGATTTGGACCTGCAGCGTAATTTTCTTTCAGTGACAGGACACAAGGCTGGAGGCAGAACAAGCAGGAAGAATGACAGGAGGGGACCATTGTCCTCTTATAGACTGAGAGGAAAGTAGACGAGAAGGGGAGTAGGCAGGAGGGAGTCACCGCCTGTTTTCCTCTTTCTGTCAATACCACGGCAAGGCCTGGAGAAGCTCTGCTGGCCCTACCCACTCCTGGAATACTTTTTCTTCTTACCTTGGTGGTTTCTGTCCCCCTCTAATGGCAACTTCATTCTTCCTCTGATGCATCCAGCACCCTGATTCCCGCTTTTCCTTGTCTGTCCTCATGTTTCATTTTCACAACAACTTCAGAAACTTAGATCAGAAATCCAAGTCAGATTCTATCACTCCCGGGATCCCTACACTGCTCATGTCACTAAGTCACAGCCAGGGTCCTTGGGGCCTCTGTGACTTGCACTCATCTTCCCCTCGCTGACGTCATGGACTATTATTTCCGTCCTGCTCCTCTGGACCTCGCTGGCCTGCTCCCTGATATTAAGACACTAACGTCTCCACCTGGCACTCTGACATCTGCTCTCCCTTCTGCCTCGGATGCTCAGCAGATAACTGAAACTCTTGGAATCTCCCCATGGTCACTTCTTAGCCAAGCTTGCTTTCACCACTCTAGTTAGAGTCATACCTACCTTTCCTAGTCTGTGTACTTCTGACTCACCCAAATCCCAGTTCTGTTTGCCCTCCAGCCATGAGACCACCTGCGTGTGAAGTGCCGATCAAATTCACAATCTTGTGTTGTGGGATATTTGTGCACTGTGTGAAGATGTGTTTTCTGTGATTGGTGTAATAAAAAGCTGAAGCACCAATATCTAGGCAGGAGGTATAGTCAGGACTTCTGGGGGAGAGAAAGGAAGAGGAGGAGAATCTAGGTGCACAGGAGATGCCAGGGGAAAATGAGAGAAAACAGGAGGTGCAAGTTGGAAGAGAGGCAATGCCATGTGATAAAACATAAATTAATATAAATAGGTTAACTTAAATTATAAGCACTAGCAAGCAGTAAGCCCAAGCTATAGGCTGAGCTTTCATAATTAATATGACCTCTCTGTGTCATTATTTGGGAGCTGGCTGGCAGGATAGAGAAAGATTCTTTATAATCCTGCTACTGTCCAGAGATTGTGCCCAGCTCTGCCTGGTGCATGGGTTACAAAGGGCCCACAAGAGAAATATGTGTAGGTTCTGCTGATCACACAGCCTGTGACTTATTCCCCACACAGAAGCACACACCTTCATCTTTGGCTAGTCAGCTTGTGAAGAAGGGCCCTAAAGAGCAGACAGGAAGATACCTTGTCTTCTGGATACCTCCAACAGAACTGAGCTGGGGAAAGGGCCCCCAAGGAAGTCCTCCTCACAGAGACTCTCCTCATGTTGGGAAGGACAGAAAGGCTGTTTTCTCCTCCCCTAAGACAATACTCCTGATCTTTGAGTCAAATGTCAGGTAATAAAATAATCACTGAGGGATGTGATGGACTGAGGTTATCCCAACCTCCCAAAGTACTTAGTTGGGGAGTATAATGGGTCTTCTTAAGCTCCAAAATATTTACCTGAAGACTTCTTATTAATTATGAAAGCTTGGCCTAACTTAGGCTTATTCCTAACTAGCTCTTAAAACTTAAATTAACCTGTTTATATTAATTTATGCTCTGCCATGTGTCTCATTACTTTTCCTCAGTACAGTATGTCCAACTTCCTCTACTCCTGGCTGGTGAATTCCCCACTCTCAAATCCTTTTCCCAGTTCCTCTCCCTCCCTGGATGTCCCTCCTCTCCTCTCCTCTCCTGCCTAGCTATTGGCCATTCTGCTCTTTATTAAACCAATCAGAAGGTGCCTTAGGAGAGTGAGGAAGGACAGTCACATCTTCACAGTGTGAGCAAATATCCTGCAACAGGGGAGGGCAGGTAAACACAGGGTTTCCAGAGTGTTCTATCAAGAGCTGCCAGCAGGTGTGCAGGCCCACGGTGAAAACAGCAAAGCACCCTCCAGCCTGGCTTGGAGGGAAGTCCAAGCGGGAAGAATCCCTAACACATGCCTGCTCTTTCCTTCCTGTGTCCAGGCTTTCAGTCAGTCAGTGGATATTTATGGGAGACCAGGCATGCACAGGAAGGTTCTGGGGAAGCAAAAACAAAAACGAACAGCATGTTTTCTTTGATTTGAAAGAACTTAGAATCTAGAAGTCAGGAGAGTTATAACAAGGAAACAAGAACAAACAAGCAAATGTAAAACTAATTAATTTTTGTTATTGTTTGAGGCTATGAGGAAAAACAGCAGGATATAAAGATGTTTGTGGGAGGCTTACTTGAATCCTCAAGGGAGGGAGCAGCAGGAAGCAAGAGCAACGGGAGGCAGGGAAGCAGGCACGTGTTCTAGGGAGAGACCCTGAGGTTAGAGGACAGTGGGAAGGACTACGGAGGCTGCTTGGTACAGTGTGGCCGGGGCTGTCATGAGCTCTTCACATTGTAACACGTTTGAGAAACCTGGGCCTTACTCCTGCTTGAGCCCACAGCAATCCTCAGGCCTTTGAATGATGGTTCTGCCTGTTAACTCCTGCAGGTGACCTCCTTGATAAGCCTTGCCTCAGCACCCGTCCCTTCCCCAAACACCATTCCCCTCATGGGCCTTCCCTAAAGCTGTACAACTGACAGCTACATTGTTCTCAGCTAGGCCATGAGCCTTTGTGTTGAAAGAGCTGTGCCTTTAACGGGGCAGGGACACCATGAATGTGTTCAAAGGAGGGAGGGGACAAAGAAGGAGGGGAATGAGGAAGGGAGTAGCTAATTTCTTTTAAAACAGAGTATTTGACACTAGAGTTAGCACTAGTAAAGTATATGTCTGGAACCCTTGAAGACCCAGGTTCTTGTAAGCATCTCTGTAGAATATGTTATTTCTGCCATTGAAATTTTCTCTTTTTTCCTTCCTTCCTGTCTTTGTTTTGTGTCAGGGTGGTACAGATATGGAGGTCAGAGGGCAACTTCTGGGGGTCAGTTCTCTCCTACCATGGTGGTCCCGGGGCTTGAACTCAGGTCACCAGGCTTGGCAGCGAGCACCCTCGCTTGATAAGCCAGCTTGCCAACCTGTCACCTACCTTTCCCCAACTCATTGCCCCCTATTCTCTGTCCCCCCTTTCTCCACCTGGCCACCAGCATCAGTTCTTGCCTTCCTTTGTTCACAGAGAACCCATTTTTGATATAATTTCAGTCATCACTTTTTTTGAGAGTTACCTTGTAAACGTCAAAGGCCATGCTGGGGGAGCGAACGCTGGAGTTCTCAAATATGTTCACCAGCAAAGCAAATGGCTCTTCAAAACCAAATTAATGATGCTGCAAAATGACAAATTACTACGTGTCACCGACCCCAGGGGTCCCTGGGGATTCCTGCGAATGCAGAGTGGCACAGTAGGAATGCTAATGGCACCTCCCCTCACCTGTAATGCCTGTGGACCTCTGGGAAGGAGGTGGCGGTGATTTTCTCATCCTCATTCCGGATGCCACTCACTCCCGTTCACACTGGGCCACGGGTTTAGCTAAGTACTCCGTTTCTAAGGAAACCCACGTTGTCAGTCCTGAGCCATATGGGAATGATGGTGATTTATTTAGGAAAAGCAAGGTCTGTCACTTTAAGCTTACTTCTACGAAATTGCTTTTTGATTACCTCCCGCCTTATTGCATTGTCTTGTCACAATAAACTACAGAAACAAGTGGCAAGGTTAATAATTATGGGCTCCATTCTTGTCACTCTCAGGGCCCAGCAAGGTCACAGTGGCAGCCCCAGTGTCATAAGGCAGGCTGCTCCAAGCTCCTGCCCTGCAGAAGAGATCTTCATGGAAATCACAAGCAACTAACTCTCCTTCGGTGGTTCTGGACTCTGGACTGCCTCTGGGCTCTTCTGGGGCCAGAGTTCCTGCAAACCAGATTTATAGTCTTATTGACTGAATTTACCCTGGGATGCTCTCCTGCCTTTAACATCTTCCCTTTAGGTTTCCCAGCTCTGAATGGACCACACATCCCTCTTCTCTTGAGAGCACCCACTTCTTCCATTCTTGCGTTTCAAGTCCATGGTTCGATGCCCACTCCATACCTCATAGCTATGGAGCCACTATCAGGTGCCACACATTTCCTTAGACTTTTCATGTGTGTCACTTAAGTTTTTTCTCATAATCTCAGGGTGGTCTGAAAATGAGTGTGTACCAGCTTTGTGCTCTCTATCCTCAAGAGTTTCATGTTGAATTCTAACCTTGAGGTAGGTCATACTAGGGAATGGGAGCTTTGGGGTTGATCAAGGCATGAGGACAGAACCCCTAGGAATGGGATTAGTACCTTCATATGAAGTCACAGAAGAACCCTCACTCCTCGGCCCTGTGAAGCAATACTGGAAAGACCTAGGTGTCCTTTATGTACACTTATGGAAAACTGGTCCTCAGTGGTTACCAACCTGCTGGAACCTTTGTCTCAGACTCCCAAGTCTTTGTACTATACGGAATGAATTTTCATGGACTACAGACTGTCTACCCTATGCAATTACAGTGACCGAAGCAGACAGTCTTAGTTAGGTTTCTATTGCTGTGATAAAACACAATGAACAAAAGCAACTTGGGAAGGAAAGGATTTATTTCAGCTTATAGCTTTCAGTTTACACTCCTTCACTGAGGGAAGTCAGGGCAGAAACTCAAGGCAGGGACTGAAGCAGAGATCATGGAGGAAGGCTGCTTACTTTCTTGTTCCTCCTGGTTTGCTCAGCCTACTTTCTTACTCAACTCAGGACCACCTGACATGGGGTAGGACCACCCACAGAGACCTGGCTCCTCCCACATCAATCATTAACCAAGGAAATGCCCCAAAGGCTTGCCGTTCTGGTGGGGACATTTTCTCAAGTGAGATTCTTTGTTCCCAAATGACTTGAGCTTGCATCAAGTTGACAAAAGAACAACAACCAAGCAAACCAACAAAAACCAAACCAAGACATACAACAAAAGATTCTATGATACATATTTTATACCAAGGCGCCAGTGCTCAAGAAGTGGAATCATTTGCCCCTGGACAAAGGTTTGCTAGTGAGAGGTCCAGATAGAAGTGTGCAACACAATCAGGCTCTGTCTGTTCTCTGTGGTCTTAGCATCATTGAATAGGGTCCACACCAAGACCTTTCTGTGGCTGTCTCCTTGTCTGGTCCAGAGGCTCTACGAGGGGTATGCTTAAAATCACAGCCTCTGTTCCAGGGGAAGCATCACTTAAGGGGACTTTCTTGATCACCTTCTCTCCTCAGCCACTGCCTCCTGTCATGTTTGCTTGATTCTTTGCATTTTCTGTGCTCCTTGAGGTTAAGGGATACCGTAACATCGTCCTTGGTCCTCTTTCTGGTCCCCATTTGCTCTTTGGCCGTCTCATTGAGTTTTACACATTGTAAGAATATTTATATGACTGAAGCTCCCCCACTCCCTTTATTTTTATTTTTAAAAAACAAGGCATATTTTTACATACAGTAGAGTGTGTCAATCATGTAGCTTTTTAACTGTTCATATGATTACAAATGTGCGTGGAAGTATCAGGTTGAGATTCAGAAGGCTCCTATCACTTCAGAATGTTCCCTGGCGCCTCTTAGTTGTCAACAGCTTCTCTCCTCAGGGAGTCCCTTTCAGCGATTTTGCTAGTCTTTTAAATTTCTTATATGTACTCGTTTGGGTCTGGTTTATCATATGACTTTCCAAGAATATCATTTATTATGCTGATAACTGTTTTGTTTTAACTTTAGAAAAAATTAAATTTCCAACAGACGCAAAAGCATTAAGAAAAGTACAATCAGTAGTCCTGTTCCATCGTTCAGTCCTACCTGCAAGATGAATTTCAGAAGTAACACTGTTTGAAATGTAAATATTTTGACATATATTTGTAGAGATTAAGATTTTTTTCTTTAATGTGATTATACCATAGTATTAGTACACCTAAAATATGCCAACAGCTCCTCAATATTCTCAAATACTTACTTCCTTGTTAGTTTGACTCTGGCTGTAAGCCATCTTCAGATGGACCGCTAGGTTGGCAGACAGTTCTTTGGTTTCTTAGTTTATGAACACTTCTCTCTTTCCCTCCCCACTTACAGTGTTGAAGAAACTGGTTAGTTTTTTTCTATGACATTTTCCCATTCTTGACTGATCAAATTCATCTTGTAACTTTGAACACATCCCTGGCATGTCCTGGAAAGTGGTAAGTAGATGCAGAGGCTCAATCACAATTACACCCAGTCTATTTCTGCCTTTTTTGGGGGGGGGGTAAGCAGGGATGCTTCATAGCTGCTGTCAGGAGGCACATCATGCCCATGCTGCCTTTGTGATGCTGCCGATGGTCACCCTTTAGGACCCAGGGCTCTTTAAATATGATCGTATATCCCTATTATGCCTTCACAACTTCTCAGAGTCCTTTTGTAAGAAAGACTTTCAGTAATCAACCATTGATTACCTAGAATTCATAAGGGTAATTCATAAGGGAAAAGTAATTTAAATACTTAATGATTTTTCTCTTATTTACCAGTAGGGTTTTTTTTTAATTTGCTAACTTTGAATAATGAATTTGTTCTTTAGTGTCCTCAAAGGGCCAAGGCTATTCTTTTCAGCACCATTATGAATGCATGGATTTTAAAGCATTCTATGCATGCCAATCTTTTGCATCTCATTGGTGAATTGACCCTTATTTGCGGGTAGGGACCTCTTCGTTCGCCTGAACTGATGACCCTTACATTTTTATCTTTATTTCAACCTGTGTCCTGGACTCTAAACTCACATAACCAACTACCTATCAAGTACCTTGGGATACGACATCTCAAATATAAATAACATTCCTAAGGCAGACAGCAGGTCCCATCAATTCTGGTCTTGAAGACTTCATAGTCATATTCAGTGATAGCGGTTTCATTTTAGTTGCTCCTCTAACTTTACAACCAAGGTCAAAACACCCATCCTTGAATCCCTTTTTACAACAGTGGTTCAAGCCCCTCGTATCTTTCATATGAATGCAGTCCACCATCTTCTAATTGTTCTACCCTGTCCCACACTCTCTTCCATATGTTTGCTCTCTGTGTGGCAGCCACAGTGGTGTTGGGAGAAGCCTAAGTCAGATCATGGCAATGTGTAGTTCACTGGGAATGTACTGGTGTCTAGAGATCTTTAATGTTCTTCCTACCTCCACCCTTACTGCATTCACCTACAGTACCCACCCCTCTAGAATCAACCAGCAATCTCTGCTCTCATCTCACTCTACCTATCTGATCCACTGCACCCAATGCACCTCTTCTCCTTGCACTACACTCTGTGCCACACCCTTCAAGCCATGTCATTGCATGCATTTCCCTCTCCTTCCTGATCTCATTGATCTATGCCAGCCAGTTCCGACATCCCACTTCATTCTGCCCTACTCCAGCTTCCTTTTTTTCACTACTCCACTCGGTGCCACCCACTCTACTTCACCCCTGTCCACTGTACCCCCTCCTCATGCTATCCTTGTTCACTCGGCCCCCTTACACACCATGCACACTGGGTTCTATCCCTTCCATTCAGCACCATTAACTACCAGGTACCCACTGAACGTCTCCTCACCCTATCCCTGTCCGCTCAGCCTCATTACATGCCATGTATGTTTGGTTCACGACATTTCTGGAACACTTCTTGAATGTGGTCACCTTATGGCTTTTCTTCTTGCCATTCCTTATTCCTACAGATAGTCCCAATGCCCATTTCCTCAACTCTTTTAGAGTCTTTATTGGCTTTTTTCTCAATGAGTTTCTCTTCCTCAAAAAGTTTTTGTTATTTGTTTTTATGTGTGCTCTGTGTGAGTTTATGTGCACTATATACACACAGGAGGTCACAGAAGCCTGAAGAGGACATTGGATTCCCTGGAACTGGAGTTATAGGTCATTATGAACTGCCCTTTGGGTGCTGGAAGTTTAACCCAGATCCTCTACAAAAATAGTAAGCACTCTTAACTGCTGAGCCATCTCTCCAATCCTTTTCTTCTTTTAAAGACAAATTTATTTATGGTCTGATGACATGACAAAATGAGTAAAGGCCACAAAACATGATAACCTCTGTTGGTTCTATAGGACCCAAATGGTGAAAGGAGAGAACCAATTTCTGCAGGTTGTCTTTGACTGCCATATGCATACTGTAGTGTATATGTGCCTCCATAAAGAAATAGATGTAATAGAATTTTAAAAAGATCTATCTATCTATCTATCTATCTATCTATCTATCTATCTATCTATCTATCTATCTATCTATCTATGTCTCTGTAAATGCATACACAGAGGCTAAAAGAGGGCATTGGGTCTGCTTCTCTATCACTCCCTGCTTAATGCTTTGAGGCAGGGTCTCTCCCAGAACTTAGGATTCACATTTTATGGCTAGGTTGATGGCCAGCAAACCATAGCAATCCTTTTAGCTCTACCTACCTTGCATCTAGAGTCACAGGTGTTTATAGGTATCTGACTTGTTATATGGATGCTGGGATCTGAATTCTGGTCCTCCTAATTATATGGAAAGCACTCTTAACCACTGAGACATCTCTCTATCTTGTTTTAAAAAGTACAGTCCTCTCACTCCAGCAGTCCAGATTCTTTCCTTCATTTTCTTTGGAGCATTTGTCATCATGTATGGACTTTTCTACTTTTGAAAAAGTTAATTTTTTTTTGAGAAAAAGTCTTTCCATGTATACCAGGCTTGCCTGAAATATCTACACCCAAGTGCTGGGATTTCAGACACCATGATGTAATGCCTAGTTTTTTATGCTTCTTTTTAATATCCTAGAAATCCCCTAAATTCTGCCATGGTTCTTTGATTTTTCATCCTATACAGTTGTTCTCAGCAGCAGACTTGTCTTAAAGACTCCAGACTGTTGTGGGATATTTGTACACTGTGTGTAGATATATTGTGATTGGTATAATAAAAAGCTAAAAGAAAGAAGTGAGGTAGGACTTCCAGGGATAGAGAGGACTCTGGGAAGAGAAAGGGTGGAGTACCAGCCTCATAAAGAGGAAACAGGAGGTACAAGATGGAAAAGAGGTAACGCCACATGATAGAATTTAGTTTAATGTAAGTGAGTTAATTTAAGTTGTAAAAGCTAGTTAGGAACAAGCCTAAGCTATAGGCCGAGTTTTCATAATTAATAAGAAGTCTCCATGTCATTATTTGGAAGCTGGCTGGTGGCGGGACAGAAAAAGTCTTGTTACACCAAACACTGTTTGATATTGTGTTTCTTCTAACAGTCAGACCCTCAAAGCCCAGTATTACATACCCAGTGAGCACCAAGTTTCACAGTATGCATCCTACAGGTTCTCTAAAGATGCATGCGTTAAAGTCTTGGCTTCAGGGTGTTGCTGCTGGGAGGTAGAAGAAATGCTCAAAGATAGCGCCTGGTGGGAGGTTGTGTAGTCACTGGATGAAGTGAGAAGCTTCCTTCATCATGCACACTTTGCTGTGCTCTGCAGCCTTACCACAGGCCCTCATGCAAAAAGGCCAGATGATCATGGACCAGAACCTCAAACAATGAGCCAAAAGCAACCTCTTTCTTAATAAGTTGATTTTTTTTCAGATATTTATTACAGCAAGAGGACAGTACATCAGGTATTTGTGACAGTGACTATATTTGTACAGAAACACTGGCTTTTTCCTGCCATTGAATTAAAACAACAACAACAGCTTGATCTGAAACATTAGCTTTCTGGATGGAAAACCTACTTGCCTTGAGACTGTAATTATCCTGTTGACTCTCCTAGTCCCCAGGACCTATTCACACTGATGATTTTGGGCGTTGTCAGCCTCTATAATCATGTAAGCTAATTCTCTATCTTATACCCCCACTCACACAGACACACTCATTCTCTTTGTCTGAAGTTTGACTGATAGGCAGATGCTAAATCTCCTTTCTATGTCTGAAGCAGCCATGCCCACTGACATCTCTAGGGGCCTGTTTAGTAACACTGCATAAGGAGTTTGCTTTGGATTTCTGGGCACAGATCCTGCACAGTGTCAAGTAAGAATGGCGCCTTCCTCCTGAAAGGCACAGTTAAAAGCCAGTGCCTTTGGAACTGACAGCATTTAGAACAGGAGGGAAATGCAATTTAGTGAAAGAACAAAGATCCAACACCTGGACTCACAGAGACAAAGGACAGTCCGATGGCAGAAGCTTGACTAATAGCTCAGAACTCCGTTAGCAAAGTCCTGGCCACAGGCAGGGCAGGGAAGGACGTGAGGTGGGCATCTCTCACATGCATTTAGATGGTTCTCTAGCGATGTTGGCATCAGTTATGCAGATGTGTAGATGGAGACTGCTTGTTCGCTTTCCAGCTGCCCAGAACCAAATAATCACACAGAAATGATATTAATTACAACACTGTTTGGTTGATGTCTCAGGCATATTTCTAGCTAGTTCTTATGTCTTAACCCATTTCTATTATTTTTTATTTTACCACAAGGCTTGTGGTTTGTTACCTCTGCTTCTTGGGAAGCTACATGGCGTCTGCCTCCTTCGGCAGCTACATGGGGTCTCTCTGACTCCACCTACTCTCTCTCTATAGCTCTGTTTGGATTTCCTTACTTTACTAAGCCATTGGCTGAAACAGCTTTATTCATTTTCCAACAAAAGCAACACATATACAGAAGGATATACTACATCATTTTCCTTTTTCTGTCTAAATAAAAAAGAAGATTTTAACATAGTAAAATTACATATGCAAAACAGTTATCAAGTAAGAATTACAGTTAAAATATTTAGTCCATTTAAATTTGGCAAATTAAGGAAAATTATCATTTATCCTATTTTTGTTAAAGTTTTCTATCTAATTTATCTTTTATCATAACTAAGGAAAACTACAACTATCTGTCTTCAACTTCTCAAAGACTCCAGTAGGATATAATATTACCTAAGTAAATAGGAAGTGCATTGTAAGCAAATTCCAAAGTTCTAGAATTGACAGAGACATCTTGCTGCTTGGACAGTCACCCAAGGTTCTTCTGTACTGTTGGGGCATCCATATTTAGCCTACAGGCCCATAGTATCCAGCAGACTTTTCCATGAAGCAGGAAATTTGAAGATCTGTTCTACCTCCTAATGGCAAAGTTCATCACTTTCTTTTTTCTGTGTCCTGCAGGATGTCTGGCAGACTCTTGGATGAACCCTGAGGACTGTTTCACTTTCTTTAGTGAAGTTCAGCAGTCATTTTTCTGTGGGTCCTGCATATCCAGTTTACACAACATACCATAAAGCAGTCCAGGCAAGAGCAGTTTCTTGCCCAAATGGCCAGCATTATCACATTGAAGGCAAATTCCACAGTGAGTTTTTTCAATGCCCATCAATCTCTCCAAAGTAATTGGTACTACCAAAAGCAGACATGTCTCACTGTTGAGAAAAGTCTAAGTTCTTAAAATGACATAAATATTAAAATGACAAAATTATTAAAATATTTTAAATGACATACTCTGTAGGTCTTTGAAATATTGAAGATTATCTATCTAACTAAAATACATCTCTATATATCTAGAAAACCTAACATGAGTAAAAGTTTGATTATTATAGATGACTATCTATTAACCCATATTTATTAATTATACATTACATTTTAAAATGAGCTACACAAACATAGTGCCTTAAGCTAGAGCAGAAATACATATACAAAGTGTAATAAATCAACCTTAAATTTTTATCAATAGCCCAAAGTTTAAACCAATGTAAAGATCTCTATATATCATATCCCCCCTTTAAATGAAAACAAATATTTATAAACAAGCATTTTGGGAATTTGGGCATAGTTTTCTTCAAACTGTTTCCTGCTGTTTGTTGGGCAAAGTATTTTTAGGGTTCATGGAGAACTTTATGGGAGATCTTGTTCCATCAAACCACATTAGCCTGGAAGGAATCCACAGGTTCTCATCTGTGGAAACAAAGACAGAACCTCTTTTCCAAAGCAGCATATCCTTAGACCCAACTTTTGAAGCCAAGATACCTTTATGTTGGTTTAACTTAGCAGCCCCCAGAAAAAAAAGACCCCCTGTAGTCAAAAAATTCAAATAATATTCATAATTCAGACTCTCATGTATTTTTTATCTTTACAATGGCTTATTTTTCTTTATTCCTTTAATCTCTGACTGTCTGTACTCTTTTGTATTACTTTTGCTGTCTCTTTAAAGACTTTACTTCTTTTTATAACTGTCTATATTCTTTTTTATCTCTCTCCCAAGCCAATGTATATTTTTAAACACACTGTGGACCCTTCAGAGGGTTCTTTTTGTCTGAATCTATCTTTTTGTGTATCTGTAATCATTTTCCAACCAGGAACACCATTTTTTTTAATGCTAAGTGGGCATGACTAGGCCCAACTCTGCAGTCCTGCCAGTTTGCTCTGCCCCATCCAACATGATGGAGATATGGAGGTATGTTCACTGCCTCTGCAAGTCATGCCCACTGCCCTGGCTCCAATGTTGCAGTGGGTCTATGTGGCCATTAAGCAATTTGTAACACGCTGCTCACAGACCTCATTTAAGTGTAGGACCTCCCCAAAGAGCCAGAGCTATTTGTGCCACCAGTGCTAACACAAACCAGGAAGCTGTTTCTTAATGAAACCATACAGTATTTTGCTGCTAACGCCGAGCCAGGAAGTCCTCCCTTAAAGAAGCTGTGTCTCTGCTCACCACCAGCAAACAGAGCAAATACGTTAAAAAAAAAAAGTTATCAAGAAGTCATATTGAGATCTCTTCTTTTGTCTAGAATCCCTTCTCAAGCTCTCTCAGGTTTTATGTAGATGTAGTTGCCCCACGTTGGGACACCATTTGTATGAAGAGACTGCTCGTTTGTTTCCTGGCCACCCAGACCTGAATAATCACGCAGGAACTATATTAACTACAACACTGTTTGGCTGATGTCTCAGGTTTATTTCCAGATAGTTCTTACATATTAAATCAACCAATTTCTATTATCTTACATTTTACCACAAAACTTGTGGCTTGTTACCTCTTGCTTCTTGGGCAGCTAGCTACATGGTGTCTGCCTCCTTTGGCAGCTACATGGTGTCTCTCTGACTCCTCCTACTCTCTCTCTAGATCTCTGTTACGATTTCCCACCTGAATTTACTCTACTAAGCCATTGGCCGAAACAGCTTTATTTATTATCCAATAAAAGCAACACATATACAGAAGGACATCCCACATCACAGATGAATTTAGAAGTCACATATTTTTCTTTTTAAAGATGAGAAAAACTGAGGTTCTAGGGCTACCAGCTGGCAGAGATTTAAGCCAGGTTATTCTTGACTGTGTAGCCTCATGTTGGTGCCCACAGCATGTTTTTTTTTCTATATGCAGGTTATGATTTCCAGCTAATTTCCCCAGTTCATTCTTTTATTAACCTTTGAAGGTCTGAACTGAATGACCCATAGCTGGGAACTGGACAGCATGGACACTGTGTAGTCTGTGTTAGGGAGGATGTGGGTATCAAATATCCATCCTTCCCAGGTTCATCATATAAGGTGTCCAAATTAAAACAGCTGTGGCTCTCTGAGCATTTCCTTTGTCCCAGGCATGATTAGAAACACCTTGAAACAATTTCTTTATGTAATCTTCAGAGACTATTTTATGAGGTTGATATTACCGGCTATTACCATTGGTTCACAGAGGGGAAACTGAAGTGCAGAATGCTTAACTTACTTGCCCAACATTCCAGACTAGAACTTAGATTTGAACACAGACTAGACCTTAGATTTGAACACAGATCAAACGCTGGGGTGTTCCACCTCTCATCGTTCAGTCTGGAGTGAGAGAGAAACAAGGGGCTAGGAGGGAGAGTGTATCAGGATGCAAGCGCTCTGCAAGGATGCTGTTGGGTCCTTCAACTGTATCCTCCTAGCGTTCTCCTGATCCTTGTCGCCACACATCCTAACTTCCCAGGCCGGCTGAGACACCCTCCTCTGCACCTCAGCTCTGCTGTGAGGTGAGGTGACTCGGATGTGCCCCAGGAGCCCAGCAATGTTCCTTTCTAAAGCGATGGAGAGCTCAGTGAGATGAATAAATGAATATGACTGGAGTTCCTCTTGACAAAAATTCTCTTAGGGTTTCTTTCCTTGAGGTTGGTGTTGGGCAGGGGGCACCAGATCCTTAGTAAGGAGATCTGGAGAAAGCGAGATGGAATCTGCTCCCTTCTCTCCTCCTCTTGCTTTTAGGTCTTCTACTGGTGACATCAACTGACCCCAGTGGGACACTGAACAGTAGGAAGCCTGGTGCCGCTCTCCTTAAGGTCAACCTACGTGGAGAGCAGTAGAGTGGGTACCGTGTCCAGCTGGCAAGTGCTTACTACTCCACACGGAGGTGAGGCTGTGAGCCAGCTGGAGGAAGAAGTCCTCTGCCTCTCTTCACTGTGTGGAGCAGGAGCGGGAGCAGGGTCGTGGAATGGGAAACAACTATACTCCAGGGAGAAGCGCTCTCTCTTCGGGAACTGAATTTTATAAGGTTCTTCTTCAGATGGGCTTGAGATTTAGAGCTCTAAGAGAAGAACATAGCCAAGGGAATGCCCTGGGGAACAGTCTATTTCCCCACCTGAAGGAGCAAGAGTTTTCCAGCCTTTGAATGGAGGCAGTGAGGGGGATAGTGAGAGAGGGGGTAGGGGGAGGGAAGTGGGGGAGAGAGGAGGAGAGGGAGAAGGGGAGATCCAGAGAGGACGAGAGGGGGAGAGAGAGACAGAGACAAAGACAGGGAAGAAGAAAGAAAGAAAGGAAGAAAGAAAGAAAGAAAGAAAGAAAGAAAGAAAGAAAGATAGAGAGAGGGAGGAAGAAAGAGAGGGGGGCCTGGAGACACAGCTGGTATGAGACACTGCTCAGGAGGCTGCCTGATCCCTTTGGAATTGGCAGAGGCAGCACGATAGAGGAATGGAACTGGAACTCAGCATCTATTCTCTGCTCTTCCTTAGGTACTTTCCCAACTGCAGCATCTCTTGGGAGTTAGGACCACCTTTCCCAGAAACCAGCCAATCAGATTTGCCTCTGTGATAGGTGGCTGTGAGGGAAGCCTGCTTCTCTTACTTTAGCTGGAAAGTGTGTGTGCAAGGACTTTTCGTCCTCTTTTCTCGCATCAGATTGTTCAGGAACCAGCATGGTGGATGTGGAGATGCAAGCGGGCTGCTGCAGACTTCAACAGGTCGCCCACAGCTGGGCAGTGGGCAGGAATACAAACAGCCTCCAGAGAGAGGCAGTTGCTGGACCACAGTTGCTCCCCGACCCTGGCCACGGGGAGCATCAGTTACTCTTTTGGTTGCTGTGATAAAACATCATGGCCAAAAACAACTTATGGAAGAAAGGGTTTATTTTGGGGGGAGGGTTCAGAGGGAGAGTCTGTAATGGGGGAGGCGTGACAACATGCAGCTAGAGCAGAAGGAGAGACATTTCTTCAAACACAAACATAAGAGGGAGTGTGGGCAGCTGGACGTAACTTGCTTGATCTAACCTTGACCTTGTCCTTAACAACAGGCAACCCTCTTGTCCATTTGAGCAGCATGCTGAATTCTGCTGCTGCTCCAGCTACCTAGAGTGGATGCCTTCCTCTGCAGCTGGACTTTGCACCAAAGGGACGGTCGTAGTTGCAACAGCACTGACTGACAGTAGACATCTACTATGTGCCAGGCGCCCCAAGAAATTTACGTGAATTATTCTTTCACTTAATTCTTATGACAATGCTATGTTAGATATATTAATCCTCATTTTCTGTGTGAGGAACCTGAGGTCCACTAACTTGCCTGATGTCATTGGGACTAAATGGCAAGAAGAGATTTGGAATGCAGTCTAAGTTTGTTTAATTCCTTTAGACTGGCATCCAGAATTCCAGGTACCAATTTATTGTTATTCTTAGAAACCCAGTAAATATAATGTAGAGGGAAAACAGAGGCCCATGAATACTGTATTTTTTGGTCTGAGGGCATGAGGTTGGCCAGTGACTAAGCTGGGACTTGACTTCAGAATCTAATCTTTGCTGTTGTCTTCTTTGAAGTCAGCTCCCACCATCCTGTGACAGCTCAAATCTGAGAGGAGAAAAGTCCCCTCCGAGGTGTTTTCTCCCCTGCCGGTTCAGCAGTTTGACGAGTACTCTCAGGGCACCTCTGTGAGCGTCCTTCTAGCCAGGTCACCTTCCTGCAGCCCATATGCGTTCCTCTTCCAGCCCATCACACGGGCAGACCTTGGACCCGTGCGTGTCTGCCAAGCACAGCAAAATGGCAGGAGGGAATCTCTTCGTCTCACTTGGAGTGGAGAGGAGCAAGCCTCTCATGCTGCCACCTTGCCCAGAAATGCCTTCCCCTGTGGGACCTGTCACTTTGCTTTCAAAGAAGACGTGATATATGGATCTTTGCAATAATTAAGAGCTTTTGCTTGGCCAGGGCATTCTAAGCAGGAGGGTGTGAACAACCCTGCTCCTGCTTCCAAGCTGGAGTGGACTTTTTTAAGGAGTTATTTATGGGAGGAATGCTAATTACTCAACTACAAATATGTAAATACTTTGAGAATAAATTCATCACAATATATTAGGCATCACATTGTAATTAAGCTCAATTAGGTATTATTAGCAGTATTAATGTCATGTTGCTCGTGCCCGTTCCTAATGAATATATTAACCCAGTCTAGCTGCCACCATCTACGTGGGTACATTATGATGATGGCAATAATAGACACATAATTAGAGCATTATTGCTTTGCTTGCAAATTGTGCAGAGAAATATGTCAGTGTTTTGGGAAATGGGATGACTGCCCCGTCTGTGACATGGTAGATATGGCCCAAGGATTGAGTGATCTGGAGGCAAGAATTAGCCCTTCAGTGTGTGTGTGTTCTGGTTTGTAGCCCTTGAAAGAAAGTGGTTTCTTGTTTTCTTTCTTGAGTTAGGTAAGTGGAATTGGAATGGGGCATGGGGTGGGGGCCAGTGGAGGGTGATTCATTTCTCTGTCCAGGGAGAACAGTGCTTGGTACCCAGGATGGCTTCCTATGGGAGGGTGGGAATGCCTCTTTGTCTTTAGCGACGGGGCTTCCAGGCCCACATTTGTGAAAACACAGGCCACTGGATCTTGGTGCATTTCGTGGTAAACCTGAATGGGAAGTTTATTATTTTACCACAAAGAGGCTGTTTGCACCATGGAAACAGAAGAGGAATGACGTAAGGGTAGACACAAGCTTGCAATGATGTCAGGGTCCAAGGACAAGAGACAAAAATGAGAATCTGCTTCCTCTATCGTTAAAACATCTTGTGGAGTGAGGTATTGGTGTCCTGATTTGTAGAGTGGACAGGGTATTAGAAAGAAACATTCACCAAGTGTTCCCCAGCTCACATAATCATAAACGGGAGAGCCAGAATTTGATTCATGTTATCTGGCAATCTGTTACACTCTAAAAACAGGGGGACAAGCAGGCCTGTGAAATGTAAAATCTATAGTGAGAGCTTTCTGTGAACCCTTGCCCCGGGGCAGGCAACCTGAAGATGGTACAAACTTCTCCATGGTGTGCAGGCATCTATCTCTAGAAGGTTGAGAACAGGATCAGATGGGCTAGTGGGGAACAGGGAATGAATGGAGCTGGGTCAGGAGCAACTTAGCATCAGAGAGTTCAGTTTTTAGCTGGGTGGTGGTGGTGTACACCTTTAATTTCAGCACCCAGGAGGCAGAGACAGGTGGATCTCTGTGAGTTCAAGGCCAGCCTGGTCTACAGAGCAAGTTCCAGGACAGGCTCTAAAGCTAAAGAGAAAACCTGTTTCAAAAAAGAAGAAGAAGAAGAAGAAGAAGAAGAAGAAGAAGAAGAAGAAGAAGAAGAAGAAGAAGAAGAAGAAGAAGAAGAAGAAGAAGAAGAAGAAGAAAGCAAGCAAGCAGACTGAGAGTTCAGTTTTGAATACTGTTGGTGAGGTTCAGTCTTGATTTTGGTTTTGAGCAAAGGAGTGTAGCCAGAGAGATGGTTATGGCTGAGGGGAGGAGGCTGACGGGAGGGGGCGGGGAGAAACAGTAACAAGTCCCTGAACATAAATAGGTTTACCAACCTCTGTCCTTCCTTGATGGTGAACGAACTCACCCACGGTGATGGTCAGGGTTCAGGAACTAAAACCGCATTAGGAACCCCTTTTAATAGAGAGAATGATCACATGGGAAGAAGAGGGACCAAGAAACCAACCGGGGAAGAGAGGCAACTAGAGGCTGTTGTGTTGGGGACTTACTTCTTCCTTTGGATGAGACAGCTAAGGAGAGAAGATGAGGTGATCAGAGGGGCACTGAGGTGAATGCATGGCCGTTGCTAGGTAGGGAATCTGAGGTAGATCAAGATAGGAGGGAATGCCCTGCCTAGCAATTTCCTATGACACCTAATGACCCAAGTCGCTGTGAAGCCGGCGGGCATGGAGCCTCAAAAACAGCTCCAGGCTGTGAGAGGAACAGAGGGTGACAAGAGGAAATTAACTAAAGGGCAGAGCTGCAAACAGAGTAGAGGTTCATGACCGCCTATGCAGTCACCCCACTCTCATATGACAGGTTTGATTCCCCATGAGTGATTCTCATTATGAAAAAAATAGATTCTCAAGGGCAAGGAAGATGTTCTTAGCTTACCCTCCCTCTCTGTGTGTTTCACAGTTTACTGTGTTGTGTTCTAAAAAACCATGTGGAATTGCAATATCGGCCCATTTTATAGAAGAGGGAACAGAAACTAAGAGAGGCTTAGTGATCTTAGGGTTTTGTACTTATTAAGTAGCAGAGCCAGGATCGGCAGCTAGCTGGATTCTTCTCCCAAGACAAGCGACTTATAGGAAGGAAAAAGAAATCTGAGATCCAAGGACCCATGGTTTCAGAAAGGTGGGGCCAGGAGGTCAGCAGATGAAGACAAAGGCATGTTCTACTCTCCCTTCAAGAGTACCACAAGGCTGACTTGACCTGCTTCTCCCATCTGCACGAACCACAGATGCTAGGGCCGTGAGCCCACGCAGCTCTGCAGAGCTCACACAAACGTCTGTTTCTGCAGCACCTGCGAGTCTCAGAGAACCTTCACAGAGGATTGTGTTTCTGATTCCTCTCCAGCTGCAGAGGCAGGGAGGCAGGGGACAGTCATGTCCTCTTGACAGATGTTGGATCAAGCTCAAGAAAGATGAAATGCCTTGGTGTTGGTCGTTGCAACTTCTGTGGCAGTTAAACTCATTTCTACTCTGTAAACAAGCGATACCCATGTGACTGCGGCTGCTGCGTCCTCTACCTAGAGATGTATTTAACAAGCTTCTCTAGCTGTAGCGGGATGGTTCCATCCCCAGTCCTTCTGTAGTGGGCTTTGATCGTTGATGTGTTGTTGTGGGGCTTTTATTCATTCATCGGTACCCTCACTCATCGGTACCCTCGCTCATCGGTACCCTCGCTCATCGGTACCCTTGCTTATTGGTACCCTCACTCACCAGTACCCTCAAGTAGAATCCCTGGTGACCCTCTCCATTTCCCTCATTTGAACAGAATATGTGAAAGTCTGGGTGCCCTTGTGTGCACAACTGGGACTCATTGCCAGTTCCCCTGTGTCCTTCAAGCCACTGGCATCTGTGCTAAGGCTACTTTTGCAAGCACAGAAAGACATGGTTGACCACGGAGTGTAATTGGGGCTGATGTGCTGTGTGTGTGTAAAGCTATCTTCTCTTTCTCTTTTCACAGGAACCATCATCCAGGAAGTTAAATTCCCTTCCTCACACCTAAGTTTTGCTGAATTAGCAATTCCTGATCAATTAGACACTGGAGTTCTCTGTGAATGCCAGCTTTTGGGTTTTTGTTTCTATAGCAAAGCTAGTAAAGTACACAGGAGAGCAGGGAGGAGGGAAGAGCCCAGAGGAGGGTTGGAGAAGTGTGAGGTGCTTAGACACAAAGCAGGGGACTGGCAGGAGCCTGACTGAGGTTGAGTCCAGACAACTCCTTGCACTGCTAGGTGAGCCAGCCCTGAGGATGACAGGAGCAGGCGTGAATCAAGTCGTGATCGCTTTCTAGCAGAAGGGGACTGATGAGGACACTTCTCTGCCATTTTCTAGTTGAGGAAACTGGCGCCCACCAAGGCAGAACAATTGTTTCCAGAGCACCCAAGTTAAATTCAGGGTCAGCCCCATCCTCTGCTGAATTCTTCCTTATGTTCTTATGAACTGACTGTACTGAGGTCATTGTTCTGAGTGACCTGCCCAAGATGCAAGCTTCTTCCTTCAATGCCAGCATCTTGGTTGGCCTTTCCCTGAGAGCTGGCGTCTATGCATTGGAGACGAGCCTCCTTTATGGATCTGGGAGCCATGTTCCCTTCCCCTATAATCCCTCCCAGGAATAAGGCAGCTAGTGAGACAAACTAGGCAACCAGATTGCAACTCCTTAGAGATCATAAATCCAGGAAAAGGTGTGGACTTGAAAGCCAGCTCCCTATGCCCTGACCAGTTCTTTTTCTAAACTTTCCACACAGCTTTCCCTGACTATCATGATGATTCTCATGTTCTTCATCTGGCTAAGAAGATTGGTACAGACCTTCCACCGCCCCATTTGTAACTAAAGAACTAGAAAGACCCCAACCAGAGCAAGCAGATGTGTCTCTCTTAGTAAGGGCAATAAGGCAGGAAAAGGAAGGAGGGTCTCCCTGCAAGCCTGATCCAGCAAGTGGAGTTGTTCAGTAGATCACCAAGTCATCAGACAGTTACATGAATGAGTAAAAGTGAGACTTACTTTATAATTTGTAAGTGAGCATCTCCAAAAGTCGTCAACATGTGACCTAATACAAAAATGGCGGAAGAGATACCTCCCACACTTTATCCTGTCTTCAAGACCGTGAGTATGGTTCACACGATTACATTCCAATCGGGACAACATAGTCTCATCAGGAATACTCTCCGCATTGGCATTTTATAAAAACAGACTGCTGAAAAAGTAGACTCACAAACCTAAATTGTAAACACTTGGGAGTTTTCCAACTTAGGGTTCATGTTTAAACATAAGTATCACTTAGGTGAAATTGCCTACAGCTGAATTCTGTCCCCATTCGCACTAACCAAGTGCTCATTGTCACCCACAGTTACCCTTTTACAGTCGTTCCCATTTCCCAAATCCCACGTCTAGTCTCCTGTGAGTCCCTTTGTAGGAGGGAAGAGGCTGCGATGCCGCGATCTCCACCCTCAGTACCACTACGATGCGTGTGGTGGTTAGTGTCAATCAGCAACCTGAGAGGATGTGGACCCACGCAGGAGACCAGGCACATGCAGAGGATGGTTTGGATTACGCTAGCCCCTAGGCATGCCTTTGAAGGATTATTTTCATTAGGTTAATCGGGGTGGAGAGCTCCAGTCTAAAGGAGGATAGCACCATTCCTTGAGTTGGGGCCTGGACTGTTAGAAAGGAGAAAACTAGCTGAGCGTGAATAGTCTTTGCTTTCTTCTTCCTGACTGTAGATGACACGTGACCAACTCTGGCCATCTTGCTCCTTGCCAGGATGCTTTTGTACCTTCAAACCGTAAGCCCAAAATAAACCCTTCCTTCTTTAAGTAGCCTTTAATCACAGCAACAAGAAAAGGGACCCATGCAGTGTGCCCATTCTGTAGATGGGGACATGGAGACGCTGAGCTTAAGTAAACATCTTCATGGGAGACAACCAGGAAAGGGGTGGGTTCAGAGTTTGACCCAGGTCTGTGACTGGCATTGGCAGGTCAGGGTCTGCTGAGGAACTCATAGAGAGAGAGAGCATTGGTTGTGAGTGAGGTAAATTTAGTCTGACCCAGGACGCAACGCTGTTCTCTCTGAGGTTATTCGCCTGTCTGTGGAACAAGATGGTGGGGTTGCATCTGCTTGCTTTAGTGCTCTTCCCTTTATGAGGTAACAGGGTAGAGAACTGCTTGTGAAGTCCCTCCCCCCCCCCAAGTCGAGCTTGCTGAGGGCAGGGGTCTGCTGGCTCAGACAGTGGCCCTAACCCTGACATCAGTTGGAAACTGATGACTGAATACGTAAATGAGCAGGCCTGAGGAAGAGACACTCTGGTGCTTTGTATGTTTCATTTTCAAAGCTTTTAGCCTCTGGGGTGTTTCACAGTGCAAGGATGTATTTTGTATTCTAAATAAATAAGTTTCTGAAGTGAAGATATGACTTCTGCATGCTGCATTTGTCTTGTCCCTCTCTAGCATACTCCTGTGTCCCCAAGGGCAGTCGGTGATGACAAAAGCCCAGTAGAGCTTGCTCCTAGGTGCAAATGGATTTTCCTTTTATTCCACCCTAGCTAAAGGAAGTCATGAGCTGTGTTGCCAGCTGTCTCAGCCAGCTTCAGCTGACACAAAAGGCTGCTTCAAAACCAAGATGTGTGCACCACGGTGCTGAGATCGCAAGTCTAAAGACCAGAGGGGAGCCTGGCGGGCCCAGGGCTCTGAGAAAGGCAGTGTTTCTGGTGTGGAGAGGGCAGGTTCTCTCTTCTTCTTCTATGGCCTTTCCTTGGTGTGTATTCAGAGAGGGAAGGGATGAAGGAAAAAAAGGAGGGAGGGAGAGAGAAAGTTCTTCCTTTAAGGTATGAATCAAATCCTGCCATGAAGATTGTAGCTGGCAGCCGGGCGGTGGTGGCGCACGCCTTTAATCCCAGCACTTGGGAGGCAGAGGCAGGCGGATCTCTGTGAGTTCGAGACCAGCCTGGTCTACAAGAGCTAGTTCCAGGACAGGCTCCAAAACCACAGAGAAACCCTGTCTCGAAAAATAAAAAAAAAAAAAAAATTAAAAAAAAAAAAAGATTGTAGCTGGCTCTCTCTTTGAGCCACCAACCACCTCCTGAATAAAGACAACGAGACTTATTATTAGTTATGATGCTTGGCCTTATTTTATGCGCATCCCACTAGCTTTTATAACTTAATCTAACCTGTTTCTCTTCATCTACATTTTGCCCCCCCCTTTTTACCTTTCTTTCATTCTGTATGTCCTATGTCCCTGCTTCCTCTGTGTCCGTCTTTCTTTCTGCCCACCAGCCCCACCTATTCTACTGCCTAGCTATGGGCCATCAGCTCTTTATTTGACTAATCAGGAACCTTAGGCAGGCAAGATGAAACAAATACAACACTTCTTTACAAAGTTAAACAAATGCAGCATAAACAAATATAACACATCTTTACATAGTTAAAATAATATTCCCAATTAACAAAACATTAACAAAACAAATGTAACACATCTTTATATAGATAAAGTCTATTCTATTCCACAGCAGAAGACTCCATATTCATGACCTCATCTGACCCCGCTTATCTGCCGATGCTCTACATGGAGATTGGAACTCTAAGCTGTGAATTTTGGGTGAACACAAACCTTCAGAGCTTGGCACCAAGCTCTAGGATCTGAACAACCACACTCTAGGCTTGTTATAAGAATATTTTCTATGGACATTTTCAATTAAAAAAGATTGTGGGGGGTTGGAGAGATGGCTCAGCGGTTAAGAGCATTGCCTGCTCTTCCAAAGGTCCTGAGTTCAATTCCCAGCAACCACATGGTGGCTCACAACCATCTGTAATGAGGTCTGGTGTACTCTTCTGGCCTTCAGGGATACACACAGACAGAATATTGCATACTAAATAAATAAATAAATATTAAAAAAAATTGCTTGTTCTGTTTTATAAAAAAAAAAAATTGTGGGAGTGGAGAGGTTGCTCAGTGGTTATTAAGAGTACTGGCTATCATTCTAATGGACTTGCATTCAATTCCTGGAAGCCACATGACAGCTCACAACCATCTGTAACTCCAGTCCCAGGGAGCCTAATATCTTTTTCTAACCTCCTCTGGTACCAGGTGTGCATGTAACTCACAGGTACATGTGCAGGCACAACACCTATACACATAAAATAAAATTTTATAAAGTTATTTTAATTCTGTGTGTGTGTGTATGTCTATGTGCAGGTATGTGCACATATGAGTTCAGGTGCCGACACAGGCCAGTAGAGGGTGTCAAGATCCCCAGGAGCTGAAGTTACAGGTAGTCGTGAACCTTTAAACATGGATGTGAGACTGAACTAAGATCCTCTGCAGAAAAGAGCAGCGTGTGGTCTTAACCACTGAGCCATCGCTCCATCCCCAGCATTTACAATGTTTCAAGTGCCTCTTTCCCTTCCCTTATCTGTCTGGCTATAAACAGCCAAGTAGTTTATTATTTAGGAGACAGCAGTAAGCCTCAAATACAAAGACCTTTTTTCCCTTTTTCTTTGTCATGTTCTTTTGTGACTTTGGGTGAGATTTTTTGTGTCTCTAATCTTCTTTTCAAAAAATGTTTAAAATCGAAAGAAGGCCTAGAAGAACTCTGTCTGTAACTGGCTGCCAGTCTCTGTTTTCTCTTATGTGAAGTCACAGAAATAAAATATTTCTGCTTGCATATGATTTGAATATATTTCCTTCATTCCCTCAATGCACTCACTTTATGCCAGGCATCACTACAGGCATCTGATGCAGAAATGAAAACAAAGGAGCTGGGTGTGGTGGCCTGTTCTGTGATGCCTGTAGTTAAGAGGCCGAGGCAGGAGGATAGCCATGAGTTTGGGACCAGTCTTGGTTATTTTGTGAGTTCCAAGACAGCCTAGACTATACAGTAAGATGGTGTTTACACACACACACACACACACACACACACACACACACACACACGGAGGGAGGGAGGGGGAAGGAGGGAGAGGGAGGAAGGGAGGGAGAGAGAGAGAGATAGATATATAGAGAGAAATAGATAGAGAGAGAACTTGAGTAGAATCAGGTCCATGACCCCAAAGGGGACTCTTTGCAATGGTACAGAGAAAGGGTGTGTTATAGCAATGTCTTGCATGGTCTGTGGGGTAAGAGGAGTCACAGTGATTTCAAGTCAGGCAAAGATGTCAAGGAAGGCATTGTCATAGAGGAAGTCACTCACAAATCTGGCAGGAGTGAGAGATTCTGAATGGCTTGATTGGCACAGGGGTGGTGGGAGGCCACCCAGGGCCAGTGAGCCCAGGGTCTTAGGCTGAGTAGCAGTGTTGGGGACTCAGCAAGGGAGTGACAATCGACTTTTGCAATTGTTTTCTGATCTGCACTGCAGACTGTGACCCAGCGGGATCTCCGGAAGTGGTAAGACTAGCAGGAAGCTTGTAAGGGCTGTGGTGTGCAGGGCAGAAGGTGACTAGGAAGGAGGCAGAAGAGCTGCCCCGCGTGAGGAGAGCCTTGGAAGTGGAGCTGAGGGCAGGATGATGGCTCCGAGCATTTAGGGAGCAGCTCCAAAGAGACAAGGTATTTCCCATTAAGCAGAGGGCCCATGACTCTGCAGGGTGGAGGGAACAGGTTCTCGGCAGCCTGGTGGTTCTGTTTGGGGGTGTTCCCCTTCCATTTAGCTTCCGAATATGCTCTCTATTAAATACCATCAGTATAATTGCGGAATGCGACACACTGTAATTATGCCCCATAATTGCATTTTCTTCCATTAGCAGTGTGGCATTCCTGCTCAGCGCAGGCTCCCAGCACCCAGGACTATTACTGTGGTCAGGAGCAGATACAGCCTCTCTTTGCCCCCTTGTCAAGGGACGTTACGGGACCCAGAGCAGTGTGGTACAGTGGGTAAGATGATTAAGAAGCGTGCCATCAGGTTTGGATCACAGACCTCACCAGTGAGTAGCTGTGACGCTCTGGCCTGTTACCTAAAGTCTATCTCTGATTCTATGGTTCTAAGAAGAGGCCAACAGAGTCTTCTTCAGAGAGCCATTTTGAAGAACAGAACAGCACATACTAACTAGCTAGTATAATGGTTATTCTTACATTTATTTATTTTCTCTTGTGTGCACGTGTGTATGTGTGTGTGTATGCGTGTATGTGTGCATGCGTGCGTGTGTGCATGCGTGTGTGTCTTCTCACAAGCTTGTATCAGGGTCAGAGGACAGCTTGCTGGAGTCAGTTCTTTACAGCTTGTGGGACCCAGGGATTGAACTCAGATCGTCAGGCTGCGGGGAATCTGTCTTTATCCCCCAAGCCATCTTGAAGCCCTGTGATGGTTAATCTTGTCAGCTTAATTGCCTCGGAGGATAAGAAGCACATCTCACAGTGCAGCTAAGAGAGTATTGCCAAAGACAGTTAGATCATGGTGACCCTCACCTAACCAAAGTCCTAATCCACTGGGGGTTAAAATGTAAATAGACGACGGGAAGGAGCCAGGCGGGGTCTGAGTGGAGGAATTTAGTCACAAGGCTGTGTTTGAAAAGGAGGTGTACCTGGTTATACACTGGTATATTGACCTGACCCTTTCCTATGCCCTCTGTCCTTCCTGCTTGTCACAAGGTGACCAATCTCCATCACGTGCTTCCTGTCAGTAGGTTTCGTCTCACCCGAACCCGCAGCCAAGGACCCACTGACAATGCGAGATGCAGTACGTGATTCCTCCATTGAAGATTTTTATGGCGGGAAGTGACAAAAACGTAGCAGGCAACATTTCAGCCACCAGTAAAAGGCAGGGAAAGACGACAAGAGGGGACTCCAGCTCTTTCAGAATCCTGGGTTGACATCTTGCTTCCACTGATCTGGGAACTGGAACACACCAGCTGCTAAACTACTGGAATCAGGGGGTGCTCTCAAGCTCAGCTGTCTATCTCCCTGCCCTCACCTCATCCCTGAGTAGACTGAGGTCCCCCGAAGAGCACTGTATGCCTGCTATAGAGATTGGTACTCTCAGCTGCCCTGACCCTCCAAATCCAGGGCTGGTCCTATGTAAAGAGGTCTGTTTTCATTTACAGGCAATCTAACATTATGTTTTTATTGCATGCAGGAACGACGTTAGTGAATGTTGTCATTGCCCAGACAGGGAAAAAAGTACAGAGCTGTGATTAGGGGAGACAGTGGCTTTTCCAAGGACGGCCATCAGAGAAATGTGGGACATGGTGTCTGACTGCTGTCCCCCGCTCTCTGGCTCTTTTTATGCTTTCTTGTTTTATTCCACAAGCATTTATTGAGTGACCTTCCTGTCGTGAATACTGCCATGTCCACCATAGGGGACAGATTCAGGGCTGGCTGCCTGGAAGGGGTTTCCCGTCAGGTGCCACACAGACCCACACACCAAACTGCAGCAAGGCAGGCAGGCCTTGCCAGCCACCTTCTGGCTCCTGCAAACCCCAGTGCTCTGTGGGCCTCTAAATGCGCAGGGACAAAGCTTCTGGATGACAGAGGTGTGTGGAGTAAAGGGGAAAGCCCCCCCAGAGTCACCCACAGAAGGGGGAAGCCCCCTCCCAGAGTCACCTACAGAAAGGGAAAGGCCCCAGAGTTGCCCACCTGAACGCTTGCTTGCCAGTTGGTGGCGCTGTTCTCATAGTGTGTAGAATCTCTAAGAGTTGGCACTTCAGTGGAAAAAGCGGGTCTCTGGGGGACAGGCCTTGTGGTTTAATAGCAAGGTTCCACTTACTGTCACCTCTCTCTTCTGTTAGTGGGTACAATGTGACCAGCTGCTTCTTCCTCCTGCCACCCATGTCTTCTTCACTGCCATGATGGACTTTATAGCCTTTCTTAAGCCATGAGCCAAAAGAAACCCTTCCTTAAGCTGATGTAGTTAGGTGTTTGATCGTAGCAATGAGCAAAGAAAGTCACTTACCTGACCATCCAGATGGCCAGGGAACAGGTTCTTCTAGCTGTTGGCAGGGTCAAAGGGCCAGAACGGGCATACATATGTCACAAACGTTTCCAACTAAAGTGACAAAAATGCAACTCAAAGCAGTTTGAGGAATAACTGGAGGGCAGATTGGAGACCTGGCTGAGCAGTTCATGGAGGAAGTCACTCCACAGAGTCTCTCCAAGGGTCCAACGGCATTGCCTTGCTTCTGTCTCTTGCATCCCGAGGCTCTGCTTCTCTCTTCTTGGTGTTTGTCTTCAGAAGGATCCTTGGTGGGGCAGAAAAACGGCCTCCAACCCAAACTCATGTCTTCCCAGTTGAGAAGTGGCATCGAGCCTGCGATGTCCACTGGAAACCGAAGGAACTCTGCGCTAGTCCAGGGGTTAGGTGAGCATCTCTGAGGCTTCCGAGGGAGTGTGTGGCATGGCCAGGGTTGGCATGATCTCTCCTGGCCATGTTAAATGGGTGCCCCACAAGAATGTAGGGTTTGGTTTGAAAGGATGGTACGGATGGGTCTTAGGAAAACCGCATCTCTGGGACCTGTGGAGAGAATCAGCCTTGGAGAGATGGCCTGGGCATAGAAAACTATGATTCCTGTGAATGGACCCGTGACTAGTTCAGAATCGGAAAATAAACTGACAATAAGTCAAGGCCAAGTCATCCAACACTACACCCCAGACAGAAAGACTTTGCCACAACCTGGCTCTTTGCCAAGGAAGTGGCTAGCCCAGGTGGCTCCTCTTTCCTCTCTGGCAAGCCCAGCTGATTTCCTTTGCCTTTTGTCATCCAGGTGCACAAAACTCTTTCGTTTCTGAATATTCTGTGTTTTCTTTTGGTCTTACCACAGTGTCTGCAGCCTTATTTCCCCCCACTGGCATGGAGCTGTGTGGGTGTAACATCTCACCAGAGGTCATCCCCTCTGGGCAGCCCTCGGCAGCAACCACCTCAGACAGACAAAAGTTCCTGGAAGCATTCTATGCTGCACACACCGGCCCACTTAGTCCTAAACTGGCCCCCAGAGATCAGAGCTAGCTCGCAGTGTTTTAATCCCGTTTGTTTTTTCAGATAGGAAATGGAGCCAATGAAGGGGTGAGTCTTGGTTGAAGTGACGAGGCTGGGATTCAGACTCAAGCAGTCTGATTTCAGAGCTTGTAAACTGCAGCCATGTGACTTAGTGATGTTTGTCAGTGAAAACATATTCGAGCCGTACGCTAAAATAACCAGACCAGCTCAAAACAACAGATATAATTTAATAATTGAAAAAAACGGGAAACTCACGCTACCAGAGAAGGTCCAAAGTCCAAAAGGGCCAGATGATCAGTGCGCAGAGATCCCGCACACCTCTCTACCCCCATTTATCTGTCTACCTGGCTCCAGGTGGCCACACCCAAGCCAGCTGTGATTGGCTGAGCTTCTCCATCAGATGTTCAGGCTGTATTCCCTCAGCTAGCCTGTGTCTGTGTCAACATCTGCCATCAGATAGGGTAAGTGAGGGAAGATGAGTAAGGAAGATGGTGAGACCCTCATCCCTGGAGTTACTCAAGCGGAGTGCAATGGCTACTGGTGCGGGGCAGAGCTTTGAGTATTGAGTTTGTCTCAGTTCCATGTTTCCCATCAAGACTGATGGTTCGCGCTTTAAGTCTAGTCGTGGTTATGCTTAGAGGAAGTAGCTTTGAGAGTGTCATATCACGAAAGGTGGGTTACAGAGATTTGCGACCTTAGCCTACTGGTGGCCTTGGGAACAGGAAGAAGACAGAACTTGGCCCCAACCATAACGTCATTATCACCGTTTAATCTTTGGGCATCAGTGTGAGTAGTCTGTCTCACCCAACTTGGAGTTACTCCTGAGCTTAGCAATCAGTCAAGGACCGAGGAGCGTGGGAAGGCACCTTGGACTTTGTATCGGTAGAATACATCCACCTCTAACTCTGTTAGGAGTCTCAGGTTCCTCAAGGGGGACTCCTAATACCTTCCCGGCCTCTCTTGGAGCATGAGATGGCATGTCAGGTGTTGTGCATTTTGAAGATATCAAGCACTGTATGCTTGTGTGTGTGTGTGTGTGTGTGTGTGTGTGTGTGTGTGAGTGCATGCACATGTATGTGTGCATGTGTGTGTGTATTGTTGGATTAGGCAGTGGACTCCGGTTCGGTTCCCTCCCCTCTCCTCTTTCCCAAATCCTCTGTGAAGGGCTGTGGAGAGGGAGGCAAAGTAAAGGACTATAAGGAAAAGGAACAACCCCCAGCATCACAGGTTCTAACCCCAGAGTTTAACAGACTAGAAAAAGACAGGAAGTGATTTTATCAGAACATAAAGCTGCCCTCACTGCAGAAAGCACCCTTAAGTAGTTTGTACATAATTTCACAAAACTGTGTGGCTTCTTCGCCAAACCAGGAGCGCCCACCGCCCAGCATGCTGATGAAGGGGATGGAGGGGGAGGCTGAGAAGGAGAAAGACCCTCTTGCTCTGGGATAAAGGAATTCTGGGAATTCCAAGTCACTGGAGTATGACTGGAATTCTAATAAAATGAAGTTTTGTGGTGTATGTATGTGTGTGTGTGCATGCATGTGTATATGTATGTGTGTGTGTTTGGGAGTGAAGAGAGGGTTGTGCCTGGGGAAGGTGCTCGGGTGGTTATGGGAACAGTCACTGAAGACTTTAAACCTCAGCGGGGTCTTTTGTTGCCTGAAGTTTGCAGGAGGTTTCTTTGCCAGTTGGAGATGTAACTGGAAGTGTCCCATTGGCTGGGCATGACCCTCTCTGAGGGTTGCCACACCTAGTGTTCCTCACTGTCTTCAGTCTACCCTCTAACGCTGGAGGGAGGGCTGGAAGGAGCCTCGCTGGCCATACAACCTCTGAAGTGAAAACAAGGTCTGGAATGGCGAAAGGCTTTCTGGGTAACCAGGAAGAGAATGCTAGGACTTGGTGCCCAGAAACAGCAGCCATCAGCTTAGTGTTTCTCTCTTCACAGATGCCAAGGCATCTTCTCACATGAACAACTGTTAAGCCCCCATGCACCCGCATGGCAACAGAGAATCAGCAAACTCTCTAGAAAGCCCTTTGCTCCGGATGGCTGCACAGCTCTGGGGAGGGGCTGATAGAGTAGAATGACCACGTACCACATCCTTTGTCTAATAATCCTTGCATCTTCTTAGTTACAAGGGCTCTGTCACCTGGTGTGAGCGCCTTCACCCCTCTGAGGCTCTCTTGCTTCCTCAGCGGCATGGCGGGGATTCTGATATGACACAATCCAGGAATGGTGTAGGCGTGCTACAAGAATTCTTAGAAAGCATTCAATTTTCAGTGGACCAAACCTCAACAGACGCTGTTATTTCCACTTGCTGCTGTAGAGAGCAGATGCTTGCTGTCCTGGATACGACACAGGGTGAGTATCCAAAGGCTCATGTTCTGGAAGCTTAGCCCTTTGTAATGGAGCTGAGAGCTGGTAGAGTTTTAAGAGGGGTGGCCTAGCAGAGGCTGAGTAGGTGGTCGCATGCCACCCTCTGAAGGATCAGTTCTCAGAGGACTGGACCAGCTCTTGTATCATATTAGAGCAAGGTCTTCCATGGATACAGCCCCTTCTGTACCCGACCACTTCTTTGTATGACCCCTTTTAGATGGAAACACACCCTGGAGGTTCTTACCAGACACCAGTGCCAAGCTGTGTAGACTTGCCAGTCTCCAGAGTCATGAGTCCAATAAACCTCTATTCTTTAGAAAGTCTGCAGTCTCAGGTATTTTGTTATAGCAGCACCGTGGATTAAGACACGGTGGATTAAGATTTATGTGTGTGTCATAAATCCTGTCCACAAAGCACCACAGAGATGCTTCCTCTCTGTAGAGGTGGCTGATGGGTAGAAATTATGTTTTCCTTTTTAGTGTTCTGCTTCTCTTTGCAGGTCGCCTCTGTGTGTGTCTCATCTCCCACCCTCGACCTCAAGCTTCCTGGACAGGAAGTCTAGTTAATCTGCCTGTGGGTTCTTCCTAGGTCTTAGCTTTTTGTGTGTTAATTAATGTTCTGGAAGTGGTCATTCTTCAGTCCCAAGGACCTAAGTTCTTTCTTTAGAAGTTCATCTTCAGTGTTGAAAGAGCTATTTTCTGTTTTCTTCTTTACAAAAATTAAAAACAATTAATTGAAATAGAATCACAGCCCCCTCTTTGCTCACTCCAGGCTTTCCAGCTACTCTCTCTCTAGAAAGCTTCTCTATGGTTTGAAAGAAAATGGCCCTCAAAGGGAGTGGCACTATTAGGAGGTGTGGCTTTGTTGGAGTAGGTAGGGCCTTGCTGGAAGAAATGTGTTACTGTAGAGGCAGGCTTTGGGATCTTTAGCATAAGCTTCCCTTATTGTCATTGTCTACTTTCTGTTGCCGGCAAGATGCAGGACTCTCGGTTCCTTCTCAGCACCATGTCTGCCTGCATGCCCCCATGTCTCACCGTGATGATAATATACCGAACCTCTACAACTTTAATCAAGCCACCCCAAGCAAATATTTTCTTTATAGGAGTTGCCATATCATGGTGTCTTTTTCCAGCAATAGAAACCCTAAGACACCTTCCCAAGTTCTCACTCTCAAATTGATAGCCTCTTTTACTTTATTATTGTTATATGCATAGATAGATGCACATGTTTGTGTGCATGCATGCTTGAGCACACACACATATACTACACACACACCCTACTGAGACTGTTTTTGTTGGTGTTGTGTATATATGGTTTGACGACTGACCACTTCATTGAAGAACCAATAAGAGGACTTGTTCCTGGAAAAGGTTAGTTCTCCTTTTCCCAACTGTCGTTAGTTGTTTATCGCTCTTTGTCTAGAAGCAGGACCCCTCAATGCTGTCTCCTGGCATGGTAACGTATTTATCAGGAGTGCCAATGTTCCGGTCTTGTTGATGCAGTGGTTTCTAGGAGAGACTGTTTCACAGCAGGCTTCCTGGTCCTCTGGCTCTTACAATCTTCCCCCTTCCTCTTCCACAGTGTCCCCTGAGCCATAGATATAAGAGCTGTGCTATAAATGTGTCTATAGGGGCCAGGCTCTCCATGATCCGTTGTTCTCTGCATTGTGTCCAGTTGTGGTTTGCTATGCTGGTCTCCAGTTACTGTAAAAAGAGACTTCTTTGGTGAGGGGTGATAGCTATACTTAACTCTAATAAAAATATAATACTAACACAGAAACAGACATATAGACTAGTGGAATGAAATAGAGGACCCATTATGAATACTTGTACTCACAGCCACCTGACATTGACAAAGAAGCAGAAAACAAACACTGGAGAAAAGGTAGCATCTTCAATAAACGATGCCAGGAAAACTGGATACCCACATGTGACGTCAGGTTTATATCGATTACATGAAAATTAGATCCAAGTGAATCAAAGACCTTAACTTGGAAGCTGAAACACTAAACCTGCTAGAAGAAAACATAGGCAGTGCCCTACCAGATGTAGATATATAAAAGGACTTTCTGAGCTAAGAAATGAAGGATAACACTGTACAGTTGGGACCTCAGAAAACTAAAAGGCTTCCGAATAGCCCAGGAAACAATCAAGTGAAGAATAAACCCACAGAATGAGAGAGAAACTTTGCTAGTTATACCTCCAGTAGAGGATTACCATCCAGAGTATCCAAAGAACTAAAAATATCTAAGAGTCAAGAAAACAAATGACCTAATTTTTTTAAATTTATTTATTTATTAAAGATTTCTGTCTCTTCCCCGCCGCCGCCTCCCATTTCCCTCCCCCTCCCCCGATCAAGTCCCCCTCCCTCGTCAGCCCAAAGAGCGATCAGGGTTCCCTGCCCTGTGGGAAGTCCAAGGACCATCCACCTCCATCCAGGAAAATGACCTAATTTTTAAAAACAGGCTAGGGATCTGAATAGAGAATTTTCAACAGAAGGAATAGATATGGCTAAGAAATACCTCAAGCTGTATTCATCATCTGTAAGAATTAGAGAATTGCTTTGGGATTTTATCTCGCCACAGTCTGAATGGCAAAGATCCACAAACAACCGACAGCAAATGCGGGTGATGCGGTGGAGGAAGAGGAGTCTCCAGTCATTGTTGGTGGCACTGAAGATTGCTGTGACCACTATGGGAATCAGTGTTCAGAATCCTTAAAATCTAAGTAGAAATCTACCATATGACCCAGCTGTATCATTCCTCCATACATAAAAAGGGCTCCACAGTCACAGACACTTACTCAGCCAAGTTTCAGGAAATGGGAACAACCTAAATGTCCTTTACCAGATGGACAGATGAATGGATGATGAAAATGTGGTGTATCTACACGATGGAAAGCCAACAGATGAACGGGTAATAAACACGTGGTACATGGACACGATGGAACACCA